>NC_090269.1:16345866-16687533 GCF_040414725.1 Anabrus simplex
CAGCCAAGGAGTAATACATATTAACAAATTACTATACCTGGACAAATTATTTTCTCCTATTCTATCATCGTCATAAGACCTGTCTGTGTCAGTAAAGCAAAAATCAATACAAACTTCAAATGACCGAACTGTAATTATATTTCTCCCGCTATATAAGATCGTGATATCAGATATATATATATAATTTCTATCAAAATATAACAGAAATTTTAAAAGTTGCTGATCCTAGTCTAAACAATGAATAATACGGCGCAAAAACACTGATTTAACCAATTACTGTATTGAAAAAGGAAGCCTTAAAATTCAATAACGTACAGTTAGGTGGTTGGCTGTTCAGAAACCCAAAGGCATAATATTTAATGTGGAATCAAATCAGTTTTGATTGTATTTAAACATGGATACTGTAGTCTACTTTCCTGATTTTCTTCTTAATATTCCGCTGAGCGAAACTGAGAGCACTTGGAAATACACTAGAGAACATTATAAATAATTGAAATGAGCCAACTTTTGTTCGTGCAATTTAGAGCTTCTTGAGGGTACGATGATTGTATCTTATGAATTTCATGATGAATCACAAATGATACATCTATTTACCTCGCGTTTAATCTATATGGAAATGGATATGCAAGTCCAAGAATTCGATTTGAATACGTTAACTAATATGATCTAATTTGGTTAACACAGAGTCATGTGGACTAAGAGAGAAAATTGACTGCAAATAATAATAATAATAATAATAATAATAATAATAATAATAATAATAATAATAATAATAATAATAATAATTTTACTGGAGGTACACCCGAACCGCTCATTTTAAATGAGCGCCTTTTAGAAGGCCACCAATAACGTAAACTTTGAAAGTGCTAGTGGAAGAAATGTGAACGTTCATCGAAAGAGGTCTCTACTATCAACTTCGGTGCGCCCTCTGGGGCGAGGATGAACAATTAATTTTTTAAGTAATTTTATGTGTCAAGGTTTCCTAAACTGAATTGTTTATTGATTGTTTTTGGTGTTCTTAAGTTATCAATACTTCCAGTTCTTCCCGCCAACTTAATATTTCAGCCGATGAGATATTTTCGATATTTATTAAATTAACCAATAGGAATTGCGGATGTGTCAGGGTTTCTGTCCAGAGAATTCTGGAACCTTCCTCTCCGCTATACAAGTTGGGACATTTCGGGCCATGTCGTCTTTAGAGTGTCTTCGTAAGGGAGGCAGGGGGAAGGGTTGCCTCGTCCATCTTCGGGAGGTCCACCAGTTCAAGGTAATGGCAGACTCTGTTTAACCATGTAATAGTCTTTCAAAGCTAGCTAGAGGGGAAGGTTTCAAATTTCTTTCGTAATGTAACTTTTATTTCTCAATGTAAATTCTCAAATAAGTGTTAAGAACTTAACCGAGTGAGGACCCTCTTGTATTCCTTTTCAACATGATATTGAGGTGACTATGATTCTGTAATCTTTAAAATCTATCTCTTAATTTTGTAAACTTTCACTCTATCAAGTCCCCTCCGTAGTATAGGTTTAGCCTCTGTAACTTCGGGCCGTAAGCCCACATAGAGTGTTTAAGTATTTACGTGTGAATGTCCAGGAGGGCAAGAATTGGCCTCCTAATATTTTGGTTTTTGGCCACTAACTTTAACCTCTTGTTGTTAACAATGACCACGTAGAATGGGTACCGGGTACTTGTTCTCCATGTTATGTCAACTTCTATTTTTCATTTTGTGTTTTGGTAAGTCAGATTGTTGAGAAATGAAGATAGTGTTTACTGTTCGTTTTTGTTAAATGTAAGTTGTGCTTTAGATAGGCCTGGAACGCTGAAATTTTGGAGAATAGTCTCCTAGTGAGTAATTGTGTGGAGCAAAGACGCTCTTGTTCTATCATTTAATTCTGGAACTTGGTCCCCTGAATGTTGGTTGAAGGGAACAGTAGTGCTTTTGTTAAATTTGTAACTAGGGAGTTCAAGCTCATGTTGTTAAATTTTTGTTATCTGATTATTCTAGTACTTTTACTAAAGCTCACGAGCTAGACGTTGAACCTGATGTTATTTGATTAGCAAAGTGTAAAGTTTGAAAAGAAAAAAAAATGAAAACCACGGAAAGAAATATATCACAAGTTTAATGTTTTAAATTAATCCTCCGTCTTTTATATATCCACCCATTCATGTCCGCACCTTCTTTCATCTCTGTGTTCCACAGAATCAACAGAACAATAATAATAATAATAATAATAATAATAATAATAATAATAATAATAATAATAATAATAATAATAATAATAATAATAATAATCCTTCGCATATCGGATGAACAAAATGGAAATGGCGTACGCCTACTATTTAACCAAAGGCATCTACAACGAAAGGTCCATATCGATGGCTTTCTTTTAAAACCTCGTATGTCCAAATGTTCTTCCTACCCATTATATTCCTTAAGACTGGTCACGCCTCCAGGACATATATTTATATGCAGTCCATCAGAATAATTTTCGCTGTGTTCATTTTCCTTTGCTAACGTCCAAAGGAAAATGGATCTTAGCGTACCGTATTGTAGGGATGTTGATTGCATGGCAAATTTACACACTCCTACAGTATAATGTATTTAAGGTTCATTTTCCTTGACAAATTGGCAGAGGAAAATGACCATAACGAAAATTATTCTTTTGGACTGCATATAAATATGTGACTGGGAGGCGTGACCAGTCTTAAGGAATATGATGGATAGGAAGAGTATTCGGACTTACGAGGTTTTTAAAGAAAGCCATCGATATATTTCAAAGCAAAGACGAGACATTATTGCAGTGTCATCCGTCCAGAGGTCTTATACGCTTCAGAATGTCTTGCAGTATACAAAACAGGTTTAATCGAGAAACTGGAGGCCAAAGAAAGGAAGATTTTGAGAAAGACCTTAGATCCTGTCAAAGACAATGGGGAGTATAGAAGACGTCATAACGACGAACTGTACTACACCCACGTAGAGAAGATTACCGATACAATCCGGGAAAGAAGAATTATATTTTTTAGGCATGTGACAAGAATGCACCCAACAAGACTGACCAACCACATGACAACCTTCTTTCAGCAGAAGAAAACCAAAGGGGCTTGGTTCATTGAGGTGGATAGAGACCTTGAAGAAGTGGGAATTACACATAATGACATCCAGGAGCGTGTCCCACTAAGAAGAAACTTCAAGCGTTCCAGGGTTTCCGAGACAAGTCAGATTAAGAACTGGAAAGGCATCGTCACAGGTGAGGAAAGAACGATGCGGAGAACGCATGCGGAAGTATTGGGCAGACATCAAAGTCAGAGGTAGCCAGCTGAAATGACATGGTCTAAAGTTGACCGATACGTCGTAAGTTACTGAATAAAAATAACATACCCAGGTTCCTACAAGCATGGCCGTAGGAAGGATTTTTGCACAGCGGAGGGGTGAGGTGAGGGGGATGTTTCTGGGGAGCTTCCAAAAGTTCCTTCAGGCAAGCAACTCAATGTTGAAAACATCCTAGGGATATGAGCTACGAATTTTAGGAAATAAAATGTAAAAAATGTATGAGAATATATTCTTCTGCTGAAAAAAGGTTATCATGCGGTTGGTTAGTCTTTTTGGGTGCATTCTTGTCACATGCCTATAAAATATAATTCGTCTTTCCTGGATTGTATCGGTAATCTTCACTACGTGGGTGTAGTACAGTTCGTCGTTATGAAGTCTTCTATATGACTTCTTCATATACTTCCCACACGTCATCGCGAAAGGCTTTTGCAATAAGGTCGCGAATTGTGTGATGGCGAGTATTCGTACGCAATGACAGAATTTGTCGTACAAGGACGAGACAAAGCTCAATTTAAGCCCCTTGACGCAAAGAACAAAACTCGGTAAGCCCTGCGGGACCGAAAACCATGTTTTAAGGCCTTAAAACCAACCGTTATGGAGATATTGGCACCACACTACACTAGGAATCGGATAAAGAAATGAACTTTCGTAACCATGGCAACGTCAGCGCCAGGATTCTACAGCAGCGAAATTATCTGTGCTAATGTTATAAAGAGGAAAAATTTGTTTGTTTGTAACGAATAGACTCAAAAACTACTGAACCATTTTTTAAAATTATTTCACCTATAGAAAGCTACATTGCGAGTGAGTAACATGGGCTGTATTTTATTTTAAAAACAATTCGAGGTGGACGGCGGGGGGGGGGGGGGGGGGTATATAAAAATAATAGGCTAATATAGACAAAATATCGAATTTGTCATATAAGGACGAGACAAATCTCAACTTAATCCTCTTGACGCAAAGAACAAAACTCGGTACGCCCTACGTGCCCGAAAATGATGTTTTAAGGCCCTAAAACCAACCGTTACGGAGATATTGGCACCACACTACCCTCGCTCTAGGAATCGGATAATGAACTGCCGTAACCATGGCAACGTCAGCTCCAGGGTTCTACAGCAGCGAAATTATCTGCATTATATCACAAAAACCAAACACGTTACAGACATGAAAACTGATATTTGGAATCTCCTTTAAAAATAAAAGAACACTAATATTCGTTTTAAGAGAAAAGAAAGTGAAAAGAAGTGAGGAAGGAGTTGAATTATTTATATGAGGATACATATATCTCAGAAACTGAAGATGTTACAGACGTTAAAATTGGCACTCGGAATCTCCTTTGAAAATAAATGAACGCACATTTTTTTGGAAAATTCACGTAAAAGAATATAAAAGCGGGTGAATTATTAAAATGAGTATCTTATTCCTCCGCTTTGACCACACGTGTGGGGTCACGGATGCGAACTGTGTCGCACATATGGATTTTACTATGTTCTACGGCTGGATGGCCTTCCTGACGCCACCCAATGAGAATTGATGTAATTACTATTGCGTGTTCCTGTTGAGGTTGGTAATGTGGTGTGTTGAGGAGAGTTTTGGGACAAATAAACACAAAGCCTGTCCCCGAGCTCGAAGAATTAATCACAACCGATTAAAATCCCCGACCCAGCCCGGAATCGAACCTGGAACTCTGTGAACCAAAGGTCTCAACGCTGGCCACTCAGCCAAGGCCTGACGCAGTTTTTAAAATGAGTCTGTCCAAAGTATATCTCATAAACTTAACATGTTACAGAAGTAAAAAATGGTATTTGTAATCTCCTTTAAAAATAAGGAAACACGTACTTTTGTTTTCGGAAAATCAACATAAGCTGGAGATCAAAAATAAGTGAAGAAGGAGTTGAATTTTCTTTGTGAGGATTCTTATATATCAAAAACTAAGACGTTACAGACATGAACATTGGTATTTGGGATCTCCTTTAGAAATAAAAGAAAAGATTTTTTCCGACCTAAAAGAGGACTGTTTTTCACATGTAGAGTTCCATGTCGCATGTTCCAGATTTATCTCTGCCAGTAGCCTGGTCATCTTAGCCCCAAAAGGCAATGGCCATGAACGTGATTTACAAAGAGATTTTAGAGTAAATGAAATGCAATTTTTCTGTGAGTTTTTATACTTCAGGGATTTTCAGATCATGTATTAGTGCGGTACCGGGGAACAATTAATTTTTATCAATTAATGAAATCCTCGCGAGCGAAGCCGTGGGTAATAGCTAGCTTGTTATAAATAGGGCTCGGAAGTTGAAGACCTATAAAAGACCTATAAAAAATATAAAATATCCACAAAACAGGACCAAAACACTGACAAAAAGGACGTAAATAGGCAATCCAAATTTATTCATAACTTTAGTTTCAATTACATATTTAATAAAGGAATATAATGTTTAAAAGTTCTGGTAGTATCAAACATGCAGTGCAAAAAAGAATGTGTGAAAAGTGTTTTCCTAGATTAACAAATTAAATAAAAAGAATTCTGTGTTTGTTACCAAAATGTGCTTGCAGAATTTACGAGGATAGATCAAAAAATAAGTTGCGCTTCCCAGTTATGGCCATTTATTACACCACCTAAGTAGTATAATAAGCGGATTCCGCGGCCTCCTCCCGCGGGAAATTTGAATTCTGGCGGGAAATTTGAATTTTGGCGGGAAATTTGAATTTTGGCGGGAGATTTGAATTTGTAAACAAAGCCACGTGCTTTTTGACAGCTGTCATCGACAACAACGCATCGCTAACCTCACTGCTGCCATCTTGACGGGCCTAAACCTCACTAGTGCCAACTTAACCTAACTAGCGCGAGGTAAACAAAGCCACATGTTTTTGACAGCCACGTGCTTTTTGACAGACAACAACACATCGCTAACCTCAGTACTGCCATCTTGACGGGCCTAAACCTCAGTAGTGCCAACTTAACCTAACTAGCGTGTGGTAAACAAAGCCACGTGTTTTTGACAGCCACGTGCTTTTTGACAGACAACAACGCATCGCTAACCTCAGTACTGACATCTTGACGGGCCTAAACCTCAGTAGTACCAACTTAACCTAACTAGCGCGTGGTAAACAAAGCCACGTGCTTTTTTGACAGCTGTCATCCGCCATCTTTAAACCACAGAGCACTGTGCTGCCCTCTTTATCGTAGTAGATGTAAAATTCGTCACCTGTCATCGGCAGTGCTGCCATCTTGGCGGGCCTAAACCTTAGTGCTACCAACTTAACCTCACTAGCGTGAGATAAACAAATCCACGTGCAGCTGTCATCCGCCATCTTTAATCTATAGAGCGCAGTGCTGCCCTCTTTAGCTACTTACCTTTGAAATGTGGTGGCGGATAATTTGAAAAATGCTTTTTTTGACAGCAGCCATCTTTAATCACCGTGCTGCCCTCCATGTGGCTGCGGTAAATTCCACGTGCTTTACAAACCTATATGCTCTTCTGACAGCTGTCATCCGCCATCTTTAATCCAGAGAGAACAGTGCTGCCCTCTATGTGGTGGCGGCAAATTCCACGTGCTCTTGTTTGGAAACAAATCAACATGCTTTTTTGACAGCTGTCAACAGCCATCTTTAATCACCGTGCTGCCCTCTTTGTGGTGGCGGTAAATTCCACGTGCTTTACAAACCTATATGCTTTTCTGACAGCTGTCATCCGCCATCTTTAATCCAGAGAGAACAGTGCTGCCCTCTATGTGGTGGCGGCAAATTCCACGTGCTCTTGTTTGGAAACAAATCAACATGCTTTTTTGACAGCTGTCAACCGCCATCTTTAATCACCGTGCTGCCCTCTTTGTGGTGGCGGTAAATTCCACGTGCTTTACAAACCTATATGCTTTTCTGACAGCTGTCATCCGCCATCTTTAATCCAGAGAGAACAGTGCTGCCCTCTATGTGGTGGCGGCAAATTCCACGTGCTCTTGTTTGGAAACAAAGCCATGTGCTTTTTTTGACAGCTGTCATCCGCCATCTTTAATAACCGTGCCGCACTCTTGCGTCAGCTGTCATCTACCCAGCAATTCTCTTTCTATATAATAATTTCGTGTGGCTATTTCTAGCCAAGTGCAGTCTAAAAAATAAATCCTAGTCTTGTTGTATCAGGAAGGGTAACTGGCTAAATCCCGGTCTTTCAGCGTCAGGAAGGGCAACCAGCCATACCGTGAAACAATAGTGTATGATGTAAGAGGCTAGATACTGCTTTGAGCATCTAGCTGTAAAACCCCGATTCTCGTGTTTAAAAGAGCATCTAGTTGTAAAACAGATTCATAATCCCAGTTCTTTGACGTCAGGAAGGGCAACCAGTCGAAAACAATACTGTATGATGTAAGAGGCTAGATACTGCCAGTTTTGCATCAGGAAGGGCAACTAGTCTTAAAACAAATTCTTGCGATTTAAAATCTTAGCTTTGCGTCAGGAAGGGCATCCGGCTGTAAAACAATAGTTCATGATTCAGCGATTTAAAATCTAAGAAGAGCATCTAGCTGTAAATCCCCGATTCTCGTGTTAGAAGTTGTAAAACAGATTCTTAATCCGAGTTCTTTGACGTCAGGAAGGGCAACCGGTTGAAAACAATAGTGCATGATGTAAGAGGCTAGATACTGCTAGTTTTGCGTCAGGAAGGTCAACTAGTCTTAAAACAAATTCTTGCGATTTAAAATCTTAGTTTTGCGTCAGGAAGGGCATCCGGCTGTAAAACAATAGTTCGTGATACAGCGATTTAAAATCTAAGAAGTGCATCTAGCTATAAATCCCCGATTCTCGTGTTAGAAGTCGTAAAACAGTTTCTTAATCCGAGTTCTTTAACGTCAGGAAGGGCAACCGGTCAAAAACAATAGTGTATGATGTAACAGGTTAGATACTGCTAGTTTTGCGTCAGGAAGGCAACTAGTCTTAAAAGAAATTCTTGCGATTTAAAATCTTAGCTTTGCGTCAGGAAGGGCATCCGGCTGTAAAACAATAGTTCATGATTCAGCGATTTAAAATCTAAGAAGAGCATCTAGCTGTAAATCCCCGATTCTCGTGTTAGAAGTTGTAAAACAGATTCTTAATCCGAGTTCTTTGACGTCAGGAAGGGCAACCGGTTGAAAACAATAGTGTATGATGTAAGAGGCTAGATACTGCTAGTTTTGCGTCAGGAAGGGCAGCTAGTCTTAAAACAAATTCTTGCGATTTAAAATCTTAGTTTTGCGTCAGGAAGGGCATCCGGCTGTAAAACAATAGTTCGTGATACAGCGATTTAAAATCTAAGAAGAGCATCTAGCTATAAATCCCCGAATCTCGTGTTAGAAGTTGTAAAACAGTTTCTTAATCCGAGTTCTTTAACGTCAGGAAGGGCAACCGGTCGAAAACAATAGTGTATGATGTAAGAGGCTAGATACTGCTAGTTTTGCGTCAGGAAGGGCAACTAGTCTTAAAACAAATTCTTGCGATTTAAAATCTTAGTTTTGTGTCAGGAAGGGCATCCGGCTGTAAAACATTAGTTCGTGATACAGCGATTTAAAATCTAAGAAGTGCATCTAGCTGTAAAACCCCGATTCTCGTGTTAGAAGTTGTAAAACAGATTCTTAACCCCAGTTCTTTGACGTCAGGAAGGGCAACCGGTCGAAAACAATAGTGTATGATGTAAGAGGCTAGATACTGCTATTTAAAATCCTAGGAGGGTATCCAGTTGTAAAACGGATTCTTGTGATTTAAAATCTCGCGTCAGGAAGGGAAACCGGTCGTAAAACAAATTCTCGCGTTTTAAACTCCTGCGTCAGGAGGAGGCACTCGGCTTTAAAACATATTTTTAATCCCGGTCCTGCTACGTTAGGAACCACATCTAGCTGTAAAAACAGGAGCTTCAAACATTTACAGTTTTAAGCTTTAGGAACGGGTTATGGGTTACATTTTCTGTTCTACTACATAGAACACTATCTTTGAAGTTGTATCGGCGCAGTCTGAAGGGAGGTGTGGAATGTATGTGTTAGCTGAAATTGTACACTCGGCTTCCGGCCACACTAACCTTGAACGAAGACACGGTGTGCTGATAAGCAACTTGTAACTCACGTAGCCTGTGTAAGCTCCTAACATAAATTATCATGATTGTACGGAGAGGTTAAAACACATCAACAGCCCTTACTTAATGCTGGCTTTTTTGCACACCCCGCCTCTTACATCATACACCATAGTTTTACGACCGGTTACCCTTCCTGACCAGTATTTTAAATCGCAGTATGCGCGATAAATTGTTGTAGCGGGTTTTATAACTAGATGTCCCGGTACCGGCACATAGCCTACTCCTACCGAAGAAGCCTGCACAAGGCTTATTACCTCCATCCGACAGATGAATCACCATCAACGTCTTGTACTCAAAATCATTTTCGAAGGAGTCTGCACAAGGTTTAACGCCCCCTATCAACAGCCCTTACTTAACGCTGGCTTTTTTGCACACCCCGCCTCTTAGATCATACACCATAGTTTTACGACCGGTTACCCTTCCTGACTAGGATTTTTAAATCGCAGTATACGCGATAAATTTGTTGTAGCGGGTTTTATAACTAGATATCCCGGTACCGGTACATAGCCTACTTCTACCGAAGAAGCCTGCAAAAGGCTTATTGCCTCCATCCGACAGATGAATCACCATCAACGTCTTGTACTCAAAATCATTTTCGAAGGAGTCTGCACAAGGTTTAACGCTCCCTATCAACAACCCTTACTTAATACTGGCTTTTTTGCACACACCGCCTCTTAGATCATACACCATAGTTTTACGACCGGCTACCCTTCCTGACTAGGATTTTAAATCGCAGTATACGCGATAAATTTGTTGTAGTGGGTTTTATAACTAGATGTACCGGTACCGGCACATAGCCTACTCCTACCGTAGAAGCCTGCACAAGGCTTATTACCTCCATCCGACGGATGAATCACCACCAACGTCTTGTACTCAAAATCATTTTCGAAGGAGTCTGCATAAGGTTTAACGTCCCCATCAACAGCCCTTACTTAATGCTGGCTTTTTTGCACACCCCGCCTCTTAGATCATACACCATAGTTTTACGACCGGTTACCCTTCCTGACTAGGATTTTAAATCGCAGTATACGCGATAAATTTGTTGTAGCGGGTTTTATAACTAGATGTCCCGGTACCTGCACATAGCCTACTCCTGCCGAAGAAGCCTGCACACAGCTTAACACCTCCATCCGACAAATGAATCACCCTCAACACTCTTCAATCATTCTCGCTACTTCGGAAGATAGCGGGTTCGAACTGGAAGCCGTAAAAAATAGCAAATGCTAGGCGAGGGGCCTGCGCGATCGTCATAACGTGTAATTACATGATCTAGCTAAATGTAGTTTTAGCTCAATACCTTTAAGTGCCTACAGGTAAGGAATACCGCGGATGTAGCTTAGTACCCTCCCGTTTAAGTCCAGAAGTCGAGGATCACGCACTAACTTTCTAAGGCTCGATCCGCGGCAGAACTCTTAAATTCTGACACCTCGGCATCAACAGGAGGTTCGATTCCGGCTTAAATACGTCAGCCTGCGGGACTTCAGGAGAGCTCTTGTTGCATAAACACTTCGTTCCGACTGTACTGCAGTTGTCAGCGATTTTCACATCCGCTTGGTAACAAGCAGCATATTTACTCGCTGCAGTCTGCGTGAAGCGTTCACAGTTCTCTGTATGCATTTATTACGTACGCATCCCCTGTCTAAGTACTGTCTGCTGTGAATATTATTCTTCAGCCTTTATCTTAAGATAAGCTAGAACTGTTAGTTACTGTTTGCAGAGCAACTTCTACGCTAGGTAATAGACATCTACATTCATATATGTTTGTTCTTTTTCTTTTTTAGGTACCGTTCGAGTTACAGGCTTGAAAGTACGCATTTTATTCATCCGAGTAACAGTCTGCAGCACATGCATTTTTAAGGTATGTTTCGAACTTTGAGTTGTAAAGATAGCTAGGTTAACTGATGTACCCTACACTACATTCATATATGTTTGTTCTTTTCTTTTTAGATTCGACCAGAATATTATCATTCGAGTTTCAGGCTTGAACGTACGCATTTTATTTATCCGAGTAACAGTCTGCAGCACGTGCATTTTTAAGGTATGTTTTCGAACTTTGAGTTGTAAAGATAGCTATGCTAACTGATGTACCCTACACTACATTCATATATGTTTGTTCTTTTCTTTTTAGATACGACCAGAATATTATCATTCGAGTTACAGGCTTGAAAGTACGCATTTTATTCATCCGAGTAACAGTCTGCAGTGCGAAGATTTTAAGGTATGTCTAACCTCTATTCGTTGAAACTTGGTTTCTTCCGAACATCGTAACTTTAAGCTAATCATAAATAGTTGTTCTCTTCAATCCTCATGCTATAGACGAGGTTAATCTTATAATTTCAAACACGCACACATAGCTATGTCTGTCCTCAACAGGCTGAAACTTGGTTTCTTCTAAAACATCGTAACTTTAGTCTATTGATAAATAGTCGTTCTCTTCAATCCTCATGCTATAGACGAGGTTAATTTTATAATTTCAAACACACACACATTGTTATGTCTGCCCTCAACAGGCTGAAACTTGGTTTCTTCTAAAACATCGTAACTTTAAGCTAATCATAAATAGTTGTTCTCTTCAATCCTCATGCTATAGACGAGGTTAATCTTATAATTTCAAACATGCACACATAGCTATGTCTGACCTCAACAGGCTGAAACTTGGTTTCTTCTAAAACATCGTAACTTTGATCTATTGATAAATAGTCGTTCTCTTCAATCCTCATGCTATAGACGAGGTTAATTTTATAATTTCAAACACACACATAGCTATGTCTGTCCTCAACAGGCTGAAACTTGGTTTCTTCCGAACATCATAACTTTAGTCTATTGATAAATAGTCGTTCTCTTCAATACTCATGCTATAGACGAGGTTAATTTTATAATTTCAAACACACACATAGCTATGTCTGACCTCAACAGGCTGAAACTTGGTTTCTTCCGAACATCGTAACTTTAGACTATTGATAAATAGTTATTTTCTTTAATCTGCATGTCATAGCAGAGGTTAATCTTATAATTTCAAACTCATAGCAATGTCCGACCTCTATACGTTGAAACTTGGTTTCTTCCGAACATCTTAACTTTAAGCTAATCATAAATAGTTGTTCTCTTCAATCCTCATGCTATAGACGAGGTTAATCTTATAATTTCAAACTCACAGCAATGTCCGACCTCTATACATTGAAACTTGATTTCTTCTGAACATCGTAACTTTAGTCTATTGATAAATAGTCGTTCTCTTCAATCCTCATGCTATAGGCCTGGTTAATGTTATAATTTCAAACACACATAGCTATGTCTGACCTCAACAGGCTGAAACTTGGTTTCTTCTAAAACATCGTAACTTTAAGCTAATCATAAATAGACGTTCTCTTCAATCCTCATGCTATAGAAGAGGTTAATCTTATAATTTCAAACTCACAGCCATGTCCGACCTCTATACGTTGAAACTTGGTTTCTTCCGAACATCGTAACTTTCACCTAATCTCTATCGGTCGTTCTCTTTTCAGATGTTCCCCTGCTGCGAGGAATGTAATGTAACGTTTACAAGGCGAGATAACTTCATGCGCCATATGAAATCAAAACACCCTAGCATAACATCTGCTTTATGTAAAGTTTGTAGTGTGTATTTCGCTAACGTAGAGCGATACGAGGCTCACTTAGTAGAGGTACATCAAATATCTACTTGCCCTCGGGTAGTAGTAGGGAAAAAGCGTGCAGCTACTGATGTAGCTGTAGAAAGTACTAGTAGTAAAAAACCTAGAAAAAATCATGAACTTCAAACTATTCACTGCGAGCACTGTAACACTGATGTACCATCTTCGCATTTTCAGGGACACTTACGGAGTAATGCGCATAAAAATAATGCGTGTAGAAGTGGTAGTAACGCAAACATCGAGGAAATTAATACAACATTTAAAAGTAGGATTGCTAGTTACAGAATTCGCACCAGTCAAAAGTTTCAGAGCACTTCAAACTTTTTAAATTACGTTCAAGCATGTACAACAGCTTCTTGCTAAATCTTTGTCCAATCATAAAAATTATTTAAAGTTAATTTTGAACTTTTCGCCTTGTACATTAAAAGCACGGATGAATCCGAAATAACGGACATTAAATCATTTAATACGAAGAATTTCGTCATAAGTGAGTCGACTAATTTTGGTGATGTACTTAGGGATGTCTCTAACATTATTTCAACTAAGAGCGAGGAATTTCAGGAAAAGGAATCAGGGTGGGCTTTAGTTGAAATAATGTATCTAGAAGTTAACATCAATAAGTACAATCCCATGCGAGGTTCATCGTACATCGAGCTGCCGACATGGATTCAGCGAAAAGAAGCTGTTGTAAACATCCAAAACAATGACGAAGCATGTTTTGCATGGGCGGTGATGTCGGCTTTAAATCCTGCGAAATCAGACGTAGCTAAGAGAATATCATCCTATCCACACTATTCAACGCAGCTAAATTTCGATAGTATGGAATTTCCTGTGCAGATAAAGGATATTAAGCGCTTTGAGGAACTAAATAACATTAGCATTAATGTGTATGATGTAGAGAAAAAGTCTGTAGTAGGTCCTCTGTATTATACATGTCATAAGAAGAGTACTCATGTTAACTAACTCTATATTGAAAACAGTGAAAATAGCCACTTTTGCTGGATTAAAAATCTGAGTAGACTTGTTAGTAGTCAGTTGTCAAAAGATAAGTGTAAAAAGTGGCTATGTGATGAATGCTTGCAGTATTTTAGAACTGAAGATCAGTTAACGGAGCATTCCAAGAATGACTGCAATCATGTACGTACAGAGATACCTACTACAGGCAATAATGTTTTAAAATTTACAAATTTTCACAAGCAGATGTGGGTACCGTTCGTGATTTATGCAGACTTTGAAGCCATCCTCACGCCATGCAACACATGCTTACCTAATCCTGACAACTCTTTCACTAATACTACGCACATGCATGTCCCGTATAGCTTCGCGTATTACATCAAGTGTAGTTACGATAATACGCTTAACAAGTTAGAGCTGTATCGAGGACATGATGCTGCTAAAGTATTTTTAGAAAGACTTGAAAGTGATGCAGTTCGTCTTGGTCGTTTTCTAAATAGTAATATTCCTATGAAGCCACTCACCGAAATTCAGTTAAATGATCTTGAACGTGCTACAAAGTGTAGCATTTGTGATGGGGAATTTTCCGAAAATGACCCTAAAGTTTTTGATCATGATCATTTAACTGGTTTCTACAGATGTGCCGCTCATTATAGCTGTAATCTTAAGCATAGAGTTCCTAAATTTATCCCTGTAATTTTTCATAACTTATCTGGTTACAACTCTCATTTCATCATTTCACAATTTGGAGCTTCAGATGAAAAAAGTACGTATAATCCCTCAGAATAAAGAGCGGTACATTGCGTTTGCAAAGTCTGTAAAAGTAGATGCTGAGCATTCTATAAAACTGAGATTCCTTGACTCGTTTCGCTTTATGGTGAGTAGCCTCGATAAACTTTCTAGTTATTTACAGCCTGAACAATTTACGGAAATTCGACGCGTTTTTCCCGAAGAAGCGCAGTTTAATTTACTTCGGCGTAAGGGTGTTTTTTGTTATGAATATCTTGACTGCTTAGAACGCCTCGAAGAACATGCCTTACCATCGAAACAATCCTTTTACAGCTCGCTGAATTCAGCAGATATTAGTGATGATGACTATTTACATGCACAACATATCTGGGAGCAGTTCCACATTCAAACGCTGGGTGAATACTCCGATTTATATTTAAAGACAGATGTACTTTTGTTAGCTGATGTTTTTGAAAATTTTCGCTGTGTTTGCAAGAAAACCTACAGCCTTGACCCATGTCAGTATTTTACTGCGCCTGGGTTAAGTTGGGACGCGATGTTAAAACACACGCAGGTGAATTTGGAACTGCTAACTGATATTGATATGGTGCACTTTATAAAATCATCTATTGGAGGCGGTCTAAGTCAGTGCAGCGGGCGGTATTCCAAGGCAAATAATAAGTACATGCCGAGTTTCGATTCTAGTCAGGAATCTCAGTATATCGTTTACCTCGATGCTAATAATCAGTATGGGTGGGCGATGAGTCAGCATCTACCGGTGAGTGGTTTCCGCTGGCTAACGCAGTGCGAAATTGATGCTTTACAGCTACACGCCCTAGGCGATGAAGCTGATAAAGGCTATTTTCTCGAAGTTGACTTACAGTATCCTAAAGAGTTACACACTTCTCATAATGACTTACCGTTCTGCCCTGAAAATATGAAGCCCCCGTACATCGCATCAACGACGAAAATGCTCATTGCTAATTTGTGCGATAAATCTAAGTATATCATTCATTACCGAAATTTAAAACAGTGTTTGCAGCATGGTTTGAAGTTATCCAAAATTCATCGCGTACTAGAATTTAATCAGTCACCGTGGCTAAAGCCATATATCGATCTGAACAATAATTTAAGAACGAATGCGGTTAACGAGTTTGAAAAAGATTTCTACAAGCTCATGAATAACAGTGTGTTTGGTAAGACTATGGAAAATGTTGACAAACGCGTTGATGTAAAATTGATTACAAACTGGGATAATATTAAGAAAAGGTATGGTGCTAACTATTTAATAAGTAAACCAAATTTCCACAGCTGCACCATCATACATGAGAATTTAGTTATTATACAGATGAATCGTGTTAAGGTTAAGTATGACAAACCTACCTACGTCGGCTTTGCAGTACTTGAATTGGGAACATGCATCATTTTCAAAAATATTTTTTTTGAAAAGTACACCAATGAAATAGTATATAAACGTATTACATTGTGGTATGTTGCCTTGTTTTCTACCATTAAAAAAATATTTTATAGTGCCTTTCCGCAAGGCGAGTGAAACGGCCTCTGACGTAAGCGGCGCGCTGTGACGTCACGATCCAGTACCGCATGGAGCTCTACCTGCCGTTGTGCATCAGCCGTTGCTAAAAGCCGATTGTTTATTATTCATGATCGCGAATAACTTCAAAATGACAGAAGGAAGGTTCAAAACAGCACAATCAGACAATCTATCATGTGTAGATGTCATCATTCTTGAAAAATAGTGACTTTTGTGGCCGCAGAATTTCGCGGATAAAAAACAAGTTTGTAAGTGGCATCTTTAATATACGTGCAATGTACTGTTACCCATAGTATTAGGATAACAACTGAACCTGGATAGATATCACATCACTTTCAACATGTCCTTCTAGACTGATTCCCCTATTAAAGAATAACATTACATTTTCGGGCTTTCAGCATTAGTAAAGTAAGAAATCGGATTTCAGCACTAACATAAACATATAGGTAGCATTATAGTACTAGTCCGCTTCTGTGGTGTAGTGGTTAATGTGTGCCACTCCCGGAGGCCCGGTTTCGATTTCCGGCTCTGCCATGAAAGTTGAAAACAAATAGTACGAGGGCTGGAACGGGGTCTACTCAGCCTCGGGAGGTCAACTGAGTAGAAGGGTTTCGAATCCCACCTCAGCCATCCTCGAAGTGGTTTTTCGTATTTTCCTACTTCTCCTCCAGGCACCTAAGGCCACGGCCGTTTCCTTCCCTCTTCCTTGTCTATCCCTTCCGATCCTCCCATCCTCCAACAAGGCCCCTGTTGAGCATAACAGGTGAGGCCTCCTGGGCGAGGTAATGGCCCCCCTCACCAGTTTCATCACCATACTCAAAGTCTCACGTTCCAGGACACTGCCCTTGAAGTGGTAGAGGTGAAATCCCTCGCTGAGTCCGAGAGAAAACCGACCCTGAAGGATAAACTGATTAAGAAAGAAAGAAAGAAGGAAAGAAAGAAAGATCATAGTACTATAGGGCTATAATCTATCATTCCCAAAAAATATATATTTATGGTTGGGACAACTGGCCTACCCACTTCCGGGGCCCATGAAAGAGAATTAAATATCTTTGTGGAGGGAAAAAGTTAAACATGATAAAGGTAAATATGACTTCATCTAGTTTTCACAAGTCGGGCTGAGTGGTTCAGACGGTTGAGGTGCTGGCCTTCTGACCCCAACTTGGCAGGTTCGATCCTGGTTCAGTCCGGTGGTAGTTGAAGGTGCTCAAATACGTCAGCCTCGTGTCGGTAGATTTACTGGCACGTAAAAGAACTCCTGCAGGACAAAATTCCTGCACATCGGCGTCTCCGAAAATCGTAGAAGTAGTTAGCGGGGCGTGAAGCCAGTAACATTAATTACATTTGGCTTTTAACAAGCTGAGCATATCAGGAAAGAAAAGTGTCCTGGTGACATTTTAGTCGCTCAATACAGGAATGTCTTTGGGTGCTGTGACTTTTTTTTTTTTTGCTGTTTGCTTTACGTCACACCGTCACATAATGGCGACGATGGGACAGGAAAGGCCTAGGAATGGGAACAAAGCGGCCGTGGCCTTAGGTACAGCCTCAGCATTTACCTGGTGTGAAAATGGGAAACCACAGAAAACCATCTTCAGGGCTGCCGGCAGTGGGGTTCAAAACCCACTATCTCCCGGATGCGAGCTCGCAGCTGCGCGCTCCTAACCGCACGGCCAACTCGCGCGGTATTTTTACCCTTCGGTTTATTGACTTGGCTTGTATAACCTAAAGCTTAGGCTAAGTTGGATTATATTTTAAACACCTACATCACTATTTTCACCTGTGTGCAATTATGTTATTTATTTCATTAATATTATGTTAACTATTATAATTGAGCATTGTTAACTTATAAGACTCCAACAGACAAGCATTGGTTTTGTGTAGAGTTATACATTTGTTAAATTCACGTCATTTCCTTTCATGATGTACACGCCTATTCTTCGTTACATTATAGGGTATTTAGATATAGCCTAAATTTCTTTACCAATTAAGCTCTTCAATAAAGACATACATAACTGTCCCATGCCAAGATATATTGGTAGAATTAGAGCTGTCAAAATGGTTCATAACCCCTTTGATTTATTATCTTGACATGGATCACCCAAAACATAGGTTAGGTTTGGAGAATACTTTAATAATCAGCATTATTTAATGCACCGTTTATTACTTTCATATTCCAAGATGTAATTGAAGCATTTAAATAAAGCATCATATATTAAAATTTAAAGTTTTACCACTAGAACAGCTGACGTGGAAAAGTGATTTGAAAATTCAAACAAATTCATCTTACGTTAAAATCTTCAAAAAAATAAACTGTAGACTTTTCCGATATATCACCAGCATTTCTCCAGCTCGCCAAAATCCATTTCTCCCTAGTTTTAGCGTCTTTGGAACGTTTATAAACAATTTGTTTGGGATGGTCTGCGATGTGCTATTGCACATCGGAACTCTACACCATTTATAAGTTTTCTGCCTCACTGTCTGCGCAGGATTCATTTTAAGTCTAAAATATACCACTCAGATTATTATCCAATGTATAGACCTCGAATTTAACCATACTAGACACTAACGTAAAGTAGAAATACGCGAAGTGTATCCTGCTTCTCACAGCACACTACGTGTTATTTCGTCTGCTAATTCAGTCAACCTGTACGATGACGTCAGGCCAATGAGATCGCGTGCTTGCGTGACATGACATTTTCGTAGATTTTTATCATGTTTGGAGTTATTATTTGTACATTCTGATCACATTTTTGAATTCTGCATGCAATTTTGTATCAGATTAGCATATTTTTAATTAAAACCCCGGATCATGCATGTTCCCTATTGGCTAAAACACTCATGTATGAATTCCATTACGATTATATGATGAAGAAGTACGCGCATAATGCGCAATTGCTCTACACAGATACCGATTCGTTTATTTATCAAATCAAAACTGATGACTATTACAATGATATAAAGCCAGACTTGGGTAGGTTTGATACAAGTAACTATCCTGCAAATAATCAATATCATCTACCGCTAGTGAACAAAAAGGTTCTAGGTAAAATGAAAGATGAATGTGCTGGGAATATTATCGATTCATTTGTAGGTACTAAATCCAAGTCATATTGCATAAAACTCTTAAATGAATTACAAATAAAGAGATTGAAGGGGGTTAAAAAGAATGTCGTTCAGAATCAGCTAAGTTTTGAAAACTATAACAATTGCATTAAAAGTAATCCACCTGTTTTGCATAAGCAAATGTCTGTCATTAGAAGCAAGAAGCACCAGTTGTACACTCATTTAATTAGTAAGGTAGCCCTTAATAATGTTGATTGTAAACGGTTTGTCATTCCAAATTCTACCACCACGCTAGCCTGGGGGCATAGTAGTATTGATAGGTACTACTTTACATAAAGCAGATGTGTGTGTGAACATTATGCTAGAGGTGTGTACTTACGTTACGCTGTCTTACATCACAATTCACTGTACATATTGTAGGGAGAGGTACGCTGAGAGCGTAGTACGGCAAGTTTAAACTTGTACATGCAAGAATTGCATCGAGAAGTACGCAAACATCACTAGGGTAAAACGATTCGAGATAAAACTTGTACATACAAGATGTAAATAAATAATGTAGAATTGGCATATTCTTTTATTTTAGGTTAGGTATTACCTTCCTCCCGCTCCTTATTTGCAAGATAGAGTTTTTGTTTATTACTCAAAGAAGAAAAGCAAGAAAGAAGGTGTTGAGCAGATTCGTAGGTATGTTATTGTCTAGCTCATGTTGAGAAGAGATTTTTTTTCTAAACAGTGTTTGATTGCAATGCAGTGTTCAACAACATCGAACTATAAACGGTAGTATGTGTTCAAGTCTAAACTTGCAATACTCTTGCTTTTGCAATGCACGTTCGATAGAGATGTAGCTTGATAGAGGAGGAAGAGCAGTTAGTAAGTATGTTGAGAAGATATTTCGTTTTTCTTTCTAAACAGTGCTCGATTCTAGTTATACAATGCAGTGTTCAACAACATCGAACACTAGTATGCAGTTCAAGTTGTAATAAGTTTTGAACAGTAGTATGTGTGTGTTCAAGTCTAAACATGCCTCACTGCGGGTATGCGAGCGGATAACAGCTAACGAAATTGCCCCGCATGAGGGCAGCACGGTGCTCTGTTCATTAAGGATGGTGGATGACAGCTAACGAAATTGCCGGTTTGTTTCCAAACAAGAGCGCGTACAATTTACTACCACCACATTTCAAAGGTAAGTAGCTAAAGAGGGCAGCACGGTGATTAAAGATGGCGGATGACAGCTGTCAAAAAGCATGTTGATTTGTTTCCAAACAAGAGCACGTGGAATTTGCCGCCACCACATAGAGGGCAGCACTGTTCTCTCTGGATTAAAGATGGCAGATGACAGCTGTCAGAAAAGCATATAGGTTTGTAAAGCACGTGGAATTTACCGCCACCACAAAGAGGGCAGCACGGTGATTAAAGATGGCGGTTGACAGCTCTCAAAAAAGCATTTTGATTTGTTTCCAAACAAGAGCACGTGGAATTTGCCGCCACCACATAGAGGGCAGCACTGTTCTCTCTGGATTAAAGATGGCGGATGACAGCTGTCAGAAAAGCATATAGGTTTGTAAAGCACGTGGAATTTACCGCAGCCACATAGAGGGCAGCACGGTGATTAAAGATGGCTGCTGTCAAAAAAGCATTTTTCAAATTATCCGCCACCACATTTCAAAGGTAAGTAGCTAAAGAGGGCAGCACTGCGCTCTATAGATTAAAGATGGCGGATGACAGCTGCACGTGGATTTGTTTATCTCACGCTAGTGAGGTTAAGTTGGTAGCGCTAAGGTTTAGGCCCGCCAAGATGGCAGCACTGCCGATGACAGGTGACGAATTTTACATCTACTACGATAAAGAGGGCAGCACAGTGCTCTGTGGTTTAAAGATGGCGGATGACAGCTGTCAAAAAAGCACGTGGCTTTGTTTACCACGCGCTAGTTAGGTTAAGTTGGTACCACTAAGGTTTAGGCCCGTCAAGATGGCAGTACTGAGGTTAGCGATGCGTTGTTGTCTGTCAAAAAGCACGTGGCTGTCAAAAAACACGTGGCTTTGTTTACCACACGCTAGTTAGGTTACGTTGGCACTACTGAGGTTTAGGCCCGTCAAGATGGCAGTACTGAGGTTAGCGATGCGTTGTTGTCTGTCAAAAAGCACGTGGCTGTCAAAAAACACGTGGCTTTGTTTACCTCGCGCTAGTTAGGTTAAGTTGGCACTAGTGAGGTTTAGGCCCGTCAAGATGGCAACAGTGAGGTTAGCGATGCGTTGTTGTCGATGACAGCTGTCAAAAAGCACGTGGCTTTGTTTACAAATTCAAATCTCCCGCCAAAATTCAAATTTCCCGCCAAAAATTCAAATTTCCCGCGAGAATTCAAATTTCCCGCGGGAGGAGGCCGCCGAACCTGCTTATTATACTACTCACCTACACAACAGCAACACGACTGTAACGACAACACTGGAACGTCACTTTTCCACTTAGTTTCCAAGAGACTCCAAACATTTCTGAGAACGCACAACCAACTGGTCTATGCCGGATGCATAGGAATTTCCTCCAGCGTCCTGCAACCACTCGGAGACAGCGGCCTTCACCTCCTCATCGGTCTGGAAACGTCGACCACCCAGCTCCGTTTTGAGCTTACCGAACAGATGAAAGTCACATGGCGCTAGGTCGGGACTGTAGGGTGGATGTTGCCATACCTCCCATTTGAAACGCTGCAGCAGTTCTCTCGTTTGGCGGGCCTTGTGAGGTGTTGCGTTATCGTGCAACAAAATCACACCGGCGCTCAATTTACCCCGGCGCTTCTCTTTAATAGCTTTACGCAACCGGTGCAACGTTTGACAATACGAAGCCGCGTTGATCGTCGTTCCTTTCGGCATGAATTCCACGTGCAGCAAACTCTCCATGTCAAAGAACAATGTCGCCATAACCTTACCTGCTGAAGATTGAACCTTGGCCTTCTTTCGTTGTGGTGATGAGGGGTGCACCCATTCCATTGATGTTCTCTTCGTTTCGGGGGTGAAGTGGTGGACCCACGTTTCGTCGCCTGTGACGATTCGCCGCAGAAACCCGTTGCCTTCTGCGGCATAGCGTTGCAAAAATGCCAGGGAGGATTGGAAACGTTGTCCTTTGTGCTCATCGGTGAGAAGACGTGGGACCCATCTTTGACACAGCTTACGACATCCAAGGTCCTCGTGAACAATGTCGAACACACTGCCATACGACATGTTCACCTGCGTAGCGATTTCTCTCAGTTTAATGCGCCGGTTTTGTCTAATGATCGCATTCACACTGTTGACCTTTGCACGGGTCCTGGACGTTGCGGGCCTGCATTCGCGATGGTTGTCCGTGATATCCGTGCATCCGGCTTCGAATTGCTGACACCAATTTACGATACCTTGTCGGGAAATGGTCCGCTCCCCATACACAGCACTAATATCACGATGAATGTCCGTGCAATTCTTCCTTTTGGCCCACAGGAATCGGATTGTCGCACGCACCTCATATTTGGAGTGAACGTCCAGTTGACGCGCCATTGCATTTGGCCGCTATTCACACAATACTAGACAGGACACCACAGCGACCTGCTGTGCGCACGTTTGCGACACACAGCACGCTGCTGCGGCGCGTTAGCGCAACTAACCTTTTGATCCACCTACGTAGAATGGAATATTTTTGCCATCTAGAATGAATTCAGTGAACCCGCAATGGACATCCTGGAGAAAAGAAATTGAAATTAGTAAAACGGGATACATATCCGGCTTAACAACACTAGAGTTACAGAAATTGGAATTCGGAAACCTTACCTCAGTCGGCTTTGGATTATATCACAACAGTCATCTCCAGGTTCTTGGGAGTAAAGGATCGTCGATTTTCACACAGCACGTTGCGAAACATCGAATGACTTCCCTCCACATCAACGAATATTAAGGGTTCATACTTAAGCAAGTAAGATCTTCCTCTTAAAAACACACCCATGAATATTGCCTCCTTTCAGTACTGCACTTATATTGCACATAATGTGATAGAAGACTACCTTTGTTTTCAAGCACTAGAGTCTTTTTCTTTTCATTCAATTTTCTCTCTTTTCAGATATGATTCAAATATATGTATTTACTAAAGAAAAGATATCTAAGAGGTGATGGATGAATGATGATTCGAATTGAAAATGGGCAGTAAAAATCTAGTCGAAAGAAGGTGAAATTGCAAAGAAAAGCCCGTAGACAACAAAAAGGTTAAAAAGTACCAATAAGCCAAAAATCCGAAGGAATGAACGAATAAAATCCGCCATTCTCTGACCTATAATGACCCAGATATCGTCATTGCTGGGACAAAACCTCCTTTGTGGTTATTTTTCGGGGATATACTGAGCCGCAGCACATACAATATGAAGAGCGAGAAAGCCTTGACAATATTCACACAATATTGCACCTGAGATGACAGAACCTTACCAGCCAAAGTTCTAAGATAAAATATTTCACATAGGAGGTTTTGTACCGCCAGCGATATCTTATGCTCCGCCTCGTCTTTGGACACTAGAAAAAAAAAACATTCCTCAATTTCAAAACCCTAGTTATATATAAATGATCATAACGCTGTGTGTTATTGCATGGAGCAGGTTCACTTTATTTGTTTATATTATAAATAAAGTTGTTTATCTTTATTATCATTAATCCTTAATACTATTTTGAAAATACCTCCGTAAGATGCCCTGTTAACGTTTACCTGTGAGAACTTTTTACTTAATTGAGGTCAATGACCTCATGCCCGAGCTAGACCTATCAGGACCACATATCCTCTCTTCCATTCATATAGGTTAGTGTTTCAAATATATGGCCAATAAAACAACATGCATTCGTGAGATCTAGCCGAAGATATTCCCGGGAGACGATAGTAGAATAAATTAACAATACTTCAGTATCACATTACGGACTGGTGGAGCTGCTATGACCACTTCCCTACTTTAAATCTGGTGTGTGCGTGCGGCCAGGGCGGTATCATAACATCCGTTCTCTCTTACATGACGAATATCATTCAAAAATACAATGGACCATGTATCAGTTTAATAACTAGACTGTCGTCGTTGAAGACAGCATGAACACACCGAATTAAGTACAGCACCTCCTTAAAACATGAATACATTATTTATTTGTTCGACATAGAGAGTAATGATCCTCAAGCACACATTTCAGAAATCGATTTATCAGATACATGCCTGGTGGCTTTATTATTATTATTATTATTATTATTATTATTATTATTATTATTATTATTATTATTATTGTTGTTGTTGTTGTTACGGGGTTACCCGTGGAACGCAGAGGTGAAAGAAGGTGCCGGGGTGAATGGGTCTAACAACAATGTCAAGAAAGAATTTAAAATTGAAATTGAAGGTTATATTTTTGAAAAACAACAAGTTAACAAATTCTCACTTAGTGAGATAACAATGACCAAAATAGAAAAATCCAGGTTTCCAGTAATTTAACTCTCTTGGGCTACAAGCCCCTAGTTTTATAATTTTTGAGTTCCCAGGTCAAATTTACAAGGAGCACAAATTTACACAGGGCAGAAATCCCTCAATACATGGAACGCTTGCTCCCAACACAGAATATCAAGCCTCCCAGAGGCACTTTTACAACACTAGGCCGTTGAAACAGGGGCTATTCGCAAACTATGGAGGGGAGAATAATTTAAGACATTACAGAAAGGAAGAAAACCAGTTACAAAACGTAGTCACCTCAAACCAATATGAAGGGGGAGCTCGAGAGGGTATATTACTCTCTATCCCCGATTCACAGTTAAAAATTTATGAAGTTATTACATAAGCCGGCAGAAGTTACATTTACACACAAGTAGGTTACATGGTTAAAGTTTCGGACCTATCCCTCGGGTTAAACTGCGGCCATTACCTTGCTGAAGAACTGCTGCCTGATGAAAGAGGCGTCTCCCGCCTCCTGCTTGACGCACACACTAAGTTAGATGACGACCAAATGGCCAAGAGAGGTGAAAATCCGCAGTTTATGAACCCTCGGGGAAGGTTCGAGACCTTTCATGAATAATCAAGACACACCCTCTCACTTTATTGGTTACCTTAAAGTTACACACAAAATCGAAGAAGAAGCCTGTGATAGGCCGAAAATTAATTACAGAAATTAGGGATTGGCTAAATTCAAAACTGGCGGAAGGAAGAGATCAATGTTGCCAACCCAAAAATGAATGAACATAATTTAGTTAGAAAAATTTAAGAATACAAAAACTTCTTTAGATAAAAATTTATCCACTTCGCACCAGGGTACATGAACATAGTTTTTGTAGTGACATTTGTTGCAAAAGGTCCAAACTTCTTGATAAATGGTAAACAGAACACGTAAAATTTCATAAAGTACATGAAACTTCAAAATAACAAGATTCCATTCGATTTCTGTAGTGACATCTTCTGAGTAACGGTTTAAGTAGATGTAGTTTCAAGTTCACTGCTCCTCCAGAAGAGGAGTTTTTTTGGGCGCAAGATTTAAATGTGCAGCTTAGAGGTGTACCTCCCGGTACAATTATTATTATTAGTATTATTATTATTATTACTATTATTATTATTATTATTATTATTTATATTATTATTTTTGTTCAGAGGTATCTGTGCAACAGCAGACGTGAAAGAAGGTGCGGGCTGGAATGGGTCTAACTACAAGTCCGAAAGATGAATTAACATTTTGATACAGGTTATATTTTCAGAACATAACAAGGTTTACATAGAATTGGAAACTTAATGAGTACAACAAACAGCCATACAATAATCAGGTACAAAGCGAAAACCCGATTTTCGGATGTTTACAGGTTTTAAGAAGTCTGAGCTCGCAGCTCACAAACACCTGTTTTTGGAAAGGGCAGAAATTCCTTTAATACAATGGAGCATTGGCTCGCACCTTTAAACCTCCAGCCTCTCTGAGGCACATTTATCACAAGTAAAGAGCTGACCCGCTCTCAATCTTTCAAGCCTATAAAAGGCTGCAACCAACTTTCCCATAACCTGCCTCTCAAGGCACACTTACAAGGAAACAGAGGTATCTTGTAGCCAACCGACTGGGCCTGAATAGAAAACTAATGTTAATTAAATGGCCCAAATACAAAGATGAATAGAGGCGAGTACTTGCACTCCTACATGAAAGCTTGTTAAAACCTATGTGGCGCTAGGCCGATAATACAGGGGCTAATCCCAATCTATGGAGGTGACTAGTCTGCAAAATGAATTTAACACATTAAGAAGGAAGAGAAAAACGGTTACGAAAACGTAGTTACCTCAAATTCCAAACATGAAGGGGAGCTCGAGAGGGTAAATCACTCTCTATCCCCGCTTTACAGTTAAAGAGATTAGTAGTTTTTACATAGACTAAAATGGGATTTACATTTTAAAAGGTTGGTTACATATTGAAGGTTTCGAACCTTCCCCGCGAGTTAAACTGCTGAGCTAGCAAAGAGGAAATAAAGATGTTAATCGGCCATTACCTTGTTGAAGATCTTCTGCCCGAAGAAAGAGGCGCTACCCGCCCCCTGCTATGCTTCTGTACACTAAGCAAGATGTTGTTGAAGTGGCCCGGAGACAAGAAAATCAGCAGTTTTTATACCCTCGCGGAAAATTCGAGACCTTTCATGAATGATTAGGACCCGCCTACAAGGTTTTATTGGCTAATAGTAAAAAGTTATACATAAAGCGATGAAGAAACACCACATTGGTGGGAAATTAATTACAGAAATTTAGGATTGGTTAAATTCAAAACAGGAGGAAAGGAAGCTTAATATTGCCAACCCTCAAATAAAAAAACAAAATAAGACAAAAACTTATGAATACAAAATTTCTCCAAGAAAGTTCACTCCTTCGCACCAGAGTGCATAATCATAGTTTTTAGTAGAGACATCTGTTAGAGAATGTCCACACTTCTTGATCAACAAAAGCAAATCAAACACACCTAGAGACATCTTCTGATAAACAGGAGAGTTGACTCAGTTGTTACAGTTCAGGGTTTCTCCTGTAGAGGAGTTTCAATTGGCGCAAGATTTGAACTTCCGTCGTAGAGGTGTACCACCCGGTACAATTATTATTAGCATAATACCCTTTGTACAATGAACGACTGTTTTATGACCGTTCAATGTGTCTTAATTACATAAACTGAAGGAATATAGGAAGGAAGATCATTTTCCTGGCTCTTGAAATCGAGTAGCTTTTCATTTTAATCTCTAAAGGGAATATAATTACTTTTTCATTTCCTAGAATTAGCTGTACACATCAGTTCACTGTGGCTTCAGGTCGTATTCTGAATAATGGGCGAGTAATACATCTAAGTACATCAACGCACTGTACACGTACACATCACTTAACCGCGGCTTGAAGACGTTTGCATGCGTAACGTGCAACAAACTCTTCTAAGTACATCACTGCACTGCAGCTGTACGCATCACCTCACCGCGGCTTCAATACGTCTGCATGCGTAATGTACAATTAACTATTCTAAGTGCATCACTGCACTGCAGCTGTACGCATCACCTCACCGCGGCTTCAATACGTCTGCATGCGTAATGTACAATTAACTACTCTAAGTGCATCACTGCACTGCAGCTGTACGCATCACCTCACTGCGGCTTCAATACGTATGCATGCGTAATGTACAATTAACTACTCTAAGTGCATCACTGCACTGCAGCTGTACGCATCACCTCACCGCGGCTTCAATACGTATGCATGCGTAATGTACAATTAACTACTCTAAGTGCATCACTGCACTGCAGCTGTACGCATCACCTCACCGCGGCTTCAATACGTATGCATGCGTAATGTACAATTAACTACTCTAAGTGCATCACCGCACTGCAGCTGTACGCATCACCACACCGCGGCTTCGGGACGTATGCATGCGTAATGTGCAAGAAACATTTTTAAGTCATCACTGCACTGCAGCTGAAGGTAGTAAGCTGTATAAAAATGTTCAACGTACAAGAAACGAGCGTATTTCTGCAAATACTCAAGTCGTTCGTCATTTCATCCTGATTGAGCTACGAACATCATATTTTGAATTTACTTTTTATTTTTTGAAATGGGACATTTTGACGTAATATTTACTCCGGACCCTAACAAATAACCAACAGAAAACATATTTATAATCTCCTATACCCCCTGTGCATGTGTATGTTGGGTGGTCAGCCCAAAGGCTGGTTTGATCCTCTGCAGCTCCGCCAACAGCTGTCATAAATAGCCTAAGCGTCACTGAAGAGGCGTACTAGGGAAATGAGGAGTGAGGTAGTTCCCGTTGCTTTCCTCACCGAGCCAGCCGTTGCTATTACATATCAGTCTGCCAAACCCACTGAAATGCATGCTCCAACCGACCCTATGAGCGATATTTTCACACCATTCATAACAGGGACTGGCTGCATAAGGAATGGTATTACTAGCATCACTCATACCTCAGTCACTTTCATATTGTCAAAGCCAAGGATGAGACTGAGACAGGTCAATGAAAGTAACAAATTTGATGTAGGCCATACCAGAAGACATAGTGCACTGTAAACACTACATCTCGCCAGCAAAGGCAAATCCCCTGTGCATTTTATTGATTTAGCGTGAATGCAATGAAATTTCAAAAATTTAATAAGATAAATTGCTGAATATCACACAGTGATGTAAAAATTTAAAAAAAGTAATCCACAGTTCTAGCCCTTCAGGCAAGTAACTCAATGTTGAAAACATCCTAGCTGTATGAGTTACGTTATCCGGTCGATTAGATTACGAGTTTGCCTTTTTCTGCCACTATGAGCGCTAATGTGAATCAATGTAATGTTTCACTAAAGCACCACTACAAGCACTAATGTGAGTCAATGCAGAGTTTCACTTAAGCCCTTATAACTACATTCAGTGTAGACATTTTAAAAAATAAAAAAGGCCTGAGGGTATTGAACAAAGGAACACATTACAGAAAGAATTAGTTAAATACGTTAATTTGGCTAGGATTTGAATGAAAAAGGAAACGACTAAAGGAACAAGCGATTTTAAGCTCTTTTCCGGAACTGCATTTAGGCTGGAAGTTATTTTTGAATTTTCTTTTTTTAGTTTGTTAGAACCACACAAGGCTCACAATTTGAAACCTTTCTGAGCCCTCTAGCCCTCTGAGCACTGCACCGGGCGGTACACCTCAACACCGCGCATTTTAATGAGGCGCCTTGAGAAACGCTATCTATCATTCGAAATTTGAAACAGCTAGTGCAGGAAGTTGGGACACTGATCAGAAGATGTCACTACTAAATGGCAGAGTAATATGTTATTTTAAAGTTTCCTAAACTGACTGGATTTCTTTGGTTTGCTTTGGCGTATCACAGGAAGTTCGCACTTTTCTCCATAGATGTCTCTACTAAAACTGAGGCTATGCACTCTGGTGCAAAGTGAAGTAATTGGAGATTTAAAGAAGTTTTGTATTTGTAGGTTTTTTTCAACTGAATTGACTTTCATTACTTTGATACTTCAAGGTTTGAAACATTTGCTTCTTATCCCGCCAGCGCTGGTTTTTAACCAATCATAAAATTTCTCTATTTATTTTTCAGCCAATCAAACGTTTCTTGTACCTATTTTATCTACCAACAAAAATGAGAGGGTGTGTGCGGATTTAGTCCAGAACTTTCTCAAAGCTTCCTCTGTTGCTTTTTCAAGTTAACTTGTCTTATGTATCGTCGAATTACTGAGTGTGTGTGCTAAGACACTATCTTATTCAGGCAGAACATCAGATAGTATTTCCATCTAAGTAGTTATCTCCGCAAGCTGACCCGAGGGGAAGGTTCTAATCTTTAACTATGTAACCAAACGGTTTTCTAAAATGTAAACTTTCTTCTTTCTCATGTAAAATTTCCTAAAGACTTAAACTGTAAATTGGGGATAGAGAGTGCGTTACCCTCTCGAATTCCCCTTCAGGTGATTACGATGTTTGTAACTGTTTTTCTCCTGTAAATTACAAATTAACTTGTTCTTCTAGTCACCTCAGTAGTGTACGATTAGCCTCTGCACCAACGGACCACAAGCCTAAGTAGGGTTTAAAACTTGGTTTTCTAGGAGCGCAAGTGTACTCCTCCACACCTGCTTGAGTTTGGACCAGTAACAGATTCTGTTTTTTTTACTAATGCCCAGTAGAATGGGTACAGGATACCCCTGTGTCAACTAAAATTCGTATGGTACTGAAAATTGTAGGTTGTGACTAGAGAGGCCTAAAGGTTGAATTGTATTGAGTAAAGACGCTCTTTTCGGTCTTGAAATTATTGATGGTTGCCTTGAGTAGGCCGTAAGAGTTTGGGAGCGCTGTAGAGCATGTATTTACTTTTGTAGTTGTGTAATAGATTTCTGTGTACCATTGAGTGGGGCCTTTGGAAGGCCGTATTTTGTAACCATTGGAGCAAAGTGCTCTTGAAAATTGTGTTTTGGGAGATATCTCTCTTTATCTAACTAAAGGCAATATTAGTGACTTTGGAATTTGTAAATTATGAGCTTGAAGCTCAAAAGTTGTAAATTACCTGTCCTTGGGTTTTCTCTTTTGGTATCAAAATTGTTATGTTCCTGAATTTGTTTTTTGCTAGTTGCTTTATGTCGCACTGATACAGATAGGTCTTACGGCGACGATGGGAGAGGAAAAGGCTAGAAGTGGGAAGAAAGCTGCCGTGGCCTTAATTAAGGTACAGCCCCAGCATTTACCTGGTGTGAAAATGGGAAACCACGGAAAACCATCTTCAGGGCCACCGACAGTGGGGTTGGAACCCACTACCTCCCGAATACTGGATACTGACCGCACTTAAGGGTCAGCAACTATCGAGCTCGGTTTTTGTTCTTTCACCAAGTGAAGAATTTTGTTAAAATTTAAAGATCTGAAAAGAAATATAACCTTTATTTTAACGTTTTAAATGAATCTTTGACTTTCGTAGATAGACCCATTCCTGTCCATACATTCTTTCACCTCTGTGATCCGCGAAAACCCGGTAACAGGCACAATTGAGAAAATTGCTTAATTTTACGTTTTTCGTAGTATGGGGCCTCTACTTTGTCAGCAAAGAAATGCTTTCAACAAAAAAATATACAATTGAAAATAAATTACGTGTTCAATTCTAGATACATATCAATGTTCGATTCAAAAAGATGAATGTTAGGTTTGAAAAATATAATTGTGTACAGGGCCAGCCGTGATAAATAAGTCTTTTCAGACGAAGTTTCAATGCAAAATGATACACAGTTTCCCCTAAAGACATGAAAGCAAGAATAAGAACTACTCACACAGAAACAAGCATCACAGTGACAAGTGTGTGACTGAAGGGAGAGTCAACAGCTACGAGACGTGAGGACTTGGGCTATGAGCAGTAAGGAAGAACGTAAACTCGCTGTCTTGCTGCCAGAATCACGTCTCTGTCGAAGACTACCATTCCAACAGCATATTGAAGTAACCAGAAGAGCAACTAATATGGTGGATTTTTATTTATTCGAGTTAGAAACAAACAAAATATGTATTTACACAAATGACAATCCTAAGTTAAGACACACCACGGTAGAACAGTGACATGCACCCTCAGCAGCGGTTGGTATTAAGGAGAAGATTTTCTACTGTACAAGATACTGGGCAGCAGATGTGCCATGGTATGGGGTTGTTCGCAGTCGCAGTTAACGTTGTCGATAGGGAAGTGCCATTTCTTGAGATTGTTTTGAATCCTCCAACTCAATAACGAAGACGATTAAGTGATCTCCACACAATCCAACTTGGTTCGTGCCCAGGTGAAAGGCTCTTCGAAGTGCGAGGCAAGGTAGAGTTATTCTCAAGTCGAGACAACCACAGTTGTTTTCTTGCTGTAATCGATGTTGTTTGTAAGACTGCAAAGGTTTTCAGGAAGCTTTCCCTCCTTCTCAAGCGAGGGGTAACTGGTACATATTTAGTTATCTCAGCATTGACAGCTACCTCACGACGAATATCTGGTAGCGCCATTCCTGCAAGCTGGTAGAGTTCTACAAGTTGTGTAAGCTTACATGTTTCACCGAGCGCTTTCTCAACTTTGTTTGCGTGTTTACATTTGTACCAAACTGGGTAGGTATATTCTGCAGTACCTTAACATAATTCAAGAGCTGTCGTTCATAGGATTTTTGATTGAGAGCCCCTCGTGTTACCAGTGATTTTACGAAGGATGTATACAACAGGTCTTGGAAGAGAGTAAGTAATCTCAGATCAATGAAGCATCACTATATTATAAAGTAGAATTGCAACGTTGCAAGAACGTGACCAGATAAAAGTAACTGATATACGATAAGTGAAGGTAGACCTCCAGGAAGAGTAGTGTAAAGCTTCACACATCACTTAAATAACACTATATTGTAAGCAACTATTTCAACATTGGATTTATTACGGTTGCTGTCGAAGAATGCCGTTTCAAGACATCTTTAGGCATGAACTTTCTCGTACTTAACTGAATCTGCGCAAGAGAAGAGATCAGATTAGAATAGATAGATAGATAGATAGATAGATAGATAGATAGATAGATAGATAGATAGATAGATAGATAGATAGATAGATAGATAGATAGGCAGATAGATATTTATTGAACATAACAGGCGAATTTGCCCCGATACATGTTCACATGGACAACTCACATCAAAAGAAAAGAAAAGAAATACCGGATTCCCCGGGCATGCCATGAGGTTCATTGGATACTCCGGAAACGTGACACTCCCAAGGTAGAATCACAACGGCAGTCATCCTCAGTCCGTTATGCCACGTCCATCGTCTCCACTGATATCAAGACACAAAATAAAATGAACAATAAAGGATAATAAAATAAAGCAAGAAATAATATTGGTGACTCCTGCTACTGTCCGGCCGTGTCATCACCCCTGGTGAGAAGAAGGCCGCCCTCCTGATGAAGACACGACAGGCCCTATCTGTGGGGCCCTAAGGAAGACCCCAACAATCCTACCAGATGACAATGTGTTTCTCTCACCATTCCATTGCGGCCTACCACGTGAAACTGGAGCCGCTCTGCTCCCATATCCCGCCTCTAACATTTCTCTCTTCTTTTACTTATTTGGAGTGGAACCTTAGAATAGAATACTTCCATACCCTAGTTATGGATCACCTGAAAGTGGGAGAGAGCATTAATTAATTGCTATCCATTTGTTTGATACATGCGTTGCATCACCGTTGTTACAACTATTTTTCTATTACCACTGTAAATATTGTATTTACACCTATCAGTAATTATATCTATTCCACATGTTATCACACCATGTTTTTCCTTTTCTGTCCTAGATGTAATGCTGCAGCATCGCTGCTGGCACATCGACAGGTCTCGCTGCTGGACGTCAGACGATGAAGAAACAAACCAATGCACTGTTGGGAGATCAGAAGAATGCACATGCCCGGTGAGGCCCGGGCGAAGGGCTTTTCACCAGCAGAGCCAGTGACATAATGGTTACCATAGCAATTCCGCTACTACCCCGGCGACTTAATTTTATCTTCTACTGGCAGCTCTTCGCTCTTGTCAGTTGTAATCCAGCAAAGTGCAAAGTGTGAGTCAATGTTTTCGTGTAGCAGATACGAGCAGATAAGAGCCGATCTGTCTGGGCAGAACAGGCAGTACGTGCTTGCAGGCCACATTCATCATTCTTGCATTCTTCTCATCTCTACACAGTATGTCCACCGGCGCCTTTAACCTGAAGCTCGCCTTCTCGCTATGCTACTGGCAGCTATCCTCGCCATATCCATGGTCTCATAGACGTTTGTTTTCGGAGCCTGGTACTTCCCTTGGTATCCTATAACTTGGATTGTGATTGATTGTTTCAAGGCAACCCGTTCTCCCATTCTTCTCATTGCAATCCAGACAGGTGGTGTGTGATCACACTATAGCCGTCTGAAACTCATCCGGTTTTGTGTTGTGCGGTTTCATTTCTGCTATGGGTGATAATTTTAAACAACTGCTGATATCAGCTGTCTTCGAACGAAATACGATTTGGGAAGAGCGGCAGGTGAACATCATAACGGGTTCAACCTGAATAACCTACGGAATGAACTGGCAAAAAAGAATTCGGATCGATTAAGTAAATTCTCAGCAGACGAGAACATCTTCACATGATGAATTTTTTACTACAAATGAGAGATGCCAGCATCGTGAACGTATCCTTATGTTCCTTAGTGCTTGTTTTGTTTTGTATTTTTTCTTTTGACACAATTTCATGTTGAAAAAATTTCTAAGCAGAAAAAGTAGGGATCTAAACGACGAGAAAAGTAAAATTAAGCAATTACCTCGATTTTGCCGAAAGTTGGAGAGTTAAAGGAGAAGGAAAGGTTTCAAATTGAGAGTTTTCGATAGCTCTATCAAACTAAAAAATTCAAATTTTAAAAATAACTTTCGACGTAAATACAGTTCCGGCAAAACTGCCCAAAATCACTTGTTTCTTTACTCGTTTTCTTTTTGATTGAAATGCTGGTTCAATATCCCCAGGTGTATTTGATTTTTTGCGAAATGTTCACACAAAATGTAGTTATATGGGCTTAAGTGAAACTCTGCATTGACTCACATTAGCGCTCGTAGTGGTGCTTAAGTGAAACTCTGCATTGACTCACATTAGCGCTCGTAGTGGTGCTTAATTGAAACAATACATTGACTCACATTAGCGCTCGTAGTGGTGCTTAAGTGAAACAATACATTGACTCACATTAGCGCTCGTAGTGGTGCTTAATTGAAACAATACATTGACTCACATTAGTGCTCGTAGTGGTGCTTAAGTGAAACAATACATTGACTCACATTAGCGCTCGTAGTGGTGCTTAAGTGAAACAATACATTGACTCACATTAGCGCTCGTAGTGGTGCTTAAGTGAAACAATACATTGACTCACATTAGCGCTCGCAGTGGTGCTTAAGTGAAACAATACATTGACTCACATTAGCGCTCGTAGTGGTGCTTAAGTGAAACAATGCATTGACTCACATTAGCGCTCATAGTGGTATAAAAGGCAAACAGCTAATCTATTCGACCGGATAACGATGATTACGAAAAGGATTTCAAGTTTTAGGCATAAATGAAGAATATATTCTCATAATTTATTATATTTTATTTACCTAAAATTAGTAGCTCATATCCCTAGGATGTTTTCAACATTGAGTTGCTTGCCTGAGGGCTAGAACTGACGATATTTTAAATAAAAGTGATTTTGCTGTTCTTCCCGATGTAATCCATTCTTTATTCAATAATTTAACAGTTCTATAGAATTATTTCTCTCTTCATAATTTTGTTTTTATTCCCTACCAAGATATTTTACTCTGCATCCGTCTCCCTAGAATCTCTAAATACATGAGTTTCATCCATTATTTCTCCACAAAGTAAACAACGTTTTCGCCATATTTCTCCCTTCGACCCTTGTTATTATATAAACCCATTATCCAACATACCATGGTTTTTAATTCTCTCTTTAGAAACCGTTCTTTTTATAGAATTGTTTTTGGATAATTTTAGGGAATTTCGATACTATTCTTTTAATCTCACATTCTGACATGAATCCCTGCTTCTAAATATCATTCATTCTAATAGTTACTTTCTTGCACAATTTATCTTTATTCCGAATCTATTTGTGCCAAGATCCTCCAACTCCTATTCTATCAAGCATCTTTTTAACTTTATTTAGACAGTTATCATCATTTAAATGCTTCATCTGGTGTAAATAGCACAAAAGAACATTAATTTTCATCAGCCCATGTTACTTGCTGAAATTAAACGATTCCAACATGAAATGCATAATAGGCTTCAGATTTTTAGGCAGTAATATGTTAGAATGCAAATTGATGTATGTGAAGGGAAACGGAGGACAGAATAAGGATTCAACAGAAGTACCTGTTCGTTTTAATGAGAATCCACAGCCTGTTTCCAGTCATTCGACTGGGTCAGGAATGGAATGAATGAAGCCCCTATCTAGCGGCGAGAATAGGAACTATGCCGGCTGCCGAAGCCTGCCACACTCCTCTGACGCAATGATTAATGGCTGACAGATGAAATCAAATGGTAGTGGAGAGTGTTGCTGGAATGAAAGATGACAGGGAAAACCGGAGTAGCCGGAGAAATACCTGTCCCGCCCCCGCTTTGACCAGCACAAATCTCACATGGATTTGAACCCCGGTACCCAGCAGTGAGAGCCCGACGCGCTGTCACCTGAGCCACGAAAAAGTTTGAATTCTAACATTTAACTGCATAAACCTCCGGGCTCTAATGAACGCTATTATGGAACAGTCCACGAACTCACAATAATGGAAGGGGTGACTAAGTAATAAGATGAGTACTGAATTTGATAGTCGTTCTTTATAAGGGAATGCGAGTGGAACGTGTTTGAGAAGAGCAAATACATTCTCTATGAAGGTCACACAAGAGCCATAACAGCTCAATCGTCGGTGTTCACGTGGTCCAGCTACTCTGTCAGCATTCCACGACAGTATATGAAGATAATGATCTCGTGCACTCCGTGAAGCGTGACTGCCTGTCAGATATTCAAAGTAGCTGAGAAGGTGACTTACTGAAGTAATGGGGACACCAGTGTGAGCTGATTCTTAAAGATAACACACACCGGGTGAGATATCCATCGATGGAGGGGTTGAACACCTGAGATTGCGTGAGGACTTATAGTAGCAGTTAGGTGCTCCTTTTGTTGCAGAAAATATCAGTGTGTACAAGTACTGAATTGCTGAGTCTGTCGATGAAGCAGAGTGCTCTTGCAGCCAAGTCACAGACATGTAGTATTTCTTGAAATGTTTATAAACTAAGGTGAAATTAATTAATTAATTTATTTGTTTGTTTATTATGGGTCGTTCTGTTACTCCTAGCCTATTATCGCTTAATTCAGATATTTGTTTGGATGTCTCGTCTGAATATGAATTAACAGCTCTTTTTTCATCATCTATAGCCCTTCTACAGTAAAATCTGTCCTCACCGGAAACCAAAGGGACAGGTATTATTTTTTCCCGCTGTATACAGGATTCCGGTTCATAAAGGTGTTTAACAATTAACTAAAAAATTATAAGTGCATACCTCCGTCAGATAATCCAACAGTATACCGTGTTTGTAAGATTTTTTGCTGTCGTAGATTAAATATGTGTTAATTACACACCAATATAAACAAGTTCATCAGCTCTAACACAAATTTGTTCTTGCGTAGAACCTCCTCAACCGGGCGAGTTGGCCGTGCGGTCAGGGCCGCGCAGCTGTGAGCTTGCATCCGGGAGATACTGAGTTTGAACCCCACTGTCTGCATTCCTGAAGATGGTTTTCCGTGGTTTCCCATTTTCACACCAGGAAAATGCTGGGGCTGTACCTTAATTAAGGCTCCGGCCGGTTCCTTCCTACTCCTAGCCCTTTCCTATCCCATCGTCGCCATGAAACATATCTGTGTCGGTATGACGTAAAGCGAATTGTAAAAGAACCTGCTCGGTGCAGAGTAGTACGTATTATATGCTTATTTAATACACATTGCATGTTTCGTAGAAATTAAACAAATGACTGTACAATACTGTAACTTACTTTTGACAGTAATCCAGAATTGTATGCTGGACAAAAATATCCCTAGTAACACGGATCACAATGAATATACGGACACGACAGATAATGTCGAAAAATCTCTCGTCATTTTACGGTAGCGAAATAGACTGAATGATTTTTTTACGGCTGATAAGATATGGAGGTAGAACTTCACGTTACATGAACCATCGTCTTCGTTCTCGCCTTCATCACCGTCAATTTCTATTCCTCTTCATGGAGGTGATGGTTCACGAGCTCTTCGATGGTTTCTAACGCCACCTCTGTGTCAAATTCTAGATCAATGCCCATGCAATCTTCTGCAATGACATTACCATAAATACACTATTTGAGAGTACGTTGTATCAATTCATATTTCGGTCATCCTAGATCCATTTGTAATTGAGTTGAAACCATTTACACCAGCATCGCATTTAACGACGTACTGGATTTAACGGTCCCATCTAAATCCTATATAAATACTGTATTTAAAAAAGTCGATTAGTATGGTATCGCTTATTACGGCATATTATATAAAACGACTTATTTTGTTCACATTTTCGCTTAAATATATCGGCTATAATGGCCAATGCTGATTTTTGTTTGTTATATATTTGGGGGATTACTGACAACGTTGTAACTCTTATCATTGTATATTTCAAATCAATCTGATAAACAGTCAAGGCAGGCATCGCTATAAAGGTAACGCAAACGAGAATAAAAATGTTTCATAATGAAGAAAAGTGGCACATAATATGACGATTACCAAATGGGGATACAATGTCAGCATCGCGAAGGTCTTGGATGTATTATTCTGAACGATTTTCACCACTTGGAAGGGTGGAGATAAGAGCTCTTTTCGAAGAAAAGCGTTAAGAAATCAAGCGAGCCAGATCATGTGAGCATGCATATATTGAATAACCTTTACTTAGATGGTCGTTATAAACGATTTCGGCTGTACGTATATACTCAAAAGTGTCAGGAAGGAAATTTACATACCATACCTGTTAGTGACAAAATTTTATTCTGTTTCCGCATCAGGCTGGTGCCTCTAAATACAGATAAGCGTAGCCTACGTGTATATTAAACCATAATTCACGGGAGCGGGAACATTTTCGGATATGGACAGTCTTATGGTTCATAAAGGCTCCGCAAAAGATAGGATTTATTGTATTAATAAAATAAGATGGTGTCCGCTTTTATATTTGTTTGTTTGTTTGTTTGTTTGTTTGTTTGTTTGTTTGTTTGTTTGTTTGTTTGTGTGTTCAGGATAGGCTCGAAACTACTAGATCTACTGAGCTGAAATTTGGTAAGGATATAGCATGAATTCCCGAGTCACGCAAGGATAATTTTTATATTTTGATATATTTCATAATTTTGAACAAGCGGGGGTTTTCATGGGGTATGTCCCAAAATTGGACAAGTTTTGTTCTACATCAGCGAAAATAACGGAATGACCATATCGAAAACTTAAGGGTACCGTTTGGTCTTGAAATGACATTTTCTACAAGGAACGTCATATGAATTTTCTCCTTAATTCTAACGGTTTTCAAGGAAATTCTGCTTTCTTGTGTCTTTGTTGTAGTGACCTTCACTAATCAACCGTTTACTCGTTTCGCGCGTAAGTCGTTCGTGTGTCAACAATCCAGCTGCCTTTCTACGGAAAGTGTTCGGAGTTGTACTGTTGAGAGTGCTGTGGGCCGTACTTCACTTATTCAGCCATTTTCATTATTATTATCGTAATCATATTATACGTATTCCGTGCTTTTATCTTTTTAATATTGTATAGCGTGAGGATTCATATTTAGTGGATTTATAATACGCTAAAGGTATTTCTGCGTATCATCCACACTCGAATCTACCTCAAATGCGAACATCAAGTTGCACATACTCAGTTTGGCTTTAGGAATGGACTGGGTACTCGCGAGGCTCTTTTCTCCTTGAATGTTTTGACCCAGAGATGCCTAGATATGAATGTAGATGTGCACGCTTGTTCCATCGACTACCGAAAAGCATTTTCTTGCGTATCTCATGCAAAACTTGTTGAGATTTTAAAATATACTGGTGTAGATGTTGGTGATCTTCGTATCATTTCCCATCTGTACTGGAATCAAACGTCAGAGGTCAAAATAGAAGGAACTACTATTAAGGACATAGCTATACGAAGAAGTGCCCGCCAGGGATGTGCCTGTCCCCACTCCTTTTCAACATCTACTCTGAAGCTGTGTTCAGAGAGGCTATGGAAGATGTTAATCTAGGTATCAACATCAATGGCTTTGTCATTAATAACATCCGATTTGCTGATGACACTATTGTGTTAGTCAGCAACCCTAGTGATCTTCAAATCATTATAGACAACATCGTGAGGACCAGTGAAACACTATTGTGTTAGTCAGCAACCCTAGCGATCTTCAAATCATTATAGACAACATCGTGAGGACCAGTGAAACCTACGGTTTATCCTTGAATATTACCAAGACCAAGCTGATTGATTTCTCAAAAACACCAAACCAGGCCTCCCTTTACATCAACAACAACATTGTCCAACAAGTATCTTCTATCAAATACCTTGGAACTTCAGTGAACCAGAATTGTGATTCAAAATGCGAAATCTTATCCAGGATTGGACAAGCAAAAAAGATGTTCAATACCATGAGGACCTTATTCACTAGCCGAGAATTCAACCTCCAACTCAGAGTTCGAATGCTACGTTGTTATGTCTTTCCTGTCCTTCTGTATGGTTTCGAAGGGTGGACGCTTAGCCCTTTATTGGAGAAGCGTATTGAATCTTTTGAAATGTACTTATACAGAAGAATACTCCGAATATCTTGGGTAGAAAAGAAGACAAATGAAGAAGTCTTGAACAAGAAGAAAGAGCTTCTCATAACCATCAAGGAGCGTAAGCTCAGCTACCTCAGGCACATCATGAGAGGTGAACGATACGAACTTCTCCGACTGAAGGAAAGATTGATGGGAAAAGATCTGTGGGAAGACGGAGAAATTCCTGCCTGAAAGACTTGCGGCGGTGGTATGGACATACGTCGATAGAAATCTTCCGTGCTGCCGTTTCGCGTGTAATCATAATCAAATGGATCGCTAACCATCGGAGGGAGACGGCGTCATAAGAATAAGAAGAATATTCCATTTTACGTCACTATCTAGAGCAATGGTGTTGAAGCTTTTTGGTTAGCGTACCCCCAATTGTTTTACATTCGTACCCCCGAACTACGAGTATAGTGCTATTATATCAGAAATAACAAATGATTGTTGCTGGATGCCAAACAATAATATCTCCACCATCATCTCCAGCATCTTATCCCGCTTGATCAGGGTCCCTGCACGCACTGAGGAATGAAAGAGTTGTGGTCGGCGATTTAACGGTTGACCGAGCTCGATAGCTGCAGTCGCTTAAGTGTGGCCAGTATCCAGTATTCGGGAGATAGTAGGTTCGAACCCCACTGTCGGCAGCCCTGAAAATGGTTTTCCGTGGTTTCCCATTTTCACACCTGGCAAATGCTGGGGCTGTACCTTAATTAAGGCCACGGCCGCTTCCTTCCCACTCCTAGTCCTTCCCTGTCCCATCGTCGCCATAAGACCTATCTGTGTCGGGGCGACGTGAAACAAATTGTAAAGAAAAACAATAATGTAGGTTATATATATCATCGCTGGGCAAAGAAAATCTCGTAACTCCATGGGAGTAAAGTTTACAGCAGTAGCCTGAAACGGAGCGGCAAGCAATGATCGGAGAACTGTTCCTGGCTTTTTTTTTTTTTTGCTTTACGTCCCACCGACACAGATATGTCGTATGGCGACGACGGGATAGGAGAGGCCTTGGAATGGGAAGGAAGTGGTCGTGGCCTTGATTAAGGTACAGTCCCAGCATTTGCCTGGTGTAAAAATGGGAAACCACGCAAAACCAATTTCAGGGCTGTCGACAGTGGGGTTCGAACCCACTATCTCCCGATTACTGGATACTGGCCACACTTAAGCGACTGCAGCTATCGAGCTCGGTCCTGGCTTTTTCAGTGATAGGTCCAATTATTCGATCATTGGAGTCTTCTGTTCCCGTCTCAGGTAACGAGGCAAACGTTCACAAGACAGATGGAGAAATATAGTTTGCTGGTGAGTGGTGTTACGAGATTTTCATTCCCTAGTAACGATATATAATTATATACACACACACACACGAGTCTTATCAATGCAACAATTACTACTGTTTTCAATACACTGATACTGAAAAAAATTGAAGGGAATGAGTAGCGTTCGAAACGATACATACAAAAAAGAGCACTGCAGCATGAGTAAACGTTTTTACATACCAAGTAAATGGGAGGTACAAACTGATACAAATTAGAATGAATAGTTCGGAAAGGGGACTCTATGTAGTAGTAGACCAAAACATAAAATCAGAACAAAATGTTCTTGAGAGAGAGCTGGCTCAACTCATTCTTTACTGCTCGCCGAAAATAGAATCTACGATGAATTTGTGTACACCTTGAGACTACCCCTCGTACTCCTAGTGGTACGCGTACCACACATTGAACACCACTGATGTAGAGAACCAGTGCTTCAGCCGCAGTCATCTTGAGTGTTGAGGGGCAAAACGTATATATGTATCTATCCAATGAGAAGGTCCACAAGACCGTGTGGCAGGATACACATTTACTAGCAGCCCCCCTTAATTTAACCAGCATAATCCCTGCAATTGGAGAAAGAAGAAATACAAATTCTGAGAAAGATGCTGGGACCAAAAACGAGGAGGGAAAGAAGGAAAAGAAAATCAAGGGTCGAACTGTACCGAAACATAAAGACGATCTCCGAAGAAATAAGACTCAAAGAGGACATATTTGCTGAACACATGATCAGGGTGGAGATAGAGAGAATGACTAGAAGAGTGTGGGAAACAACTGGTAGGGCGAGAGGAAAGTCGGGAACCAAGTGGGTTGTCTGAACTGAAATGGTAAGGGACAGAGAACAGGAAAAAAAATATGCACCAAGCAATATGCCGGAGCTCAGTGACAGAGAAAGGTACAGGAACATGATAAAGAAGGACCAGTGGGGGGTTGGAAGAGAAGGGAGGAAGGTTCTGAGAAGCAGAGAGAGGATGAAGAGGTCCTGGGAGGAAAAGAAGAAAATCCAAATCATGACAAAGCTGGTCGTGGTTCTAAACAGGCTGTAACGAAAGAAGTAGTATTATTATTATTTCTTCGATTTTGGCTTACTTTGGACTACAGAAAACAATTGACCTGCTGAATAGTCCTTTTTACTTATCCAAGAACTACTTCATTATTTCGCCGTGGTTCCTTTTGCTCTCCTCTGACCTCAAGTTCTTGGACTTCTCATTTTGTTTTCCCCGGAATCCTTGAATGTATAAATTTTAGCTCGAAACAAATCTCTATTCATTTGGATTAATGCCAACTTCCTCCATGTCTTTCTTTGTTTCTTCTATCCATTTAGTAGCTATTCCTTTTAATTTGATGATCTAATTAAAGATTTCCTTTGTTAGTAGACTCTCGTTCATTCTTGTGAGGTGCCCGTAAAACTTCGGTTTCATCTTACGTCTGGTGTCTGTGATCTTCTCTGCCTGTATAGATCTTCATTTCTCCTATTCCTCCATGTACCATCCCTTCCTTCCTCACGTCCTACGATCTCTCTCAAGAGTTTTCTTTTTTCTTCTCTACAGAGTCTCCGTGGCTCAGACAGCAGCGCGTCGGCCTCTCACCGCTGGGATCCGTGGTTCAAATCCCGGTCACTCCATGTGCGATTTGTGCTGGACAAAGCGGAGGCGGGACAGGGTTTTTTCCGGGTACTCAGGTCTTCCCTGTCATCGTTCATTCCAGTAATACTATCCACTATCATTTTATAGCATCTGTCAGTCATTCATCATTGCCCCATAGGAGTGCGACAGGCTTCGGCAGCCGGCACAATTCCTATCCTCGCCGCAAGATGGGCTTCATTAATTCCATCCCTATCCCGGTCATTGACTGGAAAACAGGTTGTAAGTTATCATTCTTCTCGACCTCATCCATTTCCCCATTCTCATTCAGTGTCAGGCATTCTGAACTGTATAGTCCCTCTGCCTTTACAACCGTAGTATAGTGTCTGATATTTGCTGTGTAAGATATAGTTATTATTATTATTATTATTATTATTATTATTATTATTATTATTATTATTATTATTATTATTATTATTATTATTATTATTATTATTATTTAGCTTAAATACTCACAGCAACACACGCGCACGCACTCGCGTACATTTCTGATGTTGAATAAATTCTGTACTGTGTAAAAAAAAAATGGAGCATAAAAAGAACGCGGAGTTGACCTGGAGATAATAATTAACTCAGTGAATTGTGAGCGCACAATTCTGTGTTATTCAATAGCGCACTCTCAATCAGTGCGTTATTGTTGAGGCGAGATTCCAGGCCGGCACGACGGTGAGGTCCAGGAGAGCACGTGCTGGCCACTTCGTGCTCAGCGACCCGCCCTCACCGGGAACAATAGAAATAAGAAGCAGCAAGCACGAACCGACCTGGATAGCGCAGTTCGAACACCGCCTGGGGTACGCAAAACTTTCGCTTCTTGTGTAGGCATGCTCGCGGCAGTTAGACAAGAACGGTGTAATTTTAATGCCATTTACAGATTCATCTACCCTGAACCAATTTCAGAACTCCTTTCATTTCCTTACGAATGTATGACCGTTGCAACAAAGGAGTGAAATCAAGGTGACTGGTAACATATCAAAAGTGGCCAATTTTTGAGTCAGCTATCGTACTTTCCATGCACACGGGTGGCGTCCTTGCTTCTTATATCATGGTTCTGGGTTCGGTATCCACCACAAAAAAAGGGATTTAATCTTAAAGTGAGGGGATGCACGGGGCTAAACCCAACCTCATGTAATCAAGTAAGAAAATTCCTGAATAAGCGAGCAAGTAAGCACACTTGTAATTTTAAATTACTGTTAATATCGTGAGGTAACAGGGATGTATTTTTATTTTGACGTAAATATGTCTTAGTCCGCATCTGTGGTGTAGTAGTCAGTGTTATTAGCTGACATCCCCGGAGGCCCGCGTTCGAATACCAGCTTTGCCAAGAAATTTAAAAATTGGTACGAGGGGTGGAACGGGACAACTCAGCCTAGGGAGGTCAACTGAGTAGAGCGTTGGCTGAATGGTCAGCGTACTGGCCTTCGGTTCAGAGGGTCCCGGGTTCGATTCCCGGCCGGGTCGGGGATTTTAACCTTCATTGGTTAATTCCAATGGCTCGGGGGCTGGGTGTTTGTGCTGTCCCCAACATCCCTGCAACCCACACACCACACATAACACTACCCTCCACCACAATAACACGCAGTTACCTACACATGGCAGATGCCACCCACCCTCGTCGGAGGGTCTGCCTTACAAGGGCTGCACCCGGCTAGAAATAGCCACACGAAATTATTATAACTGAGTAGAGGAGTTCGATTCCCACCTCACCCATCCTTGAAGTAGTTTTCTGTGGTTTCCCACTTCTCCCTCAAAAAATTGCCGTTATTGTACCTAACTTAAGGCCACGGCTGCTTTATTCCCTCCTCCTTGTCCATACCTTCCTACCCCCCCCCCCCCAATAATGCTCCTTTTCAGCACAGCAGGACACGCCTGGACAAAGTACTGGTCTTTCTTTGCAGTTTCATCCCCGACCCAAAGTCTCACGCTCCAGGATACTGCCCTGGAGGCGGTAGAGGTGGGATCCTTCGCTGAATCTGAGGGAAAGCCAACCCTGGACGGTAAACGAATTAAGAAAGAAAGGAAGGAAGGAAGAAAGAAAGAAAGAAAGAAAGAAAGAAAGAAAGAAAGAAAGAAAGAAAGAAAAAAAGAAATAAGTGTGTCTTATGGCTGGGGGGCATCTGAAAATTTGCGTCACGGAAGTTAGCCTGATGGAAGTTAGTGTGACGGAAGTGTAACCCTAGCAGAGCCATGCAGTCTATATCTTACGGCTGTTGATCATCTAAAATTAGCAGACGTTGTTGGATGGCCATGACCGACAGACATACAGTATGTATGATCATTTGAATTTTGCAATGGGAAATAAGGTTTCCTTTTAAAAATCCTGCATGCTTTATTAGGAGTCGAATTGTGGTTATGTTCGTCAGAGTGTGTTATAATTCGGCTGAGATGATAGGAAAGTAGCGAACCCCGTGACCGAAGGCAAGTAGTACGATTAACCACGTGACACGTAGGTGGATGGCAGCCGTTTGGATCAAAGGTCCTTAATGGACTGTAAAAGCCACCGAGTTACTTTACCTTCAGTAAATTATCCTTCTTTCAAACAATTTTCAAAGCACCGACAGGACGTAAATGACCTAGACTAATCTCCAGATTAAGAGATACATAGACTACTCTTTGAGATATGTTTGTTTCAATTATATTAACAACTATTGCAGCCAATCCGTTGACCTTCCGCCAAGCCACGCACATTCCTCTCCCTGGCCTGGACAATGACACACTGTATTATTACTTTAGGTGTTTTATTATAAGTGTTCCCCTTATTATTAATATTAGGCCCTATCGTGTTACAGTTACTTTGTGAACTATGCAAGGGTTCTTAATGAATATCCAATAGGCTGCCTATTACAGTAAAATAAAGGTTTTCAAAGGTCCACCTTTTCAATACAATAATGTTTTATTGTGAAACAATCACATGTCATATGGGTACTAGTTTCGGCACCTGTAATTTGCCATCATCAGCCCTAGATGCAAATTGAACAATTATATACACATACATAAAACAACCTAAAAGACATTTAAACACATTACTAGCAGCTATGATGGTACATGAAATGAGTTAAAATTATGGTACAATTCGAAATGCTGCGGTATAAAATTCTTATGGCGACTCTGTCGTAAATTTTATGTAATATTGTGTAGTCCAGACTGTGTATGTCCAGGTTAAGTGATATCTACACTATTTATGTTGTCAAATGAATTGGCACTTGTTCACTCAAATTAGGTGGTTCCAAAGAAGTTGAATTGGTCTTATGGAGATCGTAGTGTGACCTGAGAATGAGATTCCCACTTCAATTTGAAACCTTATGGAGCATGTTTAACGTATCTGTTGCACTTGGTTTCCTGTGAGAGATAGCGGTATTATCGGACGTTTATTCGCGTATGGTGAACATCTAGCAAAAGGGGTAGTAGCTTTCTAGGATTACGTCGGTTGACTGGCCGACAAAGGAGCGGTGTGGTCCATTCTGTGTTACGTGCATAATAAAATCTGTTATACTATTAGTTCCTGCTCAAGGAAATTAATTTGTGTTGCGTCAATACAAGTGCAGAGTCAGTGCAATTGATAAGGTAGTATTTAAGTGAAGAATGCCCCTTATCATTATGAGGGGCTATGTCGGAAATTGCTTGCTTGCTAAATACAGCCAAAATGTCGCCACATCAATCAGCACAATTACAGATCTGTCTAATTCCAATATTTGTCTTTGTAGTTAGAAATGTAAATGCTTGTTCCTTAAAATTAGTTGGTAAATCATGACGTCCGCCTCTGTGGTGTAGTGGTTACTGTAATTAGCTGCCACCCCCGGGAGGGCCGGGTTCGATTTCCAGCTCTGCCACGAAATTCGAAAAGTGGTATCAGGGTTGGAACGGGGTTCACTCAGCCTCGGGAGGTCAACTAAGGTCCCACCTCAGCCATCCGAGAAGTGGTTTTCTGTGGTTTCCCACTTCTCCTCCAGTCAAATGCCGGGATGGTACCTAACTTAAGGACACGGCCGCTTCTCTCCCTCTCCCTTGTCTATCCTCTCCTATCTTCCCATCCCCCACCAAGGCCCCTGCTCATCCCACCAGGTGAGGCCGCCTGGGCGATGTACTGGTCACCCTCCCCAGTTGTATGCCGCAATCTAATGTCTCACGATCCAGGACACTGCCTTTGAGTCCGAGGGAAAACCAACCCTGGAGGGTAAGCAGATTAAGAAAGAAATCATGACACTGCGTTATACAGCGTGATTCATCGCCCCTCCCCTCCCCTTCCAATGAAGTTTCATGCAACCCACGATATTCATTCCGTCCTGAAAACATTTGCCTTGCTGGTATGCTAAGACAAAACAACCGGATATCTTGGTATTTGCCGCCTCACCATGATAGGATGCCGCAATGTTATACTCGCATTAACACTGGAAGTAATGCGTGTGCCTTCTAGATCATATAAACCTGACGCGCAGGCGAAACACTAAATTGATATTGTGACCACAGTGAACCTAATACTTGCTATAACCTGCACTGTCTGCCGTAAGGAACCGCAGTGTAGTTGGTAAAGGGCTGACAAGAGCGGGTTTGCATGTCAGGTGGGAGGTTCGAACTGGGGCGAAGAATGCAAATTTTTAAAATATTTGTTTAATAGGTGCGCAATGTAAGTTCAGTACCGTCTTTCATGCAAATTGTGCGTGAACGAGTGTGTTTGTGGCTCTAAGAAGGACCTATTAGTTAGCAGGCCGGACACATACAGACCGTAAATAACAGGAACACAACAGTCCTGACAATGTTTTATCGCAGCAAATGCTCGATGTGATGACCGTTTTGCTTCATGCACATTCGGGCCCGGTGTCCAATAGATCGTCTTGCGGACTGAAGCATTCCAGGTTTAATTGCTCGCTAGGCGTCCGTGATGAGCTGCCGGAGATGGTCGGTTCTTCCGGCGCTTGACTGTAAACGACGTTCTTCAAATGTTCCCACAAAAAGAAGTCTAACGGTGTTAAATCCGGTGATCTGGAGGGCCAAGAAACAGGGCCTCCTCGTCCTATCCATTTCCATGGCAGTTCCTCGTTCAGATGGTTACGAACGGATAAAGCCGAATGTGACGGAGCTCCATCCTGTTGCAACCACATTGTCCAACGTTCGTGCAAGGGCACATTCTCCAGCACCAGTGGGAGTTCGTGTCGTAGAAAGTGCAGGTAGCGTGGGCACGTCAAATGGCCCTCAAAAATAAGGTCCAGTCAGGCGATCCACCAAGATTCTACACTAAACATTCACGCCCCAGCGTACTTGATGGGCCACCTGTCGCACACATTGAGGATTGTCCGGACTGCAATGGTGCTTTTTGTGGCGATTGGCGTTCTTATTATTGTGGAAGCGCGATTCGTCCGAGAACAGGACATGCGATACGAATGCTGCATCATTATCCAGCCAGCCTAATATCCACCGACAGAATTGCATTCGAGTTCGAAATCCCGCCCATGGAGCTCTGTGATGTAGCTCAAGATGGTATGGGTGAAATTAATATTCATGCAGTATTCGCCAGGTGGACGGCTGGCTGGTGTTCACCTGTCGTGCAATTGCCCTTGTACTGATGTGTGAATTATTACGAGCTGCCTCTTCTGTTTCACCTCATGTAACGAGCCTATTCTGGACTGGTGCCTGGTTGGAAATCATGCCTGTTATCCTTAGGCGTCTTGAAACATGGTGGAATGTCGCAGCAGCCGGGTGTCGCCTGTCGGGATACCGTTCCTGGTACAGACGTGGTGCCTCGCAAACGTTTTGTCTTGCTTCCCCATAAATGAGGAGCATGCCACGTATTCCTCTGTGGAAAGCATGCCGAATGACAGCGGACATTACAGTGCATGCAGACCCTAACCAGCGGAGTACGGGCAAGGCACAAGATGAATAATAGCATATTCTACTGTTTTAATGTGGCAAACGTGGACCTGTGTTTACGTATTCAAACATCATAACCGTGCGAAAATTCTTGAATGATGCAGGATTCGAACCGGCGCTGGCACATTCCATATCTGCTACGCTACACTGCTTTAAACATGCTGGCAGTACGACGAGACTAGAGTACATACGCCATCCGGTTCGGTGTTTAAGACATTAATTGTTGCACTGTTACCTACTGTACTTTTATACATTGTTTCCCCTCTTCATTACACCCGGTCACGAGACATGACACATTAACATAGTTACATGGTAAAAGGTTGCTACACGATTCCAAGGCGTCATGTTTTGCGAACGGATGATGTAACATGTCCCTAGGGTTCAGAATCATGTGCAAAATGTACTCACTGAACATTAGTGCCATACAGTACACCTGCAGGGGAATAGCACCCTTATAACTTAGTGCACGTTAGTTGGGCTGCAGCAAACAATATTGGAAAGGGCTGCTGAATCACACTGTATATGAGGCGTGTGTAGAAGTAAGTCTGTCCAATGACGATTATGTGTCATATCGGTATTCCAGGAAACACTGCAGGTACGATTCTCTGTTATTTTTGTCGTGAGACGTTAAAATGTATAACATTTCCTAAAATGTGAAGTTTAATATTACAATGAAAACCAGTCAAATACGTTCGTGCCGGTAGAAGTTATAATAATAACTATAAAGTAAAAATAACAATTATATCTGTAAAAAAGTCAAATAATGGTAATGATGATAGTTCCGGGAGGTACACCTCAACCCCGTGCATTTAAATGAATCGCCTTGAAGAACGCTATATAACACACAAAGTTCAAGAAAGAGAGGGGATGTGTCTAGTTTTAGCCCAGAACCCTCTCGAAACTTCCACTCGGGTATAAAAATGACGCGTTTTCGAAGCTAACTTGATTTATTGATCGCCAAGATTTCTGAGTGTGTGTGTGTGTGTGTTTATCGAAGAGGCGGGGGCCTCACTCGTCGGCAAACAGTACATCAACTTAAGGTATGGCCACCATTTTTCCATAACCTAGTTAAAGTCCTTGCAAGCTCTAGGGATAGTTTCCAATCTGTAATAATTTAACTGTACAATTCCGAAAATGTTAATTTTTCTTTCTTCTTATGTAAAAGTTCAACAAGTCTATAGCATTTAACTAAAAATCCGGGATAGAGAGTGCGTTACACTCTCTAATTCCTTCTCAATTTAATCTTGAGGTGAGTACGATTTTGTAAGAGTTTTCGCTACCACCTCAGTAGTTTGGGATTGGCTTCTGTATCGTCAGGCCACAAGCCCAAGTAGGGTTTTAATCTTTGATTTCTTGGAGCGCATGCTACCTCCTCCATACATTTTTGATTTTTGGACCAGTAATTGAACCTGTTTTCACAAAGGTCTGGTAGAATGGGTACTCGATACCCCTGTATTATTTCTTCCATGTAAACTTAAAAGACAACTAATACGGTCTTGTAAATTGTAGGTTGTGCCTGGAGAAGACTCAAGGTGTAAATATTTAGCAAAGATGTTCTGGTCACAAATGTAAAAGTTAAAGGTTACAAAGGTTTGTAACGCAGTGTCCTAGATAAAATTCTAGAGCAAAGACGCTCTCCCTATTAATATAGTAGATGTGTATGTAAACATGGAATGGTGCCTCTGGAAGGCCGTAACTTGTAACATTTGGAGCAAGAGGTACTCTTGAAAATGGTTTATTTTGAATATCCGTTAACAGAAATTGGGAGGTATGTCTCTTTAACTATTGGGTGAATAAAACCCTGGCGTTCGCGTATCATTGTTACGTTGAGAGCTTTAAGCTCTGCTTGTTAAGAGATTATTTGCTGTTTTTGGGGGAGTTTTCTACCTTGTATCTAAGCTATCAAGCTAGTTTTTTTTACCTGCTATCTTGTTCTGTCGCCAAGTGAGTTGCTGTGTTAAAAGAAATATAACCTTAATATACAAAGTTTAAAATTAACCTTTTGACTGTTGTAGATAGACCCATTCATGACCACGCCTTATTTCACCTCTCTGTTCCACGTAAAACCCGGTAACAATAATAATATTTGCGTTAGGAGTAAATTGAGATAATAATAATAATAATAATAATAATAATAATAATACAAAAGGAAGTGTTTGTCTGTGTGTGTGTGCGATGCCCAGCAAAATCTACAGCACGTAGAGATATGAAATTTTGAACATACGTAGATGGAAAGGGCTCCGAGTGCACCTCGAAGCCAGAATTTTCATTTTCGCTTTCGTTGGTGAGTTATGAACGAAAAACCATCGGAAAACGTGCGTTGGGATATGACAATCCAACGTGCTGTCACCAAGATTAAATGCATCGAGTCGCTGTCGCTAGGCAACGTGCATAAGAGGTAGAGAACACAATATGCAAGGAGCCATTTTACGTCCAGGACGTAGGAAGCTGTTTTTGGTCTTATATGGTGTGAGGGCATATGACGGTGTTGATGATGATTCGTCCGTAGGATCGGGACGTTAAGTCTTGAGCTATTAGAGAGGAGTGGCATATGTGCCGGCGCCGGGTTTCATCCTCTTCAATCTTGCTATCATATATCATGTCATTCATTTCTTTCAACAAGCAACTTTTACAAGAATTACCCAATGTTCTACACAGTTACATGTCTATCGACTACACGACAGAGCTTCGAAAGACTTGGAGTCACCTGGAGTACCCTCGAACATCTTAGAGCGGTCGATTGTGGCACCAATTATCCTTCTTAAGAATAAGAATCCTGCCCTCTGCAATGAACACGACTCTGAAACTGATGACTAATATTATTGAAGCCATTCTCATGATTGGGCATTCCTCGAGCGAAGTAATATTCATTCCTCGGATTCGAATAATTTCTTCGTATATACAGTTTAAGTTTAGATCTCTGCAGTGTTCAAAATAAAATTTCTCCATGTAATAATAAAGCAAGCATAATCTTCTTCTTCTTCTTACTATATATAAAAATTAATGTATGCATGTATGTGTGTGTGTAAATGACACATCTCCTGCTAAACCACTGGAGCAATTTCATCCAAACTTGGTACACTTATGACTTACTATCTGGAGACGAGCACTATGGGGGTAAGCCATCCGTAGCTCCCTTAGGTGTAGGGGTCAGGGGGGGCAAGGTATACAAATAATCAAAAAAAGTGCCTAATCCACAGTTTTCGGGGTCGCTGAGATGAACAGTGACACTCCCCATTTTCCAAATGCCAAAGTTCAGCTCCCTTTCGCATGGGGGGGGCGAGGGGGGAGTGATTTATAAAATTAAACGAAAATAATGTCGAATACATAGTTTTCAGGGGTCGCCGAAGTGAATTGTAAACTCTGGATTTTTAGTATCAGGAGACAAACAACGTGGTGGTAAGAAAGCCCAGGATCCCTTAGGGGCGGGGGGGAGGGGGTTGAGATAAACAAATTAACGAAAATACTGTCGAATCCATACTTTTGGGGGTCGCTGAGGTGAATAGTGACACTCCGGATTTTTTTAAAAGTTCAAGTTCAACCCCCTTTGGGGTGGGGGCAAGGGGGAGTGATATATAAAATTATACGAAAATAGAGTCGAATGCATAGTTTTCGGGGTCGCCGAGGTGAATTGTACACTCCGGGTTTTTAGTATCAGGAGACAAACCACGTGGGGGTAAGACAGCCCAGGAACCCTTAGGGGCAGGGGGGGGGGGGGCGAGGGGGCTGAGATATAAAAATCATCGAAAATAGTGTCGAATCCATACTTTTCGGGGTCGCTGAGATGAACAGTGACACTGCGGAATTTTTTAAAGTCCAAGTTCAGCCCCATACGTGGTGGGGGGCGGCGATGGGAGAGTGACATATAGAAATAATAATGATATATTGAAATAATAGTGTCGAATACATAGTCGCTGAGGTGAATAGTGACACTCCGAATTTTTAGTATCAGGAGACAAACCACATGGGGGTAAAACACCCCAGGAACCCTTAGGGGCGGGGGGGCAAGGGGACTGAGATGTACAAATCATCGAAAGTAGTGTCGAATCCATACTTTTCGGGGTCGCTGAGACGAATAGTAACAGTCCGATTTTTTAAAACTCAAAATTTAGCCCCCTTTTAGGGTGGGGGAAGGGGGAGTGAGATATAATAGTAATCTAATATACTGCCGAATCCATAGTTTTCCGGGTCGCTGAGATGAATAGTAACATTCCGGATTTTTAAAGTCTAACTTCAGCCCCCTTTGGCATAGGTGGTGAGAAAGGGTGAAAAAATAAATTGTCAGAAATGACCGAGATAATGGACGTGTGTATGTTCCAGTATGACTTTCAAGTATGACTTACTACCTGGAAAACGTACTGTGGGAGTAAGACGCCCCTGGAACCACTAGGGAATCGGGTAAAATATTATCCACACTAATAAATGGAAGTCTGTTTGGCGCGATCTGTATATACCGTACTATATATAAATTAAGGCATAAAAATGAAAACAGACGTAAATTGGTGAGACCATTCTAGGCATCTTAGAAATTTGAAACTTGGTACCAGACAACCTGATGACTTCAGGATCCCTAGAAAAATCTCAAATTCTCATAATTCTCTGAGCGGTACATGCTGGGAGTTTCAAACCTGCATAAGAACACAGTCGGTGATATTTATCCAGAACCTACAGGTTTTATGGGTTTAAAAGTTTCCTTAAGGTCCTGATCTTTAACTCCCCCATATCAAGATCGCAGCACAATCTCCCAGACAAGTTAGAAAAATGAAATTTTGCAAAATAATAGATTTTAGCATGTAACCGACAGAAAATTAACGAGATGTTTAAAAATTGTATTTTTTTACCCCCGAAAAATATAGAAATTTGGAGGCAATTTTAATGACGGTGCAGTCCTTCCTTTCGATGTATTTCGTGGCTAAACGGTAAGTCGTATCACAAAATGGATTGCACAATCTCCGTTCAATTTGGAGTGATCTACAACTTCGGTCCTATGACCTTTTGTCGTATCTCTATGCCTTATACATTAAATTTTTCTCTATTTCTGGATTTACCTAAATTTTGCACTTTGTACACGTACAATTGATGGTTTGATTCTTTTATAGGAAAGATGGGATCATCAAATTCTACACGAATATTGTTGTCACATGAGTATCTGAAAAGTAATGCACTGTGTGAATATCTTACACAAATTTCACCCTATTCAACATTTCAAAAACATAATGAATTGTGGTAGACAAGTGCACCTGTCGTTATAATCACAACTCCACAACTCGCACTTTACATTGGAAACATCGCCTGCGGACCTCCCTATGCTTTTCCTCGGATAACGCCAATTTACATGCAATTTCAAATTTATTATTAACTTATGTACAGTAATTTACTTCGATATCCGTATACAATCTGGAATACCGTTGCGAAACACGGGTACAATTTCTAATAATAATAATAATAATAATAATAATAATAATAATAATAATAATAATAATAATAATAATAATGCATTAAGCAGTTGTATAAGCAAATTTTACAGTTTTATATCGAAATCCAGTGAAGTAAGATTATTTTGGCATTTGGAAATTTAATTTTTTCTATACCATGTATATGAGAGATATAATAACGGCATACTAATTTGCTCCTGAGGTTTGGGAAGATTTACACAAGTTACTTAGAGATCATTATGAAGTTGTTCAGTTATGGGACAGCTTGTACTTGAAATTTGATCAAGCAAGAAGAAATGGATCGTAATGAGAAAGGAAATATTTATGAGAATAATTAGCAGAAAGTTTGAGTCAGAATAAGCGCTGTATTTTATGAGTGGAAAGAATAGGCCCTGTAGTTTGATGGAGAGAAATTTTTGTGTCAGGGTGTATATGTTGATGTGTGATGTTTCCGCGACAGGCTGTATAAGAGGAGCGATATCCTGTAGTGATCCAGAGCGACTGAAAAATGAAAGGGTTGTGCGTTGTAATGCACATTTTAGGTACAAGTGATGGTGTTCCATGATTATTATTTCGCGTACGACTCTAGGAAATGGGCATAGTTAAATTTATTCCAGATTAGAGTTCATTTCTGTAGCGGATTTTACTTCAATGTGTTTGAATTTCAATGAAAATTAGACTTAAATATCCGGACATTGTTTTCAATTTTCGATTTCGCCCGACAGTATCAGTATGTGTAGATATCATAGCGTTGGCTCAACGATAGGTGTGCGATGCCGCATGTACATGATCACTGTTAGTGATGGGTATATACTTTAGTATTGGCTCAACGATAAGCTCAGGATGCCACATGTATATAATTATGGTTAGGGGTATGTAGACACTGTAGCGTTGGTTCAACGTTAGGATCAGGACACCATTTGTACGTAGCCAAGTCATAGGTTAGACATTTTTATGTATCGACTTGAACGGTGATAGTGTCTGCAGTAGTGGGTGCAGGTACAGAAGATATTAGCAGGTACTATTTATGCCACGTTTCGGCATAACCTTTACTAGCTGGAAGGTGCTTCCAAAATAGCGTTGCGTCAGTAGCGGCTTAAATGTAAGGGTTGTCCCACTTGGAAACCTGGCTAATGGAGACTGGTTCCTACTACTTAGCCGCGTGCGTTCAAGTTCGATGAACTTTCGTATTCTATTTGACATTGTTTTTCTTTTGCTTCAAAATGTATTGTTCGGGTGTACGCTATGTTACGACAGTGCAGTGTGTTCTCTATTGAGAAATTTACACTACGAATGTGGTTTCGATTCGTCAGCTGTTATAATATTTTATTTTACGTTATATTTATATTACTTAGGTGAGACGTTGGTCTACCGTTCACTTGTAGTTTAGTTTATGGGGACAAGTGAAGATAGACAGATCTGTAATTGTAGTTGTACCCATGTAGAATTGGAAAACTTTCATGTTGTTTGTTTTATATTGTGGACTTGTACTTTAACCAATTTAACGACGTAACTGTTTCATAACCTGAACGTTGGTTTAGTAAAAAGACTTTTCGAGTGAGTTATCACTTTTATTTAACTTCAGTGTTTGGCGTTTCTTCTAAACGCTTAGTGAATTAATGTTTCCCTGCATTTCGCAGTTTTGTTCCTTCAGAATGATGTAACGTATGTCACCTCGGATCAAGTGTTGCTGGTTCATTCTGAACATCTGCTTGGGGTAATGCAAATTTGCACATCGGGATTCTGACAACACATGGTGGAATTTTATTTCAAATTGTGATAATTGCTTGTAATAAACACCATGCCTTCAAGTAATATTTCTCAACCTATCCAGAGCAAATGAGTTTATTTGGTTCTATTTAGGATCCATTCGGGGGATGTTCCGGTATCGGAGAGGATACTAGACTGATGGATAATCTCTATTAAATGTAAATCTGGAATTCTACTTGTTGAAGGTCAGATTTTTCACGGATCGTGTGGGTTAACTCTCAGTTATCGTTTGGATCAATGTTGCCCGATTTTCAGGTTTTCTGTTCTGGTTTTGCTGCCCACACATCTCACATTGTATTTCCACACTTTGGAAGACAATAATGTAAATAATTTCAAGATACATTCAGCATTCACATTCAGCAGTGCGTTATAACATTTTGTGACAAATTTGATTGTTTTTTCTTGAATTATTCAGTAAATACGATTACCGTTATTTTGTTCAATAAATTTTACTAAGCACATTCTTTTGTCCCTCATTTAAAGTAGTTTTGCTCCCCTCTGAACCCCGTCGATCGGTCGATGATGTGACTGAAAAGATCTGACGCGACCCCACGTTGTAAGAATCAATATTGTTCTGCCGAAGCAGCCGAGGCAGACGACGGACGATGGAACGGTAGGTTCAAGAGTTCAACTTCACTAAATTGTTATTTGCCATATACATACCTATAATTGTTATCGAATATATAAAAATGAAGTGATATAAATCATAAATACATTAACTAAATTTCGGCTGCTCTCTCTTCTCATAAATAACTTGTCCGGCCCCGGGGCCTTACCGTTTCCTTAAACCCTATGGAGTAACAATAACAGTTATCTTAATTACCATAAACATTCAATCTTCTTACGCATTGTCTCTTATTTCATCGAAAGAATTGAAAGATCTAACGTGCGAATGTGTTGCATCAAGGCTAGAGAGTTTCCTTTTTTTTAAAAAAATTGCTGGTGATTTAATAATGACGTCGCAAGAATGGGGAATGGCTAGGATTTGGAAGCTAATGGTGTGGTTGTATTTTAATGTGCAGCTCCAGCATTTGCCTGGGATGAAAATGGGAAACATAGGAAGCCATATGGAGGCTGTCGACAGTGGGTTTCGAACCCAGCGTCTACCGAATACAAGCTCATAGCTACGTGACTGAAATGGCGAGGTCAACTCACTCGAAGTTGGAGAGGTTAATAAGGAATTTTAGTTTTACAGAGCAGATTAACAGCTGATGCCTTGCTTTTCATATTTTACGTCCATGAAGGCGATCTTGTACGATCGGTGGCCTCTTTGGTTGGCTGTGGTTCATTGGTTCAATATTTGCTAGTGGCAAATTTTCTTATTGGTCTTGTTAGTCCTACATTTCTTCGCAATTCGTGGTTGAATGTGCGTTATCTATAGACAATCCAATGCCAATTAACGTTTGATCGGCCGGTCCCTATGATCACGGGCTTTAGTAGGGCTACTGAGGCCACTGATACTTTCATGTGCAGATCAATTATAGAGTGATCGATAATCTGCGTAACTGTAACTTTCTACTGGCTGTAATTGGAGAGCTACAGAATGGAGTTATTTAACGGAGCTATCGTTTAAAGTCTAGCACGGAATTTCCAAACCGACGAACCGCAAGAATAATTGAAAATCTATTTATATTAATAAATCAGAATGTCTGTTCGTATGTCTGTCCGTCCGTCCACCTGTTCCTTACAAAAATCCATACCGTTTCACCAATCTGAACCAAACTTTGTGCACTTACCTTTTAGGACCCAGCGGGTAATATATCACTCAAATCTCTAGATTTAGAATTTGACGTACGAGGACGAGACATAGCTCATTTTAAGCCCCATGAAGCGAAGAACAAAACTCGGTGAGGCCTGGTAATACAGCTAATAAACTACAATTTCTATCAGTTTCTTGGTCATTAAAGGCGCTAGGAACTAGGATACGATTCCTAGAGGTGGAGGAGGTAGACTGGAGGACGCTTAAGATCAAAAGTATCAGAGAGCAAAAGCTTAAGAGTCATTTAAAGCGGAACTGAAAATGAAACGTAACGTATGACTTGTAAACTCGATAACGGCGAGTTGGAAGATTTGATCAAGAAAGTTTGGAGAGGAAAGAAAGCAATATGGCCCATATAAGTGAAAGTTATGAGTAAGGGCGGATGTTGATGAAATGACATCTTTTTTTCCTTTGCATTAGGGCGTAGCTCAGTAGTATAGAGATTCATAATGCAATAAAACAAACGATAAGAATACGATTTTATTTTGCATTATTTTGCGATATTTCCGATTTTGCGTGATCAATCATTATTTCAACTTTCAAGAAGGTTTTATGTCAACATAAAGCATTTTGAAGAATTTTAGATCATTTTAAAATGTGTGCTTTAAATTTATGCATGAATACTTTATTGTCAGACTTGATAAAATTCCAAAAGGGACGACATTAAAAATTATTAAAATTACATCTAAAAGCTATCATTATGACTTTTTCTTACGTATGGCTGAATTTTCTAAAGAAATTGTTGGTGACTAAGAAAGGTTAAGGAAAAGTTTTATACCTTTGAATCTTGTCTTTCCTTGTACAAGACGGAGTCCACCAAGGCTCACCACTATCACCATCCCTTTTGTTCTTGTCACGGACACCATCACTCGTGACCTGCAACGGAACGTTCCCTGGAACCTTCTGTATGCAGATGACGTAATGGTAGCAGATGTCACCCGAGAGAACCTCTAAAGTCAAGTTAAAGGCAGGAATAACCGCCTCTCCCAGTGTGGACTCCGTCTGAACGTGAAAAGGACGGATTATCTGGAGTCAAATGGTATTTCCATACTCTGCGTTCAGCGTTTGGCGCTATTGCCAAATTTGTCCTCCATTTTGATGTTGACGTTCTACACTCCAGAGGACGACCGAGCAGCGTTTGCAATGCGCAATGAATGGTAACTTAAAATTGTCGGCCTACAATCTGCGAAAGCACGAGACCGAACGAAATGGCGTTCGATGACCAATAAAGCGGACGCTACACCAGCGGAACAACGCTAGAAAAAGGAATAAGAATAAATCTTGTGTTTCCAAGGCACATTACACAACTATGATAATTAAGACAAATTATTTCCTAACTTGTCTCGAGTACAAGGAACACATCAGCCTTCGCACCCGCCGCTACAGCCAGTCATACATCCCCGCGTACCTCAAGACCAAGTATAAATGAAAACGAGAAGTGATTAGAAACAATAGTTACAAAACTTTCAACTTCAATACAGAATAATTCTCCGAAGTAGTTCTGTGCAAGGTAAATGCCAAAAGTGGAACCACATTAAAGTATATTTTTAATTCAGCTAGCGAATGAATTTGGAAAAGACGTGTTTACAACAGATGGGCGTGTTTCACTTCATAAATTGTGCAGTACATCAGCCTATTAAACGAGAAAATCATCTGAAAAATGTAACGAGTGCAAAGAGCAACAAGTGTTCCTAGATTTTTTCGAGAGCATCCAATAAATCATTACATCCATATTTATACACACTTCCAAGTAAATTAGGACATACCGAGCTCGATAGCTGCAGTCGCTTAAGTGCGGCCAGTATCCAGTATTCGGGAGATAGTAGGTTCGAGTCCCACTGTCGGCAGCCCTGAAAATGGTTTTCCGTGGTTTCCCATTTTCACACCAGGCAAATGCTGGGGCTGTACCTTAATTAACACATTGCTGACCGGATGCTTGAGCTTGTCACATACCCTGTGGACCGGACATTTTTCTACTAAGCATACTAGGGTGCACTTGATTATAAAAATGTACATAAATATTAAACCAGTCAATATATTTTCTTTAAAGTTGGTATGGGTACTCTCCAATGCCCCTAGTAGTAGTCGATCTGCCTTTACAAAACTATCTTCAGCGTCAATTCCTAACACATCATTAATGTTTACATCGTTGTCGTCGTCAGAATCACTTGAATATTTAAGTACACTAGGTAAATTACGGCCTATAGAGGCTTGAATATCACTCTCATATTCAGTTTCGACTAATTCATTAGACTATTTCCATTTGAACGATCATCGGCATATAATTCTTCTAAAATATCGTCGTCAGCTAACACCGTATTCCGCGGGCGCTCAATCTTGTCATTGACTGAACCGGCAGAAAGAAAGCCGAAGTTTCGAAACTAAATCAAAGAATAAAAGAGGCCGTAAATAAAAGAAAAGTGGCAGATATACATCTACGATTTATTCTACTCAATGTGCACGTCCGAAATAGTTCAAGAAATGGTCAAGAGATGTCATAGGAAGACCGAAAACAATGTCGCGAATAAAACCGAGATTTCTCGGGGCCTGTCACCTACCGCTGGCGAGCGTACTACGAGATTTCTCGGGGCCCGCCACCCATGTGTTAAGGTCACGGCCGCTTCCTTCCCACTCCTAGCCCTTTCCTGTCCCATCGTCGCCATAAGACCTATCTGTGTCGGTGCGACGTAAAGCAACTAGCAAAAAAAATAGGACATAATTATTTCTGAAAAACAAGAACTGTAGAGTGAACAGGGCAGGCATATATTACTAATGTGAAACCATCAGAGGAGTAGCCAGGGGTGGGGATTACTGGGGGGTAGAACCTCCTCGTGGAACTTTTACAAAAATAAAATAAACAGAAACTGTCAATAAACAATTAACTCAATAAGCATTCACAGAGTCATAATTATAAATTCAATAGATTTAAGAAGCCTCGAAAGTTGGATTTTTTATTTAAACTGGACATACGAATCGTTGTAAAACTGTTTACATTGATGCTATTGTTCTTTTTCTGTATTTTAGTATAAGATTTTGCCCTGCATTGCAGTCTGAATATCAACATAATTCACTTGTATCAGTGCCCGTATAATGACAGTCGAGCATGCGCTCACTACACACACACACACACACACACACACACACACACACACACACACACACACACACACACACAAACACACACACACAAACACACACACACAAGTACCTTCATTATGTCCTATCATAATCTTGTAACTATAACTCCTCCCCCATCGGCCATCTTGGCTACGTTACTGCAAACCATTGTTACAGAGTCACCGGAATTCAATCTGGTCAAATATTTTAGTCATTTTTTAAATTATTTTAGAGCAGTTTTCTGTACATTTAGGGGCATTTTATTGATCATCTTCAATTATTTTTAGGTCATCAAATTCCGCCTCCTAGTGTTGAGAGATTCAGCTAGACCACCATGGCTGCGAAATTTATTAATGTGAAATCCTACTGAAAATTTAAAAGTTTTGAAATTATCCTATATCAACAGTAGATTGAGCTAAATATATTTTTTTCACAGGGTATAATGAAGTCGAACCTTTCATTACCATAACTGGAATCTGGATGTTTAGGCCTTAATAGTTTAGAATGTAAACTTATTGAAGCGGGTAACAAATATAGCCTATCCTATACAATGTTTATGTTATGAGTCTTGCATAGGCTGTAGGGGTACGGCCCATCAGAATCCCTAGAATTTATGTAACTCTTGCTGCATAATGGAAGATCTGGCTAGACTACACATCCTAATAACCAAATTAGGTAGCATTCTAACCTATTACTGCGTAAAAGTCCGGAGTCTAATTATTACGGTGGTGGTTCGCATCCGATTTACACATTACTCGTAAGATAAGAATGAGTGTTTGTATGTATCGAATAAAGTAAGGGAAAATCTATGAAAGCTGGAAAGATGAAAAACAATCCTTGATCATACAAATCTACTACCGACAGTGTCACATAGAGACGTCGGAAAGTATAAAAAGGCGCATGCAAGCGGAATCAGTACCAGCTAAAACCGCAAGTCATGGTTATTAAGGAGTCTGACAAATGAGGAGCAACAAATCAAAGCGTGTAATGTCCAGTAATGTCAATATTTTAGGAGAAGCGAGGGCAAAAACCTGATAGCCCCTAAAGTATTCAATAAAATATAACGCAGTTTTCACAGTTATTTTCTTCTTGGGAAGCAGAATTAGATGCCATGTTGCAAGAAATCAATAATTTATTGGGGATGATAGGAAGTCAATTTACATTTTGGAAAATATACGTTTTGATCTATTTTGTAGGACATTATAATGTGTTTTGATGAGTTTACTGTATTTTTATCATCATCAGTTCACATTAATGTTAATAACTGAAAACTATAACTTACACAATAGACTATCAATCACTTCAAATTTACAGTACCTGCTTACAACAGTATAAAATAAATATCTGCATGAAGGAATTCCACAAAGACTACAGTTACTATGACTCTTCAGCCCCGAGGTATCAAATATGACCCTTGGGTTCTGTAAGCGCACTTTGACTGGCATCAGTTTGGAGCTTGCTGCTCGCCACAACTGAGTGTCGGTTGGTATGAAATACACTTGATGAGCTGCACTTGGATATGTGAAGTCGAATTAGAGGTGATTATAACAAAATTCCTATATTTCAAACAATATTATGCACATAACTAATGTATTAGATTTGGATAATCATCATTATGTGAAAAAGAATTGGTTTCAGAAATTTAAAATCTGAAAAAAAGAATTGATCCCAAAAATTTAAAATGGGGAAAAATTGATCCCACAAACATAAAATGCGAAAAGGAAAGGATTCCAGAAATTTCATATAGAAAAAAGAATTGACCCCAGTAATTTAAAATGTGGAATGAAACTGATTGCTTTTCATGTGTGTAGTTACAGGTCTTGTTCATGGTATCACGTACGATATCGTGGGACCAAACCTTGACGCTTCATACGCCACAAGAGAAGGCTGACTGCGGTATTACTACTGACCAAGAGTTGCTCCCAGTTATCCTCTCTACTGCAATGGTTAAATTTCACGAACATATCAGTTTTGTGATTTTGAAGAGAGGTTTTGTTAATAATCATATATAATTAGCATAATATATTAATAAAATTGTATTTTAGCTTTACATTTTATTGCTCTTCAACAAGAGTTAATAATGTTGTCCATAGTATTATCACATTATCATCTGATTGATATGGGAAAATAAATTGATTCCAGAAATAGGAAATGTGAAAAGAAATTGATCTCACAATTTAAAATGGGGAAAGAATTTGATCCCACGAACTTAAAATGTGAAAAGGAATTGGTTTCATAAATTTAAAATCTGAAAAGGTATTGATCCCAGAAATCCAATATGGGGAAAAATTGATCCCACAAACATAAAATGTGAAAAGGAATGCAGAAATTTAATATGGGAAAAGAAATTGTCCCCACTAATTTAAAATGTGGAATGAAACTGATTCCAGAATTTTTAAATTGGAAACGGAAATATTCCCGGAAATATAAAGTGGGAAACTGCACTGATACAGAAATGTTAAATGGAAAGAGAAAGTGATTCCAGAAATAGAAAATGTGAAAAAATTGATCTCAAAAATTTAATATGGACAAAGAATTTGATCAGAGAAATTTAAAATGGGAAAATAAATTGTTCCCATAAACTTAAATTGTGAAAAGAAAGAATTCCAGAAATGTAAAGTGGAGAAAGAGAATGATTCCATAAATTTTAAATGGGAAAATAATTTAATCCCAGAAATTGAAAAAGGAAAACTGAATTGATCCCATAAATATAAAATGCAGATTATGTCGTGATTCCACAAATTTAAAAAGGTAAACTGAAATGATACCAGAAATATAAATGGGGAAGCTAACGTGACCCAAGAAATTTTAAATGGAAAAAGAAATAATGGGTGTTTCGATATTAACGTTCCCTGATCGGTATGACCTTTTCAATATTATTTGTTTCATTTGTGTTTTGTATTTTGTTATGGACAGTTAATTATCTATTATAAATTAGGATATGCTACATAATCATTTATGATATTACAACATTCTATTTCTAATCATTTTAAAACTGCGTGTTGGATATTTTTATAAAATGTTTTTGGCTGTTTAATGTGTATTGTAATGCGTCTATTATATCTGATAGTACTATTTATGGTACTGAAACATGCCAGATCATATAAAACTAAAAAACGAACAACAGCACTTGATGCTAAGATTTCCCTGATTGAGACCTTAGGTATACCCCTTGTAAAATAGCATGCAAGAGTAAAAAGTATTTTCACACTTGTGTCTCATCTATTTGCCAAAAATCTCATAAATAAACAGCTTTTCCAAGTTTTGCGTCAGTAATGATGTATTTTACATTTTATGCAGTCCGGGTTCTTCATTTAAACAATCACATTTAGTACGTTCCCAAGTGCTGTTGCTGCATGGAACCTCTAAAGTCCCTTAAAAAACAAATTCTTGTTCTTCTTTCGAATTTTCACCAAATCTTAAAGTGAGTAATTTTTTCACATCATCCATTTCTGTTCATTTATCCTGGTTGACAACGGCAGAACAGGTCTGTCAGTTGCAGAGACCATGATACGATCCCGTTTTGCCACTATTGTAAATAATTTAGAAGCGTAATCAAAGTAATAATGAATTTCTGTTTTAAATTTTACATCTTGATCACTGAGTCCATTCATTTTGACTTTTCAACATTATTCTTTTCACTTCAATGGTACTGTACCGGGGGTATATCTTCTCCTTCCAGTTGAACCGCGTGCCTTCTAGATGGCAATCTGTGCTGTGAATCCTAAACTATATCTCGGAAGTTGCTTGGAGATTTAATCTTTAGATGTATCTACTATCGGTGTATGTGCCCCCTCTGGCGGGATTACGGATGATTACCACTTAAGGAAATTTTCAATTTTCAAGGTTTTTAAACCTTAAGTATTGTAGATTGTTTTTTTATGTGCTAAGGTTATCAGGACTTCTATGGCTTCCTTCTGCTTTAAGTTATTATCCAAACAGGATTTTTTGGATATACTTCTGTAGCCGATTAAAATAGGGAGTGTGTACAGGCATTCTGCCTAGCTCAAGAGAGTTCTGGAACTTTCCTCTCTGAGATACTCTAAAAGTTTGGGGCTTTAGGGCCTTATTGTCATCTCCACCGCTCCGTTCTAGTGTGCGGGGTATTAGGAGGCAGTGGCAGCCTTTTCGTCGTCGGAAGGCACAATAACTCAAGGTAATGGCAGACATTTCTTAACATATGATAGTTCCATGCAGTTAACTTGAGGGAAAAGTTTCAAGCTCCTTTTCTTAATGTTAAGTGTACAGGCTGGTACACCTCTACGCCGCACATTTGAATTTCCCGCTTCAAAGTACTCCTCTACAGGAGAAACTCTGAACTTTAACAACTGTATCAACTCATAAGTTTTCTCAGAAGAAGTCACTACCGTAAATTTTGTGATTACGAAGTTGTCAGTACTGTGTGGAGTTCAACTTGTTTTGTTTTCTATTGATCAAGAAGTGTGGACAGTCTCCGATAGATGTCTCTACAAAAAATTATGACCATGCACCCTGGTGCGAAGTGGAAGAACTTTATTGAAGAAATTTTGTATTCATAAGTTTGTTCTTTACTACAGTTCGTTCTTTCATTTGTGGGTTGGCAATATAAATCTTTTCTTTCCGCCAGTTTTGAACTTAGCCAATCCAGAATTTCTGTAATTAATTTTTGACCAATCGTGTCTTTCTGTGGGTGTGTCTTAATCATTCTTGTAAGGTCTCGAATCTTCCCCGAGAGTATAAAAACTGCTGATTTTCCTTGCTCTCCGCCACTCGAACAACATCTAGCCTAATGTATGGAAATGTAGCACGGGGCGGGTAGCGCCTCTTCCTTCGGGCAGCAGCTCTTCAACAAGGTAATGGCCATTTAACAACTTTATTTTCTTCCTAGCTCAGCAGTTTAACCCTCGGGGAAAGTCCGAAACCTTCATTTTGTAACCTATCTTCAAACATGTAAATTGCCATCACTTTTGTAAAACTTCATATATCTTTAACTGTAAATCGGTGATAGAGAGTGCTGTACCCTCTCGAGCTCCCCTTCATTTTTGCCTTGAGGTGACTACGTTTTGGTAACTTTTTCTTCCTTAATGTATTAAATTTTCTTATACGAGTCACCTCCATAGTTCGGGAATAGCCCCTGTTTGATCGGCGTAGTGTCTTTTAGGTTTTAAAGATTTCATGTAGGAGTGCAAGTACTCGCCTCCATTCTACTTGGTGTTGCGGGCCATTAACTTAACCTATTATTTTTCTACTAAGGCCCATTAGGTTGGATACAAGATACCCCTGTTTCTTTGTAAGTGTGCCTTGAGGGCAGTTAATAGACAAGTCCGTTGTGGCCTTTGATAGGCTTGAAAAATTGAGAACGGATCAGCTCTTTCTTGTATTTGGATATGTGCTTCTAGGAGGCCTGACAATGCTAGGTGGGAGCAAGTGCTCCATGTAATGAGGGGATTTCTGCCCTTTGGTAATATGTGGTTGTGAGCTGAGTGCTCAGAAATTGTAAAAATTAGGGCTTGTGGCCCAGATTGTTAAAATATCTCTAAATCTTGGCTTTCCTGGTATTGTACCTGATTTGACTTGTAACTTGTTAAAATCTGCAATTTTATGTGAAAATTGTTTTGCTATTTTTGAAAATATAACCTTTAATGCAATTTTAATCAATATCTCAGCTTTGTAGTTAGACCCATTTCAGCCCGCACCTTCTTTCACGTCTGCATTCCACGGGTATCCCCGTAACATTAAGTTCTAAAATAACTGTTTAAATGTGATTTTTTGGCAAGTATGAGTACTTTGTTCAAATCCCTGCTGGGAAATATGTAAATTTAGGGAATAAAGAGTGTTCACCCTCTATTAATTCCCACTCAAGTTGGTATCGGATGACTAAGATTTTCTAAACTTTTAAATCTTTCACACCGTTTTGGAAGTTAATATTTCGCATCCAGTCACCCCTCTCTAGTATAGGCATAGCCTATGCAACTTCGGGTCTTACGCCCATGTAGGATTTTAAGTGTCTTTCAAAAGAAGTACAAGTGTTTCTCTCCTAGCATCTTATACAAGGCCGATCATCTTCAACATTTTATTTTGTACTTCAAGTTCATTTAGAATGAGCACTCATTGCCCCTGTTTAAATTATCATTGTCTGTACACGAGTGTGTATCAGACTGTCGAGCAGAAATATAATAAACATAGGTTTTGAAGTTTACGCGGTGTAATTGTGATAGAAGCTTGTGCCTCTGAAAGGCTGGACCGTAGTAACGTTTGAAGCGCAGTCTCCTAGAATGCAAATGAATGGAGAAAATATGCTCTTGTAATAGTGTATATTTAGAGCTACAATGCTCATTCCTTGCAAAATATTGTGTCGATAATCTTCTCTATTTTACCTGAGCTTTTTGACTTTAAATAATTATTATTGTGGGAGCTGACGAGCTCATCTTTATATCATTATTGTTCATCCAGATTTACTAACTATCAAATTTTAAAAACAAAAGTGTAAGGAATAAAATTTCAAAATTTAGTGGTTTAACTTCTACTCTGATCATTTCACTGTCCACCCATTCCTCGCAGCACCTCCTTACACCTCTGCAAAACACGTAAATACCGTAACATGAAATATGTCATACGTTCTAATTCCGTCACCCGTGGGGACAATATACGAGTTATTTTAGCCACTCACTTTAAGGATATTATTTCAATGTTACAATATACATACAGATTAAATATGAATGTGGGAACATGTAGGGCACCAACATTCTGCCTGAAACTGTATAGAAATTGTTCAGAGGTGAACATTATAAGTTTTGATTGATTGCTCCTAAAATAGTTACCTCCTGAGATGATCCTGAATATTATCCAGATGCATTCGCGTTAACTGGAAAAACGATCACCTAGTGATCTGGAGGCCTTCAGGCTGAAGAGTGATCGCTTGGAAAGACCATCAGGGCTTTATCACATTATTATTATTATTATTATTATTATTATTATTATTATTATTATTATTATTTTGTTTTAGCTTACTATGGACCACGTTCATTTGAATTCAGCGTAATGTGTTTCGGGGCTTTAATCCTCGTCCAGTGATCCTTCATCCTTTCGCTCTGCAATCTCTTCCTTTCTTCTGTCCACCGCCTTTGGTTACGGGATCTAACTTTTTCTTGAGACCACTTTGTCGTCTTGATCCTCGACTTGTAAGCATCCCTGCTGCTAATTTCCATTTGTTGTATTCCCATTTCTTCCAGGTCCTTCTTCAGCTCCTCATACCAGCGCACTGTATTTTTACTTATCTCAAAAACGTATTATATGATTGGTCGGTCTTCCCGGGTTCGTTCTGTAGATATGTCGGAAGTACATGTATATCCTCTTCCGGATGGTATCTGAGATCTTTTCCAATTTGAGATATAATTCTTGGTGTCCTTTCTTTCTGAATGATCCATCCGCTGTTCTTTGGGGTCCCAGTATCTTCCTCAGAATCTTTCTCTCCATCAGTACCACCTTCTTGTCCAATCCTGTTTTTATCAGGTTCAAACATTCAACTGCCTATTATTATTATTATTATTATTATTATTATTATTATTATTATTATTATTATTATTATTATTATTATTATTATTATTATTATTATTATTATTATTATTATTATTATTATTATTATTATTATTATTATTATTATTATTGTTACGGAGATATTCGTGGTAGTTAGAGATGAATGAAGGTGCGGGCTGGAATAGGTCTCGACTACAAAAGTTCGAAAGATGAATTAAAATTTCAACAAGGTTCTATTTTCAAAACTTAACAATGGTAACGGAATTTTGAGCGTACAGCAAATAACAACAGTTAAATCAGGTACACAGCAACTTTACAAATTCTGGGCTACAAGTCCCAAAGTCTGAGCTCTCAGCTCACACCCACAATTTAACAAAGGGCAGAAAACCCCTTCATTACATGGAGCTCTTGCTCCCGCTTAATAATGTCAGGCCTCCTAGAGGCACCTTCCAAAATATCAGAAAGAGCTGACCTGCTCTCGATTTTTACAAGCCTATCAAAGGCCACGACAACCCTTACTACTAACTGCCCTCAAGGCACACAAAGAAGCAGGGGCATTTAATACCCAACCTACAGGGCCTTCACATGAAGAAAACAAAACATAGGGTTAATTAAATGGCCCAAAATACAAAATTGAATGGAGGCGAATACATGCACTCCTACACAAAAGTTTTTAAAACCTAAGAGGCACTAGGCCGATAATACAGGGGCTAATCCCAATCTATGGAGGTGACTCGTATGAGGAAACTTAACACATTAAGGAAGCGTAGAAACGGTTATGAAAACGTAGTCACCTCAATTTCAAGATGAAGGGGAGTTCTAGAGGGTAAAGCACTCTCTATCACCGCTTTACAGTAAAAGAGATTTGTAGTTTTTACATAGAATAAAAAGGAATTTACGTTTCAAAGTGGTGGGTTACATATTAAAGGTTTCGAACCTTCCCCGAGAGTTAAACTGCTGAGCTAGCAAGAGATAAAGAAGTTAAGAGGCCATTACCTTCATGAAGAACTGGTGCCTGAAGAACGGGGCGCTTCCCGCCCCCTGCTACCTATCCACACACTGAGTTGGATGTTATACTAGTGGCCCGGAGACAAGAAAATCAGCAGTTCTTATACCCTCGTGGAAAATTCGAGACCTTTCAAGAATGAGTAGACACACCCCCTCAACTTTATTGGATAGCTGATAGCTGCATATCCATATCGAAGAAGACATACATGATTGGCTGAGTATTAAATAAATTCGGGATTGGCTAAGTTCAAACCTGGCGGAAGGAAGGATTAATATTGCCAACCCCAAAATAAAAGAACACAAATTTAGTAAAGACAACAACTTTTGAATACAAAATTTCTTCAAGAAGGTTCATTCCTTTGCATCAGAGTGCATGATCATAGTTTTTTTGTAGAGACATCTGGTAGAGAAAGTCCACACTTCTTGATCAATTACAAACAAAAACACATCAAAATTCACACAGAGCCATCTTCGGAGAAACTGTTGAGTTAATACAGTTTTTTAAAGTTCAGGCTTTCTCCTGTAGAGGAGTTTCAATTGGCGCAATATTTGAACTAGCGGCGTGGAGGTGCACCGCCCGGTACAATTATTATTACATTTTGACGGAAACTGCCAGCGATGACATCTTTTGGAATCGATCGAAGCACTGATGTCACACGTCAGGATTCCCATGAGTCGGGGAAACAAAAGGAATGTACAGGTACCAGAATTGGAGAGTACGGTGCGTGTTTAACACGTGGCACATCATAAAGGGTTTCCTCTCCAACCGAAAACGTTTGAACCCATCTTAAACACATTTCCTGCTTACAGCTTCTGTTCCGTCCACTTACACCAATATCGCAAGCGTATCCGTCGCTGTTTACCCAGTTTAAAACAAAACGTTATGTTTTTGCACTGCTCCCTTGCACTCAGACACAAGTCTTCACACGCACTACGTTCGACTGACCGTAGCAGACTAACCTGCTTCAGCTCCGAGTGTTCAACTGTACGTGTTGCTTTCCGAGATTCCTCTCTAATAACATGCTCAGTGTTACCACAAGTTACCATTTCGATGGCTTTCTTTAAAAACCTCGTAAGTCCGAATACTCTTCCTATCCAGTATATTCCTTAAGACTGGTCAAGCCTCCCAGTCCCATATTTATATGCAGTCCAAAAGAATAATTTTCGTTATGGTCATTTTCTTCTGCCGACTTGTAAAGGAAAATGAACCTTAAGTACATTATACTCTAGGAGTGTGTAAATTCACCGTGCAATCAATATCCCTACAATACGGTACGGTAAGGTCCATTTTCCTTTAGACATTAGCAAAGGAAAATGAATACAGCGAAAATTATTCTGATGGACTGCATACAAATATATGACCGGGAGGCGTGACCAGTCTTAAGGAATATAATGGGTAGGAAGAACATTTGGACATACGAGGTTTTAAAAGAAAGCCATCGATTTCCATATTGGTCTATTCTCCGTACATTTTTAGATGCACCATCTGCATACTAATATTAAACCTTTTAGTCGTCATAAGATCTCTCTGTGTCGGTGCGACGTAAAGCAAGTTGTGGAAAAAAAGAACATCAAGCCTTTCGTCTTTAGCAGAAATTAGTGAAAATTAATTTTTAAAATATATATAAATTTCGGAGGAACAACGAATCATGGATATGTCTTGGGGGGCTTAGTGGATGACACGACGATTACAGATTCTTTAGGCTGTTCCCCTCTTAGTAGCCTCTTACGAGATGCAGGAGGTACACATAATGAATGCATCCTTTCAGTCCACCCACAGGGGGGATAAAAAGTTCCGATAAATCGAGAAAAATAATTTCTTTTCTTTTCCCTCGGCACTTTATTTAATTCAATTTCTTACTTTAATTAACTTGAAATAATATGAAATTTAATTAATATTTCCCCGTAAAAATTATTCGCCATTGCTTTGTTTACAACATCTACGTCCAACATCAACATATTCCAAATCCACTCCTTTCCGTCCGACAAAATGGCATCGTTCTTCCAACCATATGACGGACACTGGTTGCCTAATTACGGTGTCGGATTTTGGTCAACGCAAAATTGCTAGGCTGATTCCAGATACACTTCCAACCCCAAAACATGTCCACATGTTAATTGCTTTATTAATGAATGTTTGTAATGTCGAAAGTCTTCTTACTATCCAAAATGTAATTGGAAATTTTAAATGAACGTGTTAATTATGACCTTTGTGAATAAAAGTTAGACTTCCCATGTTACATACAGGGTTTCTCTCATAATCTTAGACCGTCCAGCAGCGTTTTTACTCTCCGAGACCTAAGCAGCTGTACGGGAGGCGCGCGCAAGTTCTTGACCTTTGCAAGGAGCGTTCACGTGCTCGATCTAGTATCAGTAGCCAGTCTGCTGTCAACATGGTGAGACAGTTACTGTGTAGAGATGAGAAGATTGCAAGAATGAGGAATGTGGCCTGTAATAACGAACTTCCGGTTCTGCCCAGACAGATCGGCTCTTATCTGCTCTTATCAGCTACACGAAAACATTGACTCGCACTTTGCAGTTTGGTGGATTACAACTGACAAGAGCGAAGAGCTGCCAGTAGAAGTTAATATAAAGTCGCCTGGGTAGTAGCGGAGTTGCTATGGTAACAATTACGTCACTGGCTCTGCTGGTGAAAACCCCTTCGTCCCGTGCCTCACCGGGCATGTGCATTCTTCTGATCTCCCAACAGTATCATTGCAACACCATATTTTCGTGTGCAAAAGTTCTTTTAATTACGAGTCGGCTCGACGGGAACGCGATGCATTTGTTCAGCAATTTTTTGATGAAGTGCCACCGTCACGAGCACGGATTCACGTAGTTGTAAATAAATTTGGAACTACTAGCTCAGTGCTCAATGAAAAAAACGTGCGCGCATCGAACGGTTTTAACAAAGAAAAAGATAGATGACATTGGTGCGAATCTTGAACGGTCACCGAATAAATCACTCACAAAATTAGCACAAGTAGGGGTTTCGGTTTCTTCTGGACAGAGAACTACAAACCTGTTACACACAAAACCGTACAGGTTTACACGGGCCCATTTATTAAAACCTGATGAACCATCCATGAGAGAGAGAGAGGATTTGCGAGTGGTATTTTACATCAATGAATGGTCGTTCGTACGACCCACAGCTGGTGTTCTTTTCGGATGAGGTCTGGTTTCATCTTAATGGTCGTGTTATCAGTCATAACCCACGCTAGTGGTGTGCAGAAAATTCTAACGGTGTTTATGAAGTCCCTCATTATGAACGATGGCACTTCCAGCATATTTTATAAGGTAAGACTTCATTTAAAGCAGGGTGGCCGTGCGCGACGTAAGTTGAGCTAAGGCAGCTGCCGTAGCGCAGAGTACAAACACAATTTATAAGAGACACCCTGTACATGCCATTTGTACAAAGTCGGAACGTTAATTTTAATTTTTCCTTATAAACCATAACGTTGTAAATACTCGTAAAAGTTGTCCTTTGATGTCTATGAACCAGCGTGTTCTTGAGAAAGCTACGTACAACTGGCTAAACACCAGAGTAGATGCATTTATCCATACTGTATGTAAATTTTGTCCCTCACACATATTGATTGTGACAGAGAAGGCTAAGTTAAGAGGAAAGTGACTTTAAGAAATGTATGGAATGTCAGGGTTAATACGTGTCAAATCAATTCTAGGAATAAAACATTTTCTTCCTGAAGGTGAGCCCGTCAGAATCTTTGCATGAACAATATTTTTACCTAGCTTCACCACAGTCAGTCTTGTTGCGTTGCACAAACCAGCTTTAGTATGTACGTTACGAAGCAGAAGAAGAAGAATAATTATGACCCATCCAACCTTTAAGTCTAACTTGTGAGGAGACATGTCTCAAGGATGAAGAGATTTAATAAATTCAAGTACTTCATTAACATTACGGAGCCATTGCTAATGTACACCATTTTGTCAACGTTCAAGACATTGAGAACCTGTTGGTTGATGACATTCTTGGGCATGAAATTGCTCCCTTCGAAAAATTTGAATTCTCATTTGGATGAAATAGCCGGCCCCGCTGTGTAGGATAGCGTGCCTGTCTCTTACCCGGAGGCCCAGGGTTCGATTCCCGGCCAGATCAGGGATTCTTACCTGTATATTAGGGCTGGTTCGAGGTCCACTCAGCCTACGTGATTACAATTGAGGAGCTATCTAACGATGAGATGGCGGCCCCGGTATAGAAATCCAAGAATAACGGCTTAGATGATCCGTCGTGCTGATCACACGACACCTCGTAATCTGCAGGTCTTCGCGCCGAGCAGCGGTCGATTTTTAGGCCATGGCCATTCGGGGCTTTTGCGCTACGGGGTTTTCGTTGTTTGAATGAAGCAAAAAACATGGTTTTGTGGAATCTCCATACTATCATTTTTTCCTAGTTCTCCACTGCCGAGTTTTTTTGGTAGGGGCTTTACGTCGCACCGACACAGATAGGTCTTATGGCGACGATGGGATAGGAAAGGCCTAGGAGTTGGAAGGAAGCGGCCGTGGCCTTAATTAAGGTACAGCCCCAGCATTTGCCTGGTATGAAAATGGGAAACCACGGAAAACCATCTTCAGGGCTGCCGATATTGGGATTCGAACCTACTATCTCCCGGATGCAAGCTGCCGAGTTTTAGAAGACATTAACTCTAGGTTGGATATAGGCCTATACTGTATCTCTTGCAGTTTAAAATATTCTACTGCACGGAGCAAAATTAAGGTTTTCGAACTTCATTGAGAAGGTGTCAAGTATAGCCTAAATATCAAATACTAATGACACTCACGTTTGAAGTCATTTGAAGTGGTTCAAAACTTGTTCAGCTAATTTGACTTCAATTTCCTATTTCGTATGCGTCGGATTGTGTTTCCTAAGTGCATCAATTCCTATCTGTTGCAACTCGTGCCAGCATTTCAGAAAACGCAAGTTTTCTCGTATTCACTTCAAACGTCAATCAATGATCGATTATTAACAAAGACGTGCCCTATACCTCAGGGTCATCCAAAATATTGTGCAAAGAAATATTGTCGTGTAACGAAATGTGTGATGGAAGTGTAACCTAGCAACCGTTTGGGCTGGGATGAAAACAAAAGTTTCCACGAGTCCTCAAGACGGCAACCTCTGTCGCTGATGTGAGTGAGAGAACGAAACACTGGGTCATGTCTTTGGAAATTGCCCTTAAGGTGATACAAGAAGAAACTTCCGACATCATAAAATAAGACCATTCACAGCTTATGAGCTTCGTAGAAAGGGTTATACCATTTACGAAGAGTTTCAGGGCGTGTCAGCAAACGGGAGCACTAGAAGAACTGACATGATAGACTTTAAGTACGACAGCATGAAAAGTTATATACTCGATACCACAGTCAGAATAGAGCATCAAACCGATCAATGTGAAGAAGTTAACGCTGACATAAGGAACGTCTACATACCTACAATCGAATTTTACAGGGGAAATAACCATTTAGATGAGTTGGAATTATTAGATGTAATGGTAGGGGCACGTAACACCATAAGTAGGTTTTATTTATGAATTTCTGGAAACGATTCGGATTACAGAAGTCCAGAGTTATTCTCATGGTAATCATCACGTTACGAGGAGTTTTATCGGTTTTTCAAATCACATCTGTACTCCCAGTAATTCCCTTTAATGTCCTAAATGTATTGTTCCTTGATGATTAATGCTATAGACTGTATATTGTGTTATTTTTTGATGTAGTTAAACAATTTTCTTGTGGCAATGACTGGAAAGTCATTGAGTTTCCCAATAAATATATACCGTGTGGTTCAGCCGCCCCTTGCAATGTAGTTTTATGCAACCCAACTAACGTGCGACATGGCTATAAGGTGGCTATTCCCTTGTAGGCGTACTTCGTGGTACTAATGTCCAGTGAACACATTTTGCACATCGTCCACTCGCAAATCACGACGCCTTGAAATCATATAGCAACGTCCTTTGACCATCTAAATATGTTAACGTGTCGTGCTTCGTGACTGGGTGTAACGAAGACCAGTATCAATACAAAAAATTAGGGTAACAGTGCAGTATTTAATGTCTTAAACACAGAACGGGTTCGCGTATGTCATAATGTTACCAGCAGTGTAGGGTAGCGAATTTGGTTAGGCGTTAACTTAGCAATCGAAGGAATGCGTCGCCGTCTCTTCGAATCCTGCATCATTCAAATATTTTTTCATCAGTATGATGTTTGAATATTTAAACACAGGCCCACGTTTTCCAAATTCAAACAGCAGAATGAAGCTGTTATTCATCTTGAGCCCTGCCCATACTCCGCTGGTTAGGGCCTCAATGTACCGTAATCTCTGCTGTCATTCGGCATGTTTTCCACAAAGGAATACATTGACATGTTCCTCATTTATGGAGAAGCAAGACAAACCGCTTGCGAGGCACTACGTCTGTATCAGGAATGGTATCCCTACAGGTGACACCCGGCTTCTACGACATTCTGTCGTGTTGAAAGGCGCCTAAGGACATCAGCCGTGATATCGATCCAGCCACCATTCCGCGATAGGCCCGTTACATCGGGTGAAACAGAAGAGGCTGTTCTGGAGGCAGCTCGTAATAATCAACACATTAGAACAAGGGTGATCGCACAACAGGTGAGCACCGGCCAGCCGTTCGTCTGGCGAATACTGCATGAACATAAATTTCACCGATACCATCTTGAGCTACAACATAGAGCTGCATGGGCGGGATTTCGAGGCTCGAAATGAGTTTTGTCGGATGCTATTAGGCAGACTGGACAATGATGCAGCATTCGTATCGCACACCTTGTTCTCGGACGAATTGCGCTTCCACAATAATTGGAACGTCAATCGCCACAACATGCACTATTGGAGTCCGGACCATCCTCACTGGGTTCGACAGCGGTTCATCATGTACGATGGGGAGTGAATGTGCGGTGTGGAATCTTGGGGGCTACGCCTGATTGGACCTTATTTCTTTGAGCGCCATTGGATGAGCCCACGCTACCTGCACTTTCTGCGTCAGAAACTCCCACTGTTGCTGGAGGATGTGCCCTTACACGATCTTTGACGATGTGGTTGCAACAGGATCGAGCTCCGCCACATTCAACTTTACCTCTTCGTAACCGTCTGAACGAGGAACTGCCAGAGAAATGGAAGGACGAGGAAGCTGTGTTTCTTGGCCCGCCAGATCACTGGATTTAACGCCGTTAGAGTTCTTACTTCGGGGACATTTGAACAACATTTACATTCAAGCGCCGGAAAACCACGACCAGCTCCGACAACTTATCACAGACACCTGCCAATCAATTACTCCTGGAATGCTTCAGCGCGCAAGACGATATATTGGACACTGGGGCCAAATGTGTTTAAACCAAAACGGTCATCACATTCCTATTATTTTCGGTCCGTATGTGTCAGGCCTGCTAAATAGTTGGCCCTTCTTTCAATGCCACAAACACATCCATTCGCACACAATTCGCATGAAAGCATGTACTGAACTAATATTTCGTGCGGTACGCCTTAAAGAAATATTTGGAAAATTTGAAGCCTTGCCACATACTCGAACCTCCCACCTCGCACGTATGCCCTCTCCACCACGCCTGTGCCAACTACCCTATGTTTACATACGCCGCATAGGGCAGCTCATAGCATGCATTAGGTTTACTGCGGTCACAATATATATTTATTTTTTTCGCCAGCATGGCAGGTTTATATGATCTAGAAGGCACACGCATGCCTCCCAATGTTTAATACATGTATAATATTACGGCGTCCTATCATGGTGAGGCGGTAAATACCATGATATCTGGTTGTGTTGTCTGAGCATATCGGCAGGGCAGATGTTTTCAGGATGGAAATAATATTGCGGGTTGCATAAAAATGCATTGGAAGGGGCGGCTGAATCACACGGTATATGGATTAATTTCTTATTTGCTCACAGTGGAAAATTAGGTTTGGTGCAATTTATGTTAAGGAATGTTAATAGACAACGAGCAGTTATGAGTAATTCGTTCCATTTATGTAATAGGGCAAGCGAGAATAAAGCAGATTAATCAGCCTTGAATTATTGTCTTTTATTGAGATTTATAGTACAGTACCACTGAAACGTAAAGTGAGTCCTGTGTTATCTACATAGGCCTCCAGTCATACAATGTTTCATTACCGCAAATTATGCGTGATATTTCTGAACTTACACAATTATCGATTGCATGTTCTACTTTACAAAGAAAACAAATACGATGACAGTCACTGCGACGTGTGCAGAGTCCCTGACTAGTTATCTCGAGTCTCAATTACAACTTAGTAATTAGGATAAAGTAGCTGTTGTGGCCATCATCAGTGTGCAATCCAAGAAACACACAGCAGTATGAACATGAGGTTGAACCCGAAATTTTCATGTAGATCATTACGGGAAGATTTTTAACCTTCCAGCAAGTAACAATACCAACATAAATATGATACCAATGTAATTCGTTCTCTCTTTATTCGAAGAACGATAAGGTCTACATCGTCACCCTGGGGGTTAAGTGAAATGACTTTGGTCGTTAGATTAGTCATATTTCCGACGACAAGAGAATCAGTATCTGGTAGTTATGAATAAGCATGAGAATGCGTCTTGAACCAATGTTACTACCCGCTTCCTCTCTTTTAAATCATGATAACGTTCATTTCCCACTAATTTTTTATTTTTATTTACAAGGATACTGAAATTACAGAAATTTTCCCTCTTAGGAGTTCTACGAGCTGGTAAATCTACCGACAAGAGGCTAGCGTTTTTGAGCCCTCTCAAATATCACCGGACTGAGAAGGGATCGAAAGGGAGTCCTCTACCACCTATGATATTCATTGCGGCTCTTGTAGGCTAAATGAATTGTTGATAAACATGAGTTTTTTTAAATATGTTCATTTTTAGATAATTTTTTATATCGTCGCTCAAGAAACAATACCGCGTATCACACAATGCTTCTCCTATCCATTATCTTCCTTAAGACTAGTCCCGCCTTCCAGCCAAGTATGCATATGCAGTTCATTAGAACAACTTTCCTTGCGTTCATTTTCCTACGGTTACGCGTACAGGAAAATCAACTTTACCATACAGTACTGATGGACTGCAGATATTGAGAGCATTGTTGGATACGAGGTATTGTTCCCGCAGTGACAGTATAATTTGTCATATATTTATTCTTGGGGTCATATTTAGCTTTTTGAAAAGCATTTTCACCTGCATATTTCGGCAAATTTTAAATCCTAAACATTCGAACCATAATTATCAACAACAATCGGGGAACCAGAAGCGATACCGTGGAGTAGTAGTAGTAGCAGCTCAATTATGGGACCACTAGAACTAAAGTTTCAAGTTTCATGACTAATAATTGACACGATTAAAATAAAAATCTTTAAGTTTCCACCTTGTTCAATACAAATACACTGTTGTTAGATGACTTTTACAACATATATTTCATTGCAGTACTAGTTTCGGCGCTCTATTAAGGCACCATCATCAGCTGCGCAATAAGTAGGGAAAACTTGAAGATATAACAATACAAAACAACATACTGATATACTTAACTCCTTAATTTCTATCTAATGGTAAGTTTAAATCTCTAAGTTACAAGCAAGATAACCCTTGTGAGTCGAAATTGCAAAATCTCATGAGTTGTCCTTAAAATTCTGTGATGGCTATAATTTTTTACATTTGTAAAATTCAAGTTCAACAACATTCCTAAAATCGTGAAATTAAAGCTGAATCAAGTCCTAAAATGCTAAAATGTTAATTTCACAGATGCATTAGTTGCCATGTGTTGGATAAAAACTCGTCGTATTCCTTAAATTGCCAGACTGTGCCGTCTTCCGATGTTTGTTGATATGTGGAAGCTTAGTTCTTTTGTTGTGTTTATAGTGGTTGGAACAACAGTGTATTTGTATTGAACAAGGTGGAAACTTAAAGATTTTTATTTTAATTGTGATCTCAGTTCAATACGGGCAAATAAGATGAAGTTTCTCACGTTTAATAATAATTGACAGACGGTAGTGTCAAAAACTTGTGTAGAATTGAATGGATGCACGCAAAAACGGGCTATCCACCATTTCCTTAAATGCGAAAAAAGAGACTTTCACACTGATGGAAAATAATACAATTTTGGAGGATGAAATTAACAATTTTTTTTCATCTAAAAGAAGTATCTTTAACAATGACATCCAACTTTAACCGTTTTTATTGATAATCACAACGGGAGGGCGAATAAAAATTATGTTCAGACGCAGTCACTTAATCATAATCCAGGCCATTGAAGAAAGGTTCCTCAAACGATAGCTGGTTGTCGTCATGGGGTAGGTGCCCGATAACTTGAAATACGGTATTATTATGGTATTATCCGGCTCCATGGCTAAATGGTTAGCGTTGCTGGCCTTTGGTCATAGGGACCCCGGGTTCAATTCCCGGCACTGTCGGGAATTTGAACCATCATTGGTTATTTTCGCTTGCGTGGTGGCTGGGTGTAGTGTCGTCTTCATCATCATTTCATCCTCACCACGATGCGCAGGTTTCCTACGTACGTCAAATAAAATAGCAGCATCTGGCGAGCCGAACTTGTCCTCGGACACTCCCGACACGAAAAGCGATACGCCATCTCATTTTATCCCGGCATTTTCCTGGAAGAGGTGCGGGAAAACCCAGGGTAATACTACTCTCAGGATAGCCGCTCTCAGCACCGGAATTAGAACATCGGATCTCTGAACGTCGCAGTCCCTCACTGGTCTCGTGGAGCGTGAGTTAACACGCTCAGCCACGGAGGTGAATGGAACACAAAATACTGGCCAGAACATGAAAACACATAATGATTTTACAATTTTTTCAGCTATAACATTTAATTTCTACACTTACAGTGTCCACCCAAGCATTTCTTTTCCCTCGGTTCCGTCTGTACGTAATGTAATAATCACTACTTTTTCCTTTTTCTTTTTCCCAGTTTATGACATTCTTTTTACGTTTTCTGTGGCTCCCACTGGCAGAATTCTGATTATATTCACATAAATTAACATCACTAGGACATGGAAATTGAGAGAAAATTATTTTTTCTCCAGTGTCCAAATACGAGGCCCATCATAATATGTGTTCATTCTGGATTATTGTAGGCCAGAAAATTGTGGGTTTTATTTTTCCTTTTTTGCCTTTTCCGGAATTTTAGGCTAATTTTTCCCTTTTATCTTTTATCAGTTCTTAACGGCTTTTCCTGCAACTTCACATTTTTCGACTACGTTTTTACTGCCCACTCTCAATTCGAATCATCATTAGTTCATCCATCACCTCTTAAACATCTTTTCTCTAGTAAATACATATGTTTGAACCAAATGAGGAAAGAGAGGAAAATGAAATGAGAAATGAAAGTAGTGCTTGTTAAAACCAAGGGTATCAAATTATGTGCAAGATTAAAATACTGAAAGGAGAAAATTTTGATGTGAAATTTTTTGAAGAGGAAGATCTCACTTGCTTCAAGTATGAATCCTTATCATCCGGTGATGTGGAGAGAAGTTTCTCGATGTTTCGCAAAGTCCTGTCTGAAAACCAAGATCCTTTGCACCTAATAACCTGGAGATGAATATTGAGGTAAGGTTTTCGAATTCCAGTTTCTATACCATTTGTGTGGTTGAGCGAAATATTATTCCAGTTATACTAAATCAAATTTATTTCTCCAGGATGTCCATTGGGGGTTCGCTGAAGTTATTTTAGGTGGGAAAAATATTTCATTCTAAATTCTGCATGTACCTACCTTAAACACGGAATTACTTTTTTAATTATGCCAATCTAAAAATATACACTCTGAAAGAAGTAGTGTACTTATATTTTTGCACTGAATATTGCATATGCCGCCAAAATGAATTTGGATCGCATTTTTACGTCCTTTCTTGAATATTTTTAGGCCTCATTATATGTATTTTTAGGCCATTAATTGGTCTTCATCTTCAAAAGCAGAAGCCATCTTTGCTTGGTTTGTAAACAGACAATATGGCCAATAAGAAACAATAAACGTTGATACAACACTTCATTATTTATGTACCGGGCGGTACACCTCTACGACGCAAGTTCAAATCTTGCGCCAATTGAAACTTCTCTACTGGAGAAACCCGGAACTTTACCACCGAACTAACTCTACTGGTTATCAGAAGATGTCACTGTGTGTTTTTGATTTGCTTTTGTTTCTCATTGATCAAGAAGTGTGGATTTTCTCTAACAGATGCCTCTACCAAAGACTATGGTAATACACTCCGGTGCAATGGAATGAACTCTCTTGAAGAAATTTTGTATTCGTAAGTTTTGTCTTCACTAAATATTGTTCCGTGGTTTGTGGGTTGGCAATATTAACCCTTTCTTTCCGCCTGTTTTGAATTTAACCAATCAGTAATTTCTGTAATTAATTTTCCTCCAATCACAGCTTTCTTCTTCAAATTTCCATGTGTAATTCATATTCTACCAATAAAAATTGAGGGGGTATGTCTACTCATTCTTGAAAGGTCTCGAATTTTCCACGAGGGTATAAAAACTGCTGATTTTCTTGTCTCCGGGCCACTCGTATAACATCTAACTCTGTGTGTGAATATGTAGTAGGGGGCGGGAAGCGCCTCGTTCTTCAGACAGCAGTTCTTCAACAAGGTAATGGCCTTTTAACATCTTTATTTCTTGCTAGCTCAGCAGTCTAACTCTTGGGGAGGGTTCGAAACCTTAAATATGTAACCCATCTCTTTAAAATGAAAATTCCTTTTCAGTCTATGTAAAAACTACAAATCTCTTTTACTGTAAAGCGGGGATAGAGAGTGCTTTACCCTCTCGAGCTCCCCTTCATATTTGAAATTGAGGTGACTACGTTTTCATAACCGTTTCTTCTCTTCCTTAATGTATTAAAGTTTTCTCATACGAGTCACCTCCCTAGCTTGGGATTAGCCCCTGTGTATCGGCCTAGAGCCACTTAGGTTTTAAAATGCGTATTTAGGAGTGCAAGTTCACGCCTCCAGCCCTTTCTGTACTTTGGACCAGTAACTTAACCTGATGTTTTGTTTCCTTCATGCGAAGGCCCTGTAGGTTGGGTATTAAATATCCCTGTTTCTTGGTGTGCCTTGAGGGCAGATAGTAGTGAAGTTGTTTGTGGCCTTTGATAGGCTTGTAAAATTGAGAGCAGGTCCGCTCTGAGCTGAGAGCTCAAGAATTGATGAATTTGGGCCCGTAGCCCAGAATTTGTAAAGACCACTTAACTGGTGCTTTTCTTGTAAAGCGGCATTGTACCTAATTTTTCTTTGTTATTTCCCCTAGTGGAAACTGGTTAAATTTTTCTCTAATCTTGGACTTCTTGATTGTGTACCTGATTTAACTTGTTGTTATCTGTTGTACGCTCAAAAATTCTATGTTACCGTTGTTAAGTTTTGAAAGTCTATTTGAAAATTGTTAAGTTTTGAAAATATAACCTTTATTTAAATTTTAAATTCATCTTTCGGACTTGTAGTTAGACCCATTCCAGCCCGCACCTTCTTTCACCTCTAACTTCCACGGATAACTCCGTAACAATTTACATTCATTTATTGCAATGAATACTGTACCGGGATATACTGTACACCCGTCCCGTTCATTTAAGTGAAACGCCGTGGAAAATGCCATCTTAAATCTAAAACTCGCAACAACTAGCGCAAGAAGTTGGACTTTTCTCTACAGATGTCTCTCCCAAAAAACTTACGTTATGCCCTCTAGTCTGAAGAGTAAATATTAACATTCTAAATTTTTTTTTAAGGTTTACTACACTGAGTTGATTATTCTTTGTTTTTGTTATGTTAAAGTTGTCAATACTTCGATCTCTTCCCGCCAACTTAAGATGTTGGCCAATAGAAATTTTTGTATATTTATTTTTCAGCCAATTACGTTTATCTTGTAACTATTTAATTATCCAATGGAAATTGGGCGTGTGTCGGGCCTTAGTCCTGAGCTCTCTAGAACCTTCGTCTTGGGTATAAATGATTGCACATTTTCGACCTGGCTGTCTTATTTATCGCTCCAGTTTAATGTGTGTGATTATTAAGGAGGCGGGGGCCTCGTCCATCATCGAGCAGGCCAGCAGCTCAAGCTAATGACAGTCCTATAGAAATGATCATCTTTGCAATCTAGCTCAAGGGGAAGGTTTCCAAACTTTACTAATGTAACTGTAATTTTCTAAAATGTAACTTTCAAACTATTTAAAATAAGTTAGCCGAAATTCGCGAATAGAGAGTGTGATACCCTCTCGAGTTCCCTATCAACTTGACTTCGAGGTGACTATGACTTTGTAACCGTTTTATGTCTGTAATTTTCTTGACTTAAATTTTCTCCATCCAGTCACTTCAGTAGTATAGGCTTAGCCTCTGTAACTTCGGGCCAGAAGCCCAAATAGGGTTTTAATCTTTTCATTGCAAATTTCAAGGAGTACAAGTGTCTGCCTCCACTTCACTCAGATTTTTGGGCCAGTAACGTTAACCTGTTTTTTCTTTCTCTACAAAGGTCCGGTAGATTGGGTATTCGATACTCCTGTGAGATTCTATTTTATTCTGTGTAAATATGTTAGACTGTTGAGCCTCTAAGACAGTAAACACTGTCGGAATGGTAAAATGTAGGTTGTGCCTTTGATAGGCCTGGACATTTTGTTGAAAATGTAAATTTTACAGAGCGAAGACGCTCTGAGTGTTAATGTAAATGTTGAAGACTGACTTTGGAAGGCTGTAATGGTGTAATGTTCGGAGAATAGTCTCCTAAACTCCCAGATAATTTTGTGGAGCAAAAGGTGCTCTTAAAATATTGTATATTTTGAATACCCTGTAAAGGAAATTGAGAGGCTCGTTGGAGAATGTATAATTAGTGAGCTCAAGCTCAAGGTTGTTGTTATCCGATATTCCAAAATTGTTACGCTATCTTATGATCTTTTTTTACCTGAATTTTATAATGTGTTATTTCCGAAAAAAAGATAGCTGAGATAGAAATATAACCATAATTTTAAAGTTTTAAATCAATCTTATGATTGTCCCATGTTGACCCATTCATGCCCGCACCTTCTTTCACCTCTGTCCTCCACGGAATCCTCAGAACAAATACTACATGCATTTTTGTTCAATTTTGAACTAACATCGTACCAATACCGACATGTATCATGGACTACCGAATTCCGGAGTGCTTGCTATCCTGCCGATACTGTGGCGCCATCATACGCGAACTTTTTGTAACAATCAGCCCGGTTTTGCAATTCTGTGAAGATGATTTAGATACCACAAACATTTCGAAGCCTTGTGTTTCTTTTACAGGTAATTCCCTGATGATACCCCACTTCAGTAAATGTAGTTATATCATTAACAGTTGTCCGACTCGTTGGCTGAATGGTCAGCATACTGGCCTTCGATTCAGAGGGTCCCGTGTTCGATTCCCGGCCGGGTCGGGGATTTTAACCTTAATTGGTTAATTCCAATGGCCCGGGGGCTGGGTGCTCGTCCTGTCCCCAACATCCCTGGAACCCACACACCACACATAACACTATCCTCCACCACAACAACACGCAATTACCTACAAATGGCAGATGCCGCCCACCCTCATCGGAGGGTCTGCCTTACAAGGGCTGCACTCGGCTAGAAATAGCAACTCGAAATTATTATTAACAGTAGATGGCAGCATCTAACTCCGCGGTTTAGGGGTAGCGTGCTTGCCTCTTACCCGGAGGTCCCGGGCCAGATTGGGGATTTTTACCTACATCTGAGGGCTGGTTGGAGAACCACTCAGCCTATGTGAGTACAATTGAGGAGCTACCTGACAATGAGGTGACGGCCCCGGTCTCGGAAACCAAGAATAACGGCCGAGAGGATTCGTCGTGCTGACTACACGACACCTGTAATCTGCAGTCCTTCGGGCTGAGCAGCGTTCGCTTGGTAGGCCATGGCCTTCGGGGCCGTTGCGCCATGGGGTGTGGGTTTGGTCTGGGCAGCACCTTAGTCCATTTTCACAAATTTAAAACGTAAAATTTGCTCAATTGTGTCGAAAGTTGAAGGGCTAAAGGGCCCGGAAAAGTTGCAAAATTGTAAGTCATGGATAGCTCTAGCAAACTAAAAATAAAACATCGAAAATTACTTCCGGCTTAATTGCAGTTCCGGATAAACAGCCTAAAATCGCTTGTTTATTTATTCGTTTTCTTTTTGATTGAAATCCTAGCGTATTTATATAACTCTCTCTGTAATCATGTTTCGATTTTCGTGCCAGAGAAATTAACCAATGATGGTTAAAATTCCCGACCCTGCCGGGAATTAAACCCGGGACCTTTGTGACCAAAGGCCAGCACGCTAACCATTTAGCCAGATAGTTGTGGTACTTAAGTAAAACAATGCATTAACCGACATTAGGGCTCGTAGTGGTGGAAAAAGGCAAACTGCTAATCTAATTAACCGGATAACGATGATTAAGAAAATAATTGTAGTGTTTATGAATAAATAAAGAATATATTCTCGTAGTTTATTATATTTTATTTAGCTAAATTTCGTAGTTCATATCTCTAGGGTGTTTTCAACATTGAGTTGCTTGCCTGAAGAACTGCAGATATTTGCGTGCAACCATTCAATTGTGTTTGAGTATAAATCTTGAATTACACATTCCATTTCGAGTAGTGTTTTAAACAAACAGGCCTCTTGAGCAAGAATTGCATTACATCAAGCTGCTGCGAGTGAACTCTGTTATGTGTATTTGGGTATGGTCACGCCAATACGGTAGTGAAAGTGAGCACTCTCTCCTGTGCGCCGTGACAAGTTAAAGCAGAAATCAATAACTTTTGAACCACTTTAATTACTTACTGATCCACATGTTAGCTCAGTAATTGGCGGAGCGGCCACGGGGAGGCAGTAATGAGGCATTCGATCGCTTATCGGGCGCGGACGTGTGAAAGTCGTCCGACACCCACATGACCCCCCATTTCGCCTGTTCCGGGAGCACAGGAGCTATAATTGCCACGGAACCACTGACCGTTCTCGATTATCGCTGCCGATAAGTGGTCGATACTGAATTACGAGCGGCGCTCAGCAGTACTGATGTTCTGGATCGGAATGAGATCAGAGTGTCAGGGTTGTCCACGGTATAGCGTAACGTGTTATGATTAGAGAATTTGATATTCCTAATGAAGTATAGGTTTGTGTTGTAATTTTCTGCAGGAAGCAGAAATCTTCCAGGCCATAGACACATAATCTGTGGTATTAACGCGGGTTCTTGTCTAGTAATCAAATAAACAGTAAAACCTCTCTAAACCGGAAATTTTGGGGAAAAGACACTATTTCCGTTTTATGCAAGGTCAACCAATATTTGATTCTCACTGTGTTCCTGTTTCAAATCATATATCAAAAATTGAATTTGGAGAATTTTCTTTGAAGCGAATATATGTTAACTATGTGAAAGTACTGTACTACTGACCTATGTGTTTTATTTTTAATACCTCCCTCCACAGAGGCTGCCCTAAAAAGGAATATGCAATAGACAAAGGTCAATGGCTTAGAAAAAGTAATACTTGGAATATAACTAAAAAATTTAAAGGAAACTTTGAAATTAAACCAAAAAATAAAAATATTCTGATAAAATTTGTGAACTGAAGTGTATACAATAAAAAGAACTCTTTAAAATTACTTTAATATTTACTGCAGAATAATAAAACTTCACAATGGTACACTATATTATCCAAAAGACCTCCAATATTTTTGCTTCATAACTTATCCCAATACAAGAGCCGTCTCAATTATAGTTTTCTTTTGTGATGAAACAACAACAAAATTCGGTTGCATGGCAGAATTCGTTGTTTGTCCTTCGATTATACAGGAGTTCCGTTTAACAATAGTAATAATAATAGGAGACGAAAACTTAAAGGAGAGTTAAAGAGCTTCAAGTAACTGGGAGAAAATGACCAGAGAATGAGTCGGAAAATGGAAATGGCATTTTAGCTGACGAGGAACCCCTCTAACGAAAAGGCTCTATATTATGGGGCTAAATTGATGCATGTTAACCTGAGTGTCTGTGTGGAGCAGAAACATTGGATATGATTGAAAAAGGTGGGCTTGAAAGATATCCGATAAAAAGAAAGGAAAAGGCCAAGAGGAATTCTAGGTCCTAATTTAAAAAAAAAGGGGGATGAGGAGACGCAAACCTAAAAAAGAATTTTATCAAAGAAGAGAAGGAGTGGTTGAACTGAAGAGGAAGAGAAGGTTACAGTTCCATGGACACTTGATGAGGATGGGCAGTAACAGACTAACGAAGTGACTCTTTGAATTCTTCAGAAAAAGGATGATAGCGCTAAAATTGTATCGAGAAGTGAGGTTGGTCTTGACGAAGATCAGGTTCGCCAAGATTGCATCATGGACAAAAATCGATTTAGACAACCTGTCCAGAAGCTCCGTGGTTTCCAGAAGACTGAGGAAACAACTAATGAAGAAAGGGAGATCGTATACAGAAGACGGAATTTGGAGAAAGAATGAGACTGAAAAGATACCGGCAGAGAGTGAAGCCAGAGAAGGCTAAAAATAATGCATTGTCAAACGTGGTCCATAGAGGGTGAAACGAAGGAGAAAAATAAATAAATAAATAATGTTATTGATTTTACTTACAACTAACTACTTTTAGGGTTTACGGAGACGCCTAGGTGCCGGGATTTAGTCCAGCAGGAGTTATTTTACGCGCCTGTTAATCTACCGACACGAGGCTGACGTACTTGATAATCTTCAAATACCGCCGAACTGAGCCAGGATTGAACCTGCCAACTTAGGCTCAGAAAGCCAGTGACAGAACCATGTGAGCCACTCAGCCCAACACCATATAAAGTTATGTAAGTTTTATACTGTGCCCGTCCTAGTCAGTCATCGAACACGAGACACCCCAGGGGTGCTCAGTTCGGTGGCTGTAGGCTTATAAAATAAATGAGTGTGGCAGGATTATCATAGGGTTCATCAAATGAGTGCGTTCCAAGTAGAAAACAAATATGACACTTTTATTCAATTAAATGCAGTATTGGCCATTCTGAAATATATGATTATGATTATGATCGTTACGTTAAGGAATTTTATCTGGCTCTTGATGTAACAAACCTAGGCATACACAAATGGGATGGTACACGACAGTTGTTTCCCTGACATTCTAACAGAGTATTTACATTGTAAAAAAAAATTTTTTTTTATCGTCTTCAAAGTTATTAAGTTATTTGTTTAAAGTCGAATTGAAAATTTTCATTCAGAAAAATGAGGTCTGGGCCAAGCCTTCATCGATAATCTGGAAAAAATGCAGTAATTGTAAGAACGAATTTAGTAAAGAAATAACCAAGATTCAAAAAGTTAACACTTATGACAAAATAATAAAATTTACAGTCGTTATCTTAACGATAAAATGAAAAGTTGAATTTGCCTTGGTTTTCTCTAAGTTAATCCGAGACGTCGGATATACCTGTTCACGTCGTCTCACATCTCCTTTCGTGAGAATTTATATTGAACGTTAAGTATTTGACCAATGATTAAACTAAATAAAACGCCTCTCGGGCTTGCAAACGTAAATAAATGGGGATAATACCATCCATGTGGAGATCCTGTCCACTATCAATCGATAATATCAGTGTCACATGTTTCAGAATAGAACACATAAAAAAAATAACCTTCTAAATACTAATAAATCACTACTTCTACAGCTAACTACGGAAATTGGTAAGAAGACTGTGAGTACTAAGAAGAAAATATCTACATTATGTACATGTCGACGAGTGTCGATCAACCGTTTTACTCTCCTATTAACAAATTTATTGAGTTACAGCAAGATTGAGTTATCACATGAGAGTAAAATGACATCAACGAATGAGCTGGTATAATCACGAATCAGACATTATTTAGATATTTCGTCGAAGACTTGTTCTTTAGACCTAAGGCCTTCTCGAACATTCATCTGTACCTTGAGATTGAAATTACTGGATTACTTGAGAAAATTTGGGATATTCCCACGAATTAAAAGTACATCGATAAACATGGACTTTCATTTTCTTCATCTGAAGACACTAATATTAGGCTACACTGCATTTATCGCGAATAATCCATAAACATGTGAAAAGCTCAGTATCGCGAAGATTCATGCCACTTATTCCATATACTCTATACGTACAATATACCACAATGACGACTTTAACTTGTCGCATCTTAATCTCAAATATATATAGCCGTGAAATATCAGGACCTACCATCGTCCTACAAATACATAATATCCACTTAAAAGTGTCTCGATGATTAATTACATCCAATTAATTATCACATGCGTCCAATGCACATGTTCACATTAAATTCGCACATAGAATTCGGACTCAATATCCCGATGACACGTTGTCTCAGACACGAGGTACAAGTAGAAGTTCAAATACAAGGAAAATATAGAAAATACGGACGAAATATCCTACCATTAAATCCATCAAACATAAACTAATTCATATTCGTGACGAAATTTACTCAATAAGCAAAGATGGTGTCGATAACACATGGATAACTCTATCAGAACCCTCACTGTCAAATTCATGGCCACATGGTCATTAAATAATCACATGTGTCAGTTTTATGACGTATTCGAGCAAATAAACTGCCATAAAAAGTATCAAAATAGCTTACTGAGAAAAGAAAGAATAGAACAAAACTACATAGAACAGATATAAATGAGACGTAATCGACTTAACTTATAGATGAATCTTCATGTCTGGAAGTCTGGGTTCTCAATCAGCCATGCCAGGAAGAAAGAATCTGCATCCCGGCGCCGCCAACGATGGTCAGAGGTTTAGAACCTCATGGTGAAGCACTGGTAATCCATGATGTGAGATTTCGTCCTCTTCTGGAATTTATTCACGTCCACGTCTTCCGCGTCCACTTGTAAGACAGCTGAAACTTACACAAAATGTTTTAGAGTAGGCTCCAAGCACACACGTAACAGTATTTTAGAAATGACACGTACTTTAGGGATTATTGTCTGCACATTCGACGTCTGATCACAGCACTGTTCTAAATTATATCCAATTTTCAGACGTGTAGAGCACAGGAGTGAAGCGACGTTCCACGCTGAGCGACTGAAGGTGATAATCCAAGACACGCCAGAGGGTGTGTGAGAACGAGTATTCGTATCACATGACTTAAATGTCATGTCTGGTGCACATACACGGAAGTAAAGTCAATTGAGGGGCTAAATTCTTCTACTGTACGAATCTACAACTTCATCACCATCTTAGCCACAAGGTCGTGCAAATTATTCCAAAATTTCAGTTTTTAATTTATATCCTCCAAATGTGCTATTCTTTTATCCAGTTTATTTTATTTTATTCCTTGAGCCTTCCGTAATTATGCACGTCGCCACCAAAGATATTACAAGTATTTCATTCATGTCATTCCTCGCAATTACAAGTGACACGCGCTGGCCTCCTTCTTCCAGTCACCAACCTTCATTTTTTTATTTTTTATTCCGTTAGCCAGTCGGCCGCTCTCTGCACAAAAAAAACTCGTTCTCGCCCCTGCCAAGGTCGCGCGCACCCCATCTCGCCGACAAGCAGACACAAGCCGCACCAACACCTGTTCTTTCATTTGTGGCCTCACGGTCACATCCACCTCTTACTGGGACAAAAATTTTTAAGCAAGGTTAAAAATTTTTAAAATCGTGTTCATTCCTTAAAATGTGGTCCGTATGCTGTCCACTTTACTGTTTAATTTTCCATGTTATTTATAATTTCAGGCATCTGTCAGTTGTCTGAACGGTAGTCATTCTGCACGGCACAAACTGGTATTTCTTCGATAGCCGACCTGGGTCTTTTCTTTTTTTTTCTTTCTTCACTCTTCTGCTTTACGGTAGAGTCTTAGGTTCGAGGCATTGAATATAAATTCCTGTCGTCCATCGAGACTTTGGACTCGGTAGGCGTTGTTGTTATACGACCTTATAACCTTAAATGGTCCAGTATACAAGTCAGCAAACTTGCCGTAAAATCGTTCTGTAGGGCTGGAGACCATCGGTTTTCTCACTAAGACCAGTTCGTTCACTTGTAAAGGTCTGTGAAATCTTTTCCTCGCAACTCTGCGTAACCTGCGGTCAGCCTGTTTACGCAGGTGCTCTGCTGTTATTTCAATGCGCCTTGCTGGAGTCGGTTGTACGTCAGGCGGACATTGTACGATGTTTTCCCAAGGTCGAGAGGGAAACTGCCCGTGTTGAATAAGAACGGGTATCTGGCCTGTAGATTCATGAATGGTATTGTTATGGCAATCCATAAGAATAGGCAGTACTTTTATCCAGTTCCAGTGACATTGTCCAGAGTATATTCTGCAAAACTTAGCGATTTCGGGCATGACCCGCTCGGCTGGGTTACCGGCTGGATATCTGATTGAATTTAAGACGTGTTTGATATCAAGCTGTCTCATGGCTTGTTGGAATTCCTGAGATGTAAACTGAGGACCATGGTCCGATAATAAGAACTCTGGTTTGCCCATCGTAGGTATCACGTTACGTGTAATGCGTCTCAAAATTGACTTGGTATTACTCTTCTGTATGGCGAAAAGTGACAAGAATTTAGAAAAGACATCTATGGTCACTACTACATGTTTGTTTCCATGGGTAGACCTGGGAAGTGGTCCGAATAGGTCGATTGCGAATACCTTCCTGGGCTGTTCAGGCAATAACGGAATGGGATATTGTTTTAGCAGGCGATTGTTCGGCTTTACACGTTGGCACGTGTCGCAGGTTCCAATTGTTACTCGTACCATCTCTCTCATCTTTGCCCATGTGAATGTTTCTTGTATAGCAGCCACCACCTTATCTGTCCCAGCATGACCTGTAGTTCGGTGTGTTAACCAAATAATTCCCTTCTGCAATTTTGCAGGAACCACAATTCTTAATTTTGTGTGGTCCGCGTCCACGTATTTATGTAACAGTTTATTGAACATCAGGTAGTGAGATGCCAACTTGTGGATAGCTTCATAGTCTAGATCACCAGCTACCAGCTTCCTTCCAAAGTAATCGATTAGTTTACGAGTAAAGGTGTCTCGTCTCTGCGCCTGTCGAAGATATCCGAGTCTTCTTAGTATTTCTTGATCCTCGTTTATTAGGTCTACATATTGTACAGAAGCGCTATTTTCTTCCGGATTCCGGCTCAGGGCGTCAGCTATGACATTATTTTGTCCATGACAGTGTTCGAATTCAATGTCGAATTGTTGAACAAAGAGAGACCACCGTGAAACACGTTCGTTTGCAATTGTGGTTTTCAACATGAACGTTAAAGCCTTATGGTCAGTTCTCAATATCACAGGGTATCCGAAAACAATTTTCTGCCAGTGTCGCAGAGCACAAACTATGGACAGCATCTCTAGCTCAGTAGTGTTATAGTGCAGTTCATGGCTCCGTAGTTTTCTACTATAAAAAGCTAAGTACACTTTATTCGTAGGATTAGTAACATCTTCTTGGAAAAGAACAGCTCCTATTCCTATTGTGGATGCATCCGTCTGGATTATGAATTTAGAATTAAAATCTGGGTAACCCAACTTTATGCTTTCATTGAGTAAAGATTTTATTTTTCTAAAGGCCTCTTCACATTCGTGGTTCCAGCACCACCTGTTGTTTTTATGTAGCAGTTTTTGTAGTGGCGCTACTGTATCAGTATAGTTAGGACAATGTTCCGAAAAAAATCCACATAAGCCCAGGAATTACCTTACATGTTTGACCCGTCGCGGCCGCGGAAAATTACTAATGGCCTGAATCTTCGCAGGATTAGGTCTTATCCCTGTACCGTCCACAACGTGACCTAAAAATAAGATCTCAGGTTGGCAAAAGTTAGACTTTTCCAAGTTGATTTTAAAACCAGCGTCTTGCAAGTTGACCAACAGTTTCTCCAACTGTTCCAGATGTTCTTCAATACTTTTACTTGGGAGAATGATATCATCCATGTACCTCACGGTCTGTTCTTTCACCTCATCTGTGAGATTTCGATCTAAGGCCCTCAGCAAAACACATCCTGATGTCTTGATCCCGAATGGAAGTCTGACGAAGACGTAGGTTTGCTGGTCAAAGAGGAAACCTGTTAATAGTTGTGATTTATCGTCCAACACTATGTGATGGTATGAGGAAACTATGTCAACTCCGGTCAGGTACGAACTACCCTTAAATCGTCGGATCAGGTCTTTCAGGGGCGTAACTTGATTGTGTTCCGGTATGATACGCCCATTTAATAGACGCGCGTCGAGGCACAATCTCAAGGACCCGTTCGGTTTACGAACCACGGCCAGTGGATTAACGAATGGAGTGGTAGCCTTTCGAATAATTCCATTAGCTTCCATTTCTTGAATAATTTTCTTCACTTCCGTGAAGTACTTCTCAGCGATAGGATAAGGTTTACGTTTGTACGGTGTCCAGTCATTGACTAGGAGTGAGTACTTGAAATTTGGGATCTTTCCCGGCTTGTCACTGAAAACACTCTCATATTTTGTCAATAATTCGAGTAATTTTCCCTGATTCTCCTTGGAACATTTGGCTTCGCTGACCTTTCTCCTTACTAGGCTAACGAAATCCTCCTTCGTTTCATCCTCTGCCATTTTCTCCGGTGAGGTAAAAAACCCTTGTTCTATTTCAGTGTTTTCCTCCTGAATTACCTCAGCAACTGAGCTAGCCGGGCTATCTTCGTCTTGATCCGCCTCTATCTCCCTGGCTTTCAGTACCTCATGATGATCAGACAGAAGTGACGTTCGTTCCACTGTATTTGCGTTATATAGATAAATTTCATTTTTTTGCATGTTGATAATGGCATTGTACTCTTTCATAAAGTCAGCTCCCAATATAAGATTAAAATTAATTTTGTTCATGACAACAAATATGTGTGGAAATACAGTGTCACCTAGCTGGAGATCAATGTACACCTGTTCTTTGCAAGTAGTGGTTTTGTCCGGAATTATTCCCTTCACTTTAACATTTGAGACCGGTATAGTATGTATGGCATGTTTGTTTTTCAGTTCCTCACACAAAGCTTTAGAAATGATACTAATGGATGCGCCTGTGTCTACAAGAGAGTACACCCTAAGACCATATAATCGGGTGACTATAATTGGTAGCCCCTTAGACTTATCAAGTTGACATGGTTGTTTTTCCTCGATTAGGTCTTCCGGTTTCACGAACCATGAGTCTATTTGAGCAACTGTCCATTCCTTCATATAAAATAAATCGTTAAAGGAGAGTGAAAAAGTCGGTCTTAAATTGTCGTTTTTTTTTTTCCTTGACCCTCCGGCGCATATTGTGGCGCGGAAGGATTTAGCTCCCTAGCCTCCAGCTGTTGATTCCTATGTCGTTGTAACTCTAAGCTTTCGGCTCCTGTCACATCTGGATCGGTGTCTTGATTATGAATGGCGTCCTTCCATTTTGAGCCTTTTTCAGTTTCCTTCCTTAATTCTTCAATGTACCTCATGCTTTCTCGATGACGGTCCTCCATTTCATCTCTGAAATTCCGGTAGTTACGATCTGAATAATATCTAGGTCTATCATAAGGCCTATTCCGTCTATAGTCCTGTGGTCGGTCCCGTGTCCTGTAATTTCCCCTTCTTCGGACATTCTTCGGATCTTCCATCCTGTCCTCTCTGGGTCTCATTCTTCTCTCTTCCCATCGACGATTGTACGCTCTGGGATAGTTTTTGTACTCTTTAGGTCCACTCTGATTTCCGTTTTCAGGCATTGGAGGCGAATTCCGGTTTTTCGGAGAGTCTATTACGTTGACCTGATAAGTATTGCTCCTTTGAGTTTTCGGTACTGTTGAGACATTCATGGTGTGGTCGAGCTGTCTGAGAATAATCTCAGCCTGCACGGCGGTCTGAACATTAGCAGCAATGAGTAAGCGCTGTACTTCCACAGGAAACTGCTTTGTTATCGCCTGGACCAACTCATTTTCAGATGGTGGAGTGTCGAGGTCTTTCATTCGTCGTACTTGATTACAGAAGTAATTAGCGTACTGCGTTTGCCCATCTGTGGAGTATTTTCGTGAATACAAATCCAACCGTAGTGCTTGTTGCAGATCCGCTCCCCAGTATCTCTGTAGGAATAAGCGCTTGAAACTTTCATAGTCTTCAAACGTATAACGGAAAGCATGGTACCAGTTGAGCACGTCTCCCTCTAAAAATTTCTCCGCTGTTCGCAGATGTTTTTCAGTAGGGATCTTCTGTTCACGAATATATTCATCAAGGTCCCTAATGAAATTTTTAGGCGTGACTCCGTTTAAGTTGTTGAATTTTCTAGGCCTGTCCTCGCTCATTCGGATAAAATTAATGATTTGAGGTACGCTTTGTGCCGGTGTAGTACTGAGATTTACTGTGGGTTGTTCAATGTGGGTAGTATTCTGAGACGATTCAGCTATGGGCGATATTCCTTCTGTTACAGTAGATTTAGCCTGTACGACCTCTTCGACATTACTCTGTCGGTCCATTAATGATGTCACTAAGACCCTAGTGCTCCTATCCTGCAACTTCAAGAATCCTACTTCTTTTTCTAATTTTTGGAGGGCGTCCATATTTTCCTCCATCTTCTGTTTCCCGGACTTGACATCTCCGGCAAGATTAATAATTTGCTCGAGTATTTCCGACTTGTCTTTGTCAATCATGCTCTTGATATCATCGAACTGGAGTGAAATATCTTGTATCTCCATTTGGTTGACTGAGATACTGTCCTTTACGGAACGGAGATCATCGTCGACCTTCTCTTTTATTTTCTTCAAGTCTTCTGCGACCTCTCCTCTAAGATTTTTCACTTGTTCTGACATCTCTTCTTGTGCCGTAGAAATCTCTACCTTTATAACATCTATCTCCTTCCTCACAGATTCAATGTTATTTCTGACTAGGACTACGTCACTCTGAAGAGCGGTGACCTTCCCGGTGATAACCTTATTATCCTCTTTAATCTGGCTCGTCAAAGTAACAACTTGTTCCAGGGTTTTTTTCTGATTTTCCCTGCACTCTAACACGATATTGTCAATCCGACAACTAGTTTCCTCCAGTTTTGCATATAGTTCGTCACGACCTTTTTTCGCCTCTTCCTGTATCGCAGCACCCATAATGTTCATTTTTTGACTCAACCGTTCATTACTATCTTCCTGAATTTTCCTATTCTCTTCCTGTATTTTTCTGAATTCCTCCTTATTCTCGTCTTGTATTTTCCTAAATTCCTCTTTATTCTCTTCCTGTGCTCTCCTACTCTCTTCCTGTGCTCTCCTACTCTCTTCCTGCATTTTTCTGAATTCCTCTTTACTCTCTTCCTGCATTTTTCTGAATTCCTCTTTATTCTCCTCCTGTGCTCTCCTACTCTCTACTGCCATAGTCTCTAATAACTTCCTAATCTCCTCGAGATCCATTCTATTATTCAGAAAGTGACCTGTGTCAGCAAACGCCGAAATGCAGAAACTTGCCCCCCAGACATGTTGATTGTGACAAGGCAAATTCAAGTTTCACGAAGAAAATTCCTAACCCTCATTTTTCCATGTGAAACACATAATCTTAAGTAAAATACTCTGAAAATTCCGCGTACTCTGTTAGAATTCTACCTAACTGGGATGGCATTAAATCTGAAATGAACCTGCCGAACCGTGAATAATTAATAATTTGAGCAAGTCAATTTAAACCACGTGGAGAAGCAATTAATCAAGTTCCACGATGGATTAAGCCACATTTTTAAGCCACAAATCGAGCCCCACGGATGGGAAAAGCCACTAAGATGTGCCCGTCCTAGTCAGTCATCGAACACGAGACACCCCAGGGGTGCTCAGTTCGGTGGCTGTAGGCTTATAAAATAAATGAGTGTGGCAGGATTATCATAGGGTTCATCAAATGAGTGCGTTCCAAGTAGAAAACAAATATGACACTTTTATTCAATTAAATGCAGTATTGGCCATTCTGAAATATATGATTATGATTATGATCGTTACGTTAAGGAATTTTATCTGGCTCTTGATGTAACAAACCTAGGCATACACAAATGGGATGGTACACGACAGTTGTTTCCCTGACATTCTAACAGAGTATTTACATTGTAAAAAAAAATTTTTTTTTATCGTCTTCAAAGTTATTAAGTTATTTGTTTAAAGTCGAATTGAAAATTTTCATTCAGAAAAATGAGGTCTGGGCCAAGCCTTCATCGATAATCTGGAAAAAATGCAGTAATTGTAAGAACGAATTTAGTAAAGAAATAACCAAGATTCAAAAAGTTAACACTTATGACAAAATAATAAAATTTACAGTCGTTATCTTAACGATAAAATGAAAAGTTGAATTTGCCTTGGTTTTCTCTAAGTTAATCCGAGACGTCGGATATACCTGTTCACGTCGTCTCACATCTCCTTTCGTGAGAATTTATATTGAACGTTAAGTATTTGACCAATGATTAAACTAAATAAAACGCCTCTCGGGCTTGCAAACGTAAATAAATGGGGATAATACCATCCATGTGGAGATCCTGTCCACTATCAATCGATAATATCAGTGTCACATGTTTCAGAATAGAACACATAAAAAAAATAACCTTCTAAATACTAATAAATCACTACTTCTACAGCTAACTACGGAAATTGGTAAGAAGACTGTGAGTACTAAGAAGAAAATATCTACATTATGTACATGTCGACGAGTGTCGATCAACCGTTTTACTCTCCTATTAACAAATTTATTGAGTTACAGCAAGATTGAGTTATCACATGAGAGTAAAATGACATCAACGAATGAGCTGGTATAATCACGAATCAGACATTATTTAGATATTTCGTCGAAGACTTGTTCTTTAGACCTAAGGCCTTCTCGAACATTCATCTGTACCTTGAGATTGAAATTACTGGATTACTTGAGAAAATTTGGGATATTCCCACGAATTAAAAGTACATCGATAAACATGGACTTTCATTTTCTTCATCTGAAGACACTAATATTAGGCTACACTGCATTTATCGCGAATAATCCATAAACATGTGAAAAGCTCAGTATCGCGAAGATTCATGCCACTTATTCCATATACTCTATACGTACAATATACCACAATGACGACTTTAACTTGTCGCATCTTAATCTCAAATATATATAGCCGTGAAATATCAGGACCTACCATCGTCCTACAAATACATAATATCCACTTAAAAGTGTCTCGATGATTAATTACATCCAATTAATTATCACATGCGTCCAATGCACATGTTCACATTAAATTCGCACATAGAATTCGGACTCAATATCCCGATGACACGTTGTCTCAGACACGAGGTACAAGTAGAAGTTCAAATACAAGGAAAATATAGAAAATACGGACGAAATATCCTACCATTAAATCCATCAAACATAAACTAATTCATATTCGTGACGAAATTTACTCAATAAGCAAAGATGGTGTCGATAACACATGGATAACTCTATCAGAACCCTCACTGTCAAATTCATGGCCACATGGTCATTAAATAATCACATGTGTCAGTTTTATGACGTATTCGAGCAAATAAACTGCCATAAAAAGTATCAAAATAGCTTACTGAGAAAAGAAAGAATAGAACAAAACTACATAGAACAGATATAAATGAGACGTAATCGACTTAACTTATAGATGAATCTTCATGTCTGGAAGTCTGGGTTCTCAATCAGCCATGCCAGGAAGAAAGAATCTGCATCCCGGCGCCGCCAACGATGGTCAGAGGTTTAGAACCTCATGGTGAAGCACTGGTAATCCATGATGTGAGATTTCGTCCTCTTCTGGAATTTATTCACGTCCACGTCTTCCGCGTCCACTTGTAAGACAGCTGAAACTTACACAAAATGTTTTAGAGTAGGCTCCAAGCACACACGTAACAGTATTTTAGAAATGACACGTACTTTAGGGATTATTGTCTGCACATTCGACGTCTGATCACAGCACTGTTCTAAATTATATCCAATTTTCAGACGTGTAGAGCACAGGAGTGAAGCGACGTTCCACGCTGAGCGACTGAAGGTGATAATCCAAGACACGCCAGAGGGTGTGTGAGAACGAGTATTCGTATCACATGACTTAAATGTCATGTCTGGTGCACATACACGGAAGTAAAGTCAATTGAGGGGCTAAATTCTTCTACTGTACGAATCTACAACTTCATCACCATCTTAGCCACAAGGTCGTGCAAATTATTCCAAAATTTCAGTTTTTAATTTATATCCTCCAAATGTGCTATTCTTTTATCCAGTTTATTTTATTTTATTCCTTGAGCCTTCCGTAATTATGCACGTCGCCACCAAAGATATTACAAGTATTTCATTCATGTCATTCCTCGCAATTACAAGTGACACGCGCTGGCCTCCTTCTTCCAGTCACCAACCTTCATTTTTTTATTTTTTATTCCGTTAGCCAGTCGGCCGCTCTCTGCACAAAAAAAACTCGTTCTCGCCCCTGCCAAGGTCGCGCGCACCCCATCTCGCCGACAAGCAGACACAAGCCGCACCAACACCTGTTCTTTCATTTGTGGCCTCACGGTCACATCACACAACCTCTTTAATGAGATTACCCCAATAATGACCTTTCCTTATGTTAACACGTAAATATTTACAGCGTTCCCCGTAAGATACTTTCACCTTAACACGACAGTAACTGAAAATGAGCCGTGCTGAGTGACTCAGACGGTTGAGGCGCTGGCCTTCTGACCCCAACTTGGCAGGTGGTATTTGAAGTTGCTCAAATACGTCATCCTCGCGTCGCTAGATTTACTGGCACATAAAGGAACTCTTAAAACTAAACCAAACCCCACGGTACTACAGCCCTTGAAGGATCTTGGCCTACCAAACGATCGCTGCTCAGCCCGAAGGCCTGCAGATTGCGAGGTGTCGTATGGTCAGCACGACGAATCCTCTCAGGCGTTATTCTTGGCTTTCTAGACCGGGGCCGCTATCTCACCGTCAGATAGCTCATCAATTCTAATCACGTAGGCTGAGAGGACCTCGAACCAGCCCTCGGGTCCAGGTAAAAATCATGACCTGGCCGGGTAAGAGGCAGGCACGCTAACCCTACACCACGGGGCCGGCTGAAAGAACTCGTGCGTGACCATAAAACTAGTTATTGGGACGTAAAGCCAATAATATTACATTATTCATTAAAAATGAGAGGACTTTTCTCGCTGTGAAACTCCTCCTGAAATGAATTTTGTACCGGTATCAATTTATTCAAGATAATTTTTATATTCTTGTTCAGGGAAAAATGGAGAGAAGAGAATTTGTGTATAAAGATACATGTTTAACAAGTTATGTTATAATGATCATACATCAATAACACAAATATTGTATTTGATACACATTCACAAGGTAGTTCGTAATATATCTCTTAGTAAGTAATAATTTTCCGCCTCTGTGGTGTAGTGGTTAGCGTGATTAGCTGCCAACCCCGGAGGTCCGGGTTCGATTCCCGGCTCTGCCACGAAATTTTAAAAGTGGTACGAGGGCTGGAACGGGGTCCACTGAGCCTCGGGAGGTCAACTGAGTAGAGGTGGGTTCGATTCCCACCTCAGCCATCCTCGAAGTGGTTTTCTGTGGTTTCCCACTTCTCCTCCGGGTGAATTCCGGGACGGTACCTAACTTAAGGCCACGGCCGCTTCCATCCCTCATCCTTGCCTATCCCTTCCAATCTTCCCATACCCCTACTAAGCCTCTGTTCACCATAGCAGGTGAGGCCGCCTGGGCGAGGTACTGGTCATACTCCCCAGTTGTATCCCCCGACCAAGAGTCTGAAGCTCCAGGACACTGCCCTTGAAGCGGTAGAGGTGGGATCCCTCGCTGAGTCCGAGGGAAAAACCGAACCTGGAGGGTAAACAGATGATGATGATGATGATGATGATGAAGTAATAATTAAATAAATACCCTTCAATAAACAATAGTATACTTTTATTCAGAGTCAGATAATGGAAAACGTAGGTATATATAAATTAATAAATAGACCTTGTCAAAATGATTGAATAAAACAAACAGGAAACTAACTTGTCCTGGTTTTTGATTTAATTTCGTTACGGTTTTTTTAGACTCCATAATTCCTTGAATGTTTGATTTTATATTGATTTGAACTCTGCCACCACACATTCGAACTTATCGCAGCATTCTTTGCGTTACTGGAGCTTCCCTCTCATCAACCCACGGCTGCGGCTTATAGTTCAGCTGTCCTGCATGTCGAAGGGGAATGGCTCACGACATTACTGGGTGGATAAGTCATCAAAGACGACAAACCAATAGTGTTTATATTGTACCATGTCTTACAATGTTTCTTTGATCGATCTTTCACAGTTTCAACCTTGGCTTTGAAAATATGATAGTGATTGAGGTGCAAGTGATATAAACAATGCCATTCCTAATGCAGAACGATGCGAAAAGATCGATTGGATTGTGCACATAAATGAGCATGATAGACCAACATGAATAGGTGCAGGGGCGTAGCGTTAGGGCCTGTGGGGCTTGAGATTCAGTCGGGCCCATACCTTTAAAGGGACTCGTAGACTCCTCGCAAAATAATATATATCTTGCCTAATGTCACTCTGCACGGAAATTGTCAGGGCGGTTTTGTGTAATCAGTCGAAATAATTAGCATTGATAATTTGTACGTAGAGGAATTTTCACTTGGTTGCATCTGGCAGCAGTCGTAATTGTGTTGAGTGTAACTCAACACCGCGACACGCTCATCAGAAAAGACCTGCACCAATTTATTTAAAAATAATTATAGCAATTCGAATTGATACCACAATACCACATTTTAGTTCTAAAATGATACAGGGTATAGTTCTGTAGTTACTGAAAAATGCCAACGAAAGTGGTATAAGTCCGGAATCCATAGCTGTGGCCCGTGAGGGTGACGACATTGGAAGGTTGAGATTTACAATTATTGACAATGTACTGCATTATTCCTTATTGCTGTAATTAAAGCAATATTACTTATTTATAGGTTACACATTTTATATAATGGGGCCCGAATTTTATTTTGGCAGGCGGACCCGTGTGATATATGTTACGCCCCTGAAAGGGTGAAATCCATGACGGTATATATGACATTTTTATAAAACAGGATATCCTCCTCGTCATCAATACTAGCGCTTGTTGTTAGTTCTGTTCCGTTCGCACAATTTGCTTGAAGATTAATTCGTCGCGGTTAGGGCAAATGATCATATCTCCCAATGCTCATCCTATCCATTATTTTCCGTAAGATTGGTCACGACTCCGAGCCATATATGGATACTTAGTCCATCAGAACAATATGCGTTGTGTTAATTGTCCTATGCTTGCTGGAGCTTACTACTAACTTAACATTACAAGCGTAATTACCCAACAACAACAATAACGACGACAAGAAGAGTACAACAGGCAATGTCAAGGAAAGAAACTATTACAAGAAATACCACTAGTTTAACATTCCAAATCTAGCATCATGTACAATTTCACGCTTAATATTACGGCTTACAATACCATAGGTTGAGCTTACTACTAACTTTACAAGTGATAATAAAAAAATTAAATGGCGTATGGCTTTTAGTGCCGGGAGTGTCCGAGGACAAGTTCGGCTTCCCAGATGTAGATCTTTTGATTTGATTCCCGTAGGCGACCTGCGCGTCGTGATGAGGATGAAATGATGTTGAAGACGACAAATACACCCAGTCCTCGTGGCAGTGAAATTAACCAATTATGGTTAAAATTCCCGACCCTGCCGGGAATCGAGCCCGGGACCCCTGTGACCAAAGGCCAGCACGCTAACTATTTAGCCATGGAGCCGGACAGTGATAATAAAACGACGTTAAAACATAACTACCCAAGAACACCAACTACAACAACAACTACAACAGGAGTAAAACAAGCAATTCCTTCTTTCCTCTTTCTTAATCTGCTTACCTTTTCCCTCGGACCCAGCCAGGGATCCCACCTCTACCGCCTCAAGGGCAGTGTCCTGGAGGTTCAGACTCTGGGTCGGGGATACAACTGGGGAGGATGACCAGTACCTCGCCCATGTGGCCTCACCTGCTATGCTAAAAAAAGTAAACTCGTGTCCTCATCCCGAGGTGGTGCAGCTCTTTTCAGGCACACCCCCATTGGAGGTGAGCTGCGTGTACCATTTGAACCACATACCAGCCCTCCTGCCATTCTTAAATTTCTGGCAGTACCGGGAATCGAACCCGGGCCTCCGAGGACGGCAGCTAATAACACTAACCGTTACGCTACGGAGGCGGACACCTGCTATGCTGAACAGGGGCCTTGCGGAGGGATGGAATGATTTGAAGGGATAGACAAGGAAGAGGGAAGGAAGCGGCCGTTGCATTTTTTGCTTGGAGGAGAAGTGGGAAACTACGGAAAACCACTTCCAGGATGGCTGAGGTGGGAATCGAAACCAACCCCTACTCCGTTGACCTCCCGAGTCTGAGTGGACCCCGTTCCAGCCCTCGCACCACTTTTCAAATTTCGTGGCAGAGCCGGGAATCGAACCCGGACCTCCGGGGGTGGCAGCTAATCACACCACAGAGGCGGACACAATATAAACTACATTATAATTTCCTTAATTAGGAGGAATTATGAGTGTCTCAGAGGGGGTGTGTTCGCTCCTTGTAGGTCCATAAGAGCAATACTGTTTTCTGAACATGGAATGAGCTATAGGTTCCAGAATCTTCCTTCTTTCGCCTCCAGTTGTTCCAGCAATCCTCAGCAGCGTATAATACGTCTGGCTTGATCATGGTGTTGTAGCGTCCTACGTTTGTCTTCAGGTTTAGTGATTTCTTATTGTACACATTTTTCGTTATCTGATACGATAATTCAATCTTCCCGATTCTCGCCTCGATTGCCTTCTGTTCTAAGCCATTAAGCTACAGTAGATCATCTCACGGTGAAGTAGGGGCTGCATGGCCGAGGCGGTAAAGGTGTCCTCCGTTCACCTGGAAGGACGTGGGTTCGATTCCCCGTCAGGAAGTCGAAAAATTTATGAAACGAGATTTCCGCTTCCGGAGGTGCGCATGGCCGTGAGGTTCACTCAGGCTACACCAAAAATGAATACCAGGTTAATTCCTGGGGACAAAGGTGGCCGGGCGTAGAACTAACCACTCTACCCCATCAAGTGCCGAGGTTGCGGATAGTGGAATCTTTAGTTCTCCATAGCCTGTACGAAGATGACTTGGCTTTGCTTTGCGTTTTTTTTTAATCTCACGATGCTCTTGACTTTTGCTATGTTTCCTCCTCTTCTGTTCATGAATTTTGCAGATTATTTTAACTCTGTCATAAATTACAATTTTGTTCAGATAATAAACCTTTGGGGGCTATCCTTCTTTGGTATTTTCATATCAGTTTTTGGTTAGATGAACTGCTTTCTTCATTCAACTCGAGATCGATAAGTAGATTTTTCAGTTCCGTAGAAACGCTTATTACTTGCAAATCTCAGCCACCTTACAAGATACGAGAGCATGAACCTGTTATACCGGGCCGGTTGCTTGCTACTCATTCTAATTATCCACCAGCTGTTTTCCTGCAGGCGCTCGCAAGTCATGAATAATAAGATCAAGATAGCAAAAGAAATAATCCTAATTTTTCTACAATACTATCGAATTAAACCTAATTTTAATATCTGGAGATCACAATTATTTCCACATTAAGAAATATATCTTGATCCAGGATATTGCTTAATAGCCTTTAATAAAATAACGTACATGCAGAGAGAGCTACGCCTGATTAAGTGTGCGATATTTCTCTCCGTTTTCTGACATTAATCTTCATTTGTACTTGTCAGAGTTCAATACTTCAATCCTAGAGTTTGCCTTTTCACCATCTGCTTCAGGCCATAACAAAGTGTGGAGTAATGTATGTTTGTTTTGGCATCTGAAAACGAGAGTTTATGAGAGTAATAAGATCCTTCGAGCAACCATTTAAGATAGGACTAAGTGATAAGATGTGCGGCGGGAGAGAGGGGGTGTTGATGGTGGAGCGGTGGAGCGAGGCATTGAGGCTATTTAGGGTAAAGATGAAATGGTGAGTGGGATACGCAATACGACCCATAAAGCTGTCTCGTATACAAAATATCCAGGAGAGCATATTCAATGATGAAAACATCCTAGGGATATGAGCTATGAATTTTAGGTAAGTGAAATATAAAAAGTATGAGAATAAAATATTTATTACTAAAAATTACAAACCTTTTTGGGATCATCGTTATCCGGTCGATTAGATTACCAGTTAGCCTTTTTCTACCACTACGAGAGCTAATGTGAATCAATGCATTGTTTCACTTAAGCACCACTACGAGTGCTAATGTGAGTCAATGCATTGTTTCACTTAAGCATCACTACGAGTGCTAATGTGAGTCAATGCATTGTTTCACTTAAGTACCACTACGAGTGCTAATGTGAGTCAATGCATTGTTTCACTTAAGTACCACTACGAGTGCTAATGTGAGTCAATGCATTGTTTCACTTAAGCACCACTATGAGTGCTAATGTGAGTCAATGCATTGTTTCACTTAAGCATCACTACGAGTGCTAATGTGAGTCAATGCATTGTTTCACTTAAGCACCACTACGAGAGCTAATGTGAGTCAATGCATTGTTTCACTTAAGCATCACTACGAGAGCTAATGTGAGTCAATGTATTGTTTCACTTAAGCATCACTACGAGAGCTAATGTGAGTGAATGCATTGTTTCACTTAAGCACCACTACGAGTGCTAATGTGAATCAATGCATTGTTTCACTTAAGCATCACTACGAGAGCTAATGTGAGTTAATGCATTGTTTCACTTAAGCACCACTACGAGTGCTAATGTGAATCAATGCATTGTTTCACTTAAGCATCACTACGAGTACTAATGTGAGTGAATGCATTGTTTCACTTAAGCACCACTACGAGTGCTAATGTGAATCAATGCATTGTTTCACTTAAGCATCACTACGAGTGCTAATGTGAGTCAATGCATTGTTTCACTTAAGCACCACTACGAGTGCTAATGTGAGTCAATGCATTGTTTCACTTAAGCATCACTACGAGTGATAATGTGAGTCAATGCGGAATCACACTTTAGTCCTTATAACTGCATTTGGTGTGAAAATTTTTCGAACAATCAAAAATTCCTGAGGGTATTGAACCAAGGAATACATTACAGAAATAATCGCGATAATAATTTAATGTTTCCAGGATTTGAATCAAAAAGAAAGCGAGTAAACAAACAAGCGATTTTAGGCAGTTTTCCCGGAAATGCCTTTATGTAGGCCGAAAGTGATTTTTGAAATTTGTTTTTTATTTTGATAGAGATATCTAAGACTCACAATTTTAAACCTTTCCGGGCAATTTAGCCTGTGAAATTTCGGTATAATTGAGTAAATTGCTTAATTTTACGTTTTTCTTAGCATGGGGATCCCTACTTTGTGTGGTAGGAAGCGTTTTCAGCATTAAAATTCTTAACCTAACATTAAAGACTGGATTTCTAAGCTTAAACTTACTAGATTTTCACTACATTATTATTATTCTTATTATTATTATTATTATTATTATTATTATTATTATTATTATTATTATTATTATTATTATTATATTTCGTTATGGCCTCTTTAGGACCACGGAAGCTTTGTCATGGTTTATATCTTCGTTTTCTTCTCCCACAACATCTTTATCCTCTCTCTCCTTCTCTCCCGTTCTCCACCTGATAGATTCAGTATCCTGTTCTCTTGTCTCCCCACATTGGTGCTTCTCTGTCCAATTCCTGTACCTCTCTCTGTCATTAAGCTCTGACATATTGGTTGGTGCATATAAATTTCTCCAGTTCTCTGTCCCTTCCACATAGATCCCCATCTCTTCCGGAGTTCGACAAGCCACTTACTTCCCGTCTCTCCTCTCGTCCTATCCGTTGTCTTCCATTCTCTTCATGTCCATCCTGATCTCATGTCCAGCAAACCTTGTTCATTTGAGTCTTATTTCTTCTTAAATCATCCTCATGAATCACTTGTTCTTCTGACGCTTTTTCCTCACCTCGTGATTTCGCGGATTTGAATTGTCCCCCACATGTGGATTTGGCCCTGTTTTACAGCCACATGCCCTTCCTGGCGCCAAACTTATGTGAAGGGATGTAATCGCTACTGCGTGTTATATGGTGGTTGGTAGTGTAGGATGTTGGCTGAATATGAAGAGGACAAATTAAAACAATCAGTCCCCGAACCGGAAGAATTAATAAGACGCGATTAAAAGCGGCCGGGAATCGAACCCGGGATCCTCTGAACCGAAGGCCTCAACGCTCTGCACTGTCATCCATTCAAATAAGTATGAAATTAATTTATAGTGGCATTATTCTATTAGGTCCACCTCTGTTGTGTACTGGTCAGTGTGATTAGCTGCCACCCCCAGAGGCCCGGGTTCTATTCCCGGTTCTGCCACGAAATTTGAAAAGTGGTAAGAGAGCTGGAAGGGGGTTACTCAGACTCGGGAGGTCAAGTGAGCAGAGGGGTTTCGGTTCCCACCACAGCCATCCTCTAAGTGGTTTTCCGTTGTTTTCCACTTCTCCTCCATGCAAATGCCGGATGGTACATAACTTAAAGCCACGGCCGCTTCCTTCCCTCTTCCTTGTCTAACGCTTCCGATATTCACATCCCCCTACAAGCCCCTTGCTCAACATAGCAGGTGAGGGCGCGTGGACAAGGTACTGGTTGTCCTTCCCAGTTGTATCCCCGACCCATCGTCTCGAGGTCCAGGACACTGCCCTTGAGGCAGTAGATGTAGGATCCCTCGCAGATTTTGAGGGAAAAAAACGGATTAAGTAAGAAAGACAGATAGATAGATTATTCTTTCCGTGTAGGAAACTGCGCGAAGATGTAAAGAACGCCTCTTCAATACAAATGTTCAAAAAGAGGTTAATAAGTTATCTTAAGTAGAGTAAGACTGTAAAGGTGAAAAGTTTTGAAATTGAATGTTAAGGTTTCTTTCTTGTATATTTGTTTGTTTTCGTTTTTGTTTTTATACTCATGTGTGTATCGGTATGAAACTTCTAAACAATATAATTCAATTATATAGAACAAACTCCTAAGAGTCACAAAAAATATTTCCATTTGCATAAGAATAAATATCAGAATAAATAGACAGTGTTCCGGGAATATCGTAGATCACATAGGTGTAAGAATAACGAATAAACAGGGGCAAAGAGTGCCCATACTAAATGGCCTTAATGTAAAAAGAAAAGGTTTATCATGGTTGTCATGAACAGAAAGCTACAAGGCGAAACACTTGCACTCTTTCTGGAATATTTTAAAACTCTAATTGGGCTTATGCCCCAAAGTTTTAACCGGTGTGACTAAATGAAAAACATTATATTTCAAAAGTGTGTTAAGAATTTTAGATGATTAGAAACTTTAGTCACCTCATACCAAGTTGAATGGGAATCAACAGAGGGCAATCACTCTGTGTTCCCTTACATTACATATTTAACAGTAGGGAATAGAACACAGTCCTTATACCGACCGAAAATTCTACATTTAAACCACCTGCTTTAGAAATTCACATAAAATAATAGAGGCTTGATACCTTCCCCTCAAACTATTTGCCGGAAATATCACATGTTATAAAAATTCTGCCATTACCTTGAGCTGATAGGTCTTCCGAACGCCGACCACGGCCACTGCCCCCAAAGAACACGCCGCACTCAATAAACTGGAGCGATGAAGATGACAACACATCCCTAAAACACCTAACTTTTGTACTGTTTATGAGAGGAAGATTCCAGAACTCTTCACTGATAGGCTGAGTTCCTGTACACACACCCAATTTTAATTGGCTAGAGAAAATATTTGTAAATTTCTGATAGGTTGATTGCAATTGAAGAAGGAAGCAGCGGAAGTGTATCCAACTTTGTCACATAAAAGGAAAAAAATCTTAGGAACCAGGTTGACAAACCTCATAATTACAAAGTTTTTTTATGGAATAATTATAGTTTACCAGCAAGATGGAGCAATTAATGTTATGGTAGAGACTTCTATCAGTTGAAAACCAAACTATTTAGTATTACATCAGTTTAAGTTAGATTATGTAGATGGCCTTATAGAAGGCGCGCAGTTTAACTGGACGGAGAAGGTGTACCCCCGGTACAAACATAATCATTCATTTTTCACATAATATATTGTTAATGTACATATGATTATACTTCTACGATATTTTAATACAATAGGACCACTGCTACTCTGCATCATTCGTTATAAATAGGTCATATAACTCGTCTTGATAAGCCTTTCGAAGTCATACTTTTTCACCTACCCTTTTCAATGATCTCAAGGGTATTTAATAAGAAGTGCGTTTACGCATGCCGCAGATTGTAGTCAGAATTCGTTAATTCTGACGTCATCATACCGTGTGTTTGGTAAAACTCTATCCATACATTTGCTCTTTATCATGCAGTTCTTGATGTAAAGCTTGGTATTGTGTCGTAGAAGCCAACGGTATTTTTAATCGCAGTTCTTCTATGTAGAACGGTTGTCTTGTGAGCTCATAGCTTAGTCTTGAAAGAGCGTTTTCGCCAGGTATAGAACTTTCCTTAAGATACCTGCCCTTCACTCTTTCTAATTTATCTAGGTTATCCTTCGATAGGTGTACCCAGATAATGTCTAAGGCGTACGTATGTCACGATGGGGGTCTGCTTGTACGTATACTTTTTTCTCTCAGCAGCATACAAGTTATTAGGGACGCTCTGCCATCTGTTCAATATATTTGGAAGCTGGGAAAACTTAGAGAATCAAAGAGTATCTAGCAGGGAATAGTATTCTTCCGTGATCAGAGGAAGTGTATGCTCTCTGGCTTGACAAGTAGTAATTAAACGTGGATGCATGCAATGGCATTACTAAGGATGAAAATCACATATGTCATAATATTAATGAAAGTATTAGTTGCCTAGCAACCTGCTAAGTACAGAATGTATTGCGGGTTAGAGTAAGCCTTCGCCTGCAGTTATTGGAGTGATCATAATGATTTGATTTTATGGTTCCTCAAAGTTGACTGAATTTAGAGACCTATCAATGTCTCATGATTCACCGACAGGAAATTTCGAAGAGAGTAAAATAAAAATGGCGGAAATCGGTCCAGTTGAACGGACGGACGGATTTTCCAAAGTTGTTTTTAGCAGACTCTTTTAATATGAAGATTTTACTGTACTAATATATGGGCAATATGTAGTTCCTTAATGTATTCACGTAACCAAAATTTTTGTTGAGCTGTTTTGATGTTATAAAATTATAATAATGGACTTTAATTTTACAAATACTCTGTAGCTATTATAATGTTATAATGTACTGCACTACGGTGAACTTAAGAGCAGGTGGCTTGAGAAAATGTAAACGCTTTGTAAATGCCATAGGAACACACCACAATAGGAAGGTATATAGAGCTGCAAACGTTTAAAATGTTCTATATTTCGAAACTGCGTATGTTTCATCGTCTACAAGAACAAAGTAATGGGCGAACAGCTAGTTCTATCGTCAAATAAAACGCAGAATTTTCACACAAATATCTCTGTAGAGGCCACGAAGTATCTTGGAGGGATGGACTTCCACTATCCGTAACCTCGGCACTTGATGGGGTAGAGTGGTTAGCTCTACGCCCGACCACTTTTGCCCCTCATTTTTGGTGTAGGCTGAGTGAACCTCAGTGCAAAGTGCACCTCCGGAAGGTGAAATCTCGTTTCTTAAACGTTTCGACTTCCAGACGGGGAATCGAACCCACGTCCTTCCGGGTGAACCGAGCGCGCCTTTACCGCCTCGGCCAGACAGCCCCTACTTAAAAATCACTTACCTGAAAAAATAATTGGCGGTGGGATGTCACTATTGTAACGGCCGCAGGGTTTTGAAGATGTCGTAGACTTAATTGTTAGAAATAAAGGGCAATTATTATGTCGATAATACATTTTATTCAGTAAAACATGGTAGTATGGGTCTGTAATAGGAGAAATAAGATACATCATTTAAGAGTTCGGGAGTAGTATTACGAGTAAAAGCAAGATAAAATAAATGAATTGCCCAGTGTGCCGGAATAGTTACTCGGCAACACATTCAAATTAAAGTGATGTTTGAGATTATTTTATTCAACCAACCACGATCTATTCACAACGACAGCTAACCAACTGAGTGCGTGAGTAAACAGAGCGCCATCTTATAACACAGAGTATATGCGTGTGATGTCACATATCTAGCACAAATTTTGCCTTACTTTTTCATACAAACTACGTTTCACATTTTTTCTTTTTATCGCAACAGGTAGCCTCCTTTTGTGTCTATGAAATGATAAATTAAACATAATACTCTCGGCGATATACGCGTTCCACCCAAACACTGAAAGCATCTCAAAATTGATGTTTCCATGTACCAGCAGTCGAGGAACGTAGGTCTACATTAAAAATGGCATATGTAGGAGTACGTAAACACGTCTCTACAGTAAGGTACGGTAAGATTAATTTTTCCTTGCACGTAACCATTGGAAAATGAATAGAACGAAAACTCTTCTCATAGACTGCATATCCATATGTGGCTGGGAAGCGGGACCAGTCTTAAGGAACATAATGGCGGTAGAGAGAAATGGGCGGTGTGAATGACATTCAACGAATCAAACATTCTTGAAAAATAAACATTTAACGATAATTTCCTTCTCTAAACTTAAGCATACCATTTTTAATTGCAACGGCTGAATACGTTTTGCCAATGATGTAATAATAATCATATTTTTCTGCCTTAAGTGACTGAAGTGCCCATATTTACTCTGAAAATGGGTTTATTAACATAGTTATAAGTATACTGAAAGTGATATATCTCAAGCGCAAGGATTCGATCCTGTGAACTTTAGCACAAGAGACATGCGACATACCAACTACGCTACACTACCAAGCTTTAATTCACAGAAATACTGTGTGCATTAATCTGTGGAGCGGAAATTTGGGGATTATAATATGAAGGAAATGTAGCATTGCACGCAGTCGTAAGTGAATTTGCCAAATAGTAATGCGATAGCCAAACTGTATTGCAAATAGAGAATGATATACGATTAGACTAGTATATCGTCGTTGAAGAAGCAATACTTCATATGTCACTATGCTCTTCCTATCCTTTATTTTCCTTAAGACTTGTCGCGCCTTTCAGCCACATATTGATAAGCCGTCTGTCAGAATACCGCACCGCACTGTAGGAATGTATGTTTCCATGACATATTTACACTCTCGTACAATATACTGTATAGAAAGTTCATTTTCCTTTACACCGTGCCATAGGAAAATGAACTCAACGAAAATTGTACTGATGGACTGCATATCCATATGTAGGTGGGAGCCGTAACCAGTCTTAAGGAGAATAATGCAGAGAAAGAGGATTGGGAGATACGAGGTTTTGTTGTAACAGCGACGATATATCGTTAAGCAAATACTTAAATGTTGATTAAGACTAAAGACCAGGGCAAGATGTGAATTTCTAAGGGTAGGCACCAGCATCAAATGAATCATCAAAATGAGGGTTACTGGGTGGATAGGGTAAAGAAACTACTAGATGACTTAGGAATGGGGTATTACTGGTAAATACATTTATCCAGGGATTACAGTGGTTTGTTTGAGAGGTAAAAGTTCGTTTCTACGAAAAATCCATTTCGGTAAAGTTCTTCAACACCGTAGGAGTGAATCCGGGAATGGGAAAAACGCTTTCTTCACATTAATTGAAGCGAAGGTTTTTTACGTTAGCATTTGGTGGTGGAGGAGTATGATAGGCTACAAAAATGTCAATAAGACTCTGATGGTAAACGAGAAATATGATACAAGATTTGCTAGCAGTTATAGGGTCAACATTACCAGAAGTTTCCGTGGACAATAAAAAGTCATTTCAGCTTTCGGTGGTAAAGTAAGCTCATTCTAGAATTTGTATCTGCCTAAAAGTAGGGGCGCTGTTTAATAGTAAAGATATTTATTTACGACCTCTATCAAATTAAGAATCAACGACGAATTCTGGTTACAGTACTTAGTTGAATGCAGCAGTGTACTGTGTTATAGTTCGAGGTTATGAACTGAATGTGTTTCATTTGTTTAAATACTCACAGTAATGGATGGTTCAAATTTGTGCTGTTTTGAAGTTTGTAATATCGTCTTTGCGCCTGCGAAAACAGCTATGTTGTGGGACAAATACCGACCCGCAGCACATACTTTAACAAGAGCGAAAATCCTTTGAAATTACCTGCTCGGCATGAGCCTTAAATGACAGAACCTTACCAGCTAAAGCTCTAAACTTAAATATTACACATAGCTGTTTCGTAACGTCCTTTTTTTTTTTTTTGCTTTACGTCGCATCGACACAGATAGGTCTTATGGCGACGATGGAACAGGAAAGTGCCAGGAGGGGGAAGGAAGCTGCCGTGGCCTTAATTAAGGTACAACCCCAGCATTTGCCTAGTGTGAAAATGAGAAACCACGGAAAACCATTTTCAGGGCTGCCGACAGTGGGGTTCGAACACACTATCTCCCGAATACTGGATACTGGCCGCACTTAAGCGACTGCAGCTATCGAGCTCGGTGGCACGTCCTTTGGAGTCCGACTTAAAAATATTCCGCTGTCCGATATCTGCATGTTTTTTTACTAATCCAGAGGGCTGTTAGATAAGTGGACTTAAATTCACGTCTCTGTAGGTTTTGCGCAGTGTACGACAATGATAAGTTCAATTTTTGCTAGCGTCTGAGCTGTTTTTCTGAACGATGACTGTAAGTAGGTAATGGTGGGGGAATACCAGAACTTGTTAACACCATTTTAATGATACGTCATCTCATATGGCGCCAGGAGGGAGAAGGCACTGTAATTCATATTTCCTATATAGTTGTATTTTATGTATATAATCAAACGTGGCTAAACCCACGCATAAATTATATGCTGAAGGCACCTTTGGACGTATTGAATGACATGCATTAAGTGTGCGTGGTGTAGTTAGGAGCCCGTACATGGCGTGAGGACGTTTTATTTATGACAACTCGTGAGTCGTGCGTCTGGGAGGTGAGCACTCTAAGTGGCCTCATCTCTACGCCATTTGCAGTGTCTTGATAACCTTCACTGCCCATACCTATCTCCGATTTGTGACCCTCCTCCCCCTCCTTGTTGAGCTCAGACTGCTTTACCAGATGTGGAGATCTCGAGAATGGAACCACCACTTAACTGTTCGGATTCTACAACCGGATGTGGAAGAAAACAGGGATTTCTATGTGCACAATGGGTCAAAATTCTTATCAAGAGCGCACATTCCAAATATTATATTATAAAGAGCAAAGCATGTGAATCCAAAAAGTATATTTCAAGCAAGTCCTATAAATAGCGAAAAGCTTACATGAATTTTCTACCCCTTTTCTACAAATGGGTGAATGTGTATAAAAGAATGGTTTAAAATTAAACCCGTTAAAGTCACAGGTTATTATTGTAGGACAGCAATATCAATAGACAAGAATTATCAGGCTTGTATTTTTGTCTGTGATACCAGCATACCTTTCAGTGAAACAGTAAACGTTTTGGATATCCTTATTGATGAAAACTTATCATGGAACGAACAGATATTAACTACTTGTAAAAAGATTCTCAGCTGTTTAAATTCTTTGAGGAGGTTTGGAAAATGTTTACCTGAAGACTGATATGCGCATACCACCTCACGTTCTCAAAATTCATGGGTCAATTTGAAAAGTAGAAGACTAATGCACACTCAATTCTTACTTAACAAAATTTAAGAGATACGATGTCCTCCATACTTCAGTACGAGATTTACTATGCTACCCCCCTTTCATAATATTAATACTCCTTCTCAGAATAACACTACCCTCTGGTGACGAGCTATAAGGCCACTGGCGACGCTTTTATCAACTTGAGTACGTCAAAGCGGGGAGTGATGATTCACGTCAGTGCTGAGGTGTGTGTAGAGTTTCGTGACATTAACTGCAAAGACGCTGAAGCGGATAGACCCTTACTTGAAGGGCTATAACAGCCCTTTCCGATGCTAAATATATGTATTCTGCAATCCAAGGAATGTGCAAGAAACGTGATTTCTTGATATCAAAGAACGGGATCAGTGCTGCATTGAATTAAGAAGGCGAAGGCCGACTGGGATTAAATGCAGAGGAGAAAAACAGGCAAAACCATGACCAGCCACCAGTCGTATACCAGAAGTGGTGAGGAATGTGAAGGCCCTTGTTCCAACGGGTAACCCCCTCCCCCAAAGGATTATCGCAGGTAAGTTGAGGATGTATGTTTCAACTGCTAACACCATAATTAACAAGGACCTGCAATTAGAAAAGGTGTATAAGCACCGAGATCACAAGCTGTTGCCTCGTCACATTTCGGAACGTCGCACTAACGTAAGAAAGCTGTATGAGGGCCATCTGGCAGGGGACAAATGGAAAAGCACAAAGTATATGTGTACCTAAGTGATTGTAACAAACTCCGCTCGATTTACAACCACCCTAGAGAAACAAAAGATCAAACATTGTATAAAGAATGGCAAGATAATTTTCAAAGGAGTTTTATGATGATCGCTGATTACTGCTAAAATGGCAAGTTAACCATTCGCCGTGTCGCGGGGATGGTGAACTTTACATACTACAAGCAAGCGGTTTTAACACCCATTTACAACGCACATATCCCAGCACTGTATGGGAAGGAGAAAAATCTGGCATGGTTACTTTAAGACAAAGCATCCAGCCACACCTCTTTCGAATCGTCTGTTCTTAGAGAGAATTGAGATGGAAACTGGAATCCATGCAATTCCTTTTATTGAAATTCCGGTGAAGGCACCCGATGGGTCACACGTGGACATAAGTGCATTTGAACTCCAAAAAAAGGGCCATGGGAAATAGACGTCCACGCACTATCAATGGCCACTGGAAAGCCTGTCAGCAGGAGTGGGATAAGACAGACATGCTAGCTCTGCTAAACAGTCTGCTGCAATGGCAATTACGTTGTCGGGCTTTCCAATTGAGCGCGATCGTTGGTGGAGACGTGGCTTTTCATAAGCTAATTACCCTTCAAACCTCATCCCCACAGATCCCGAACGACCTGTATGAACTAAAACGAGTATGAACATATTTCCTCCAGAGATTGATATTTCCTTAACTTTTTTTAATTCACAAGACTAGATATCTACGGTGATGCTTTGTGATAAGAAAATAACTCTAACCATCTAGAAGGGAAAGTATGTATATCCATGGTTCGGCCAGCATCAGCAAAGCAAGTGCAGGCTCTTCATGCAATGGAGATGTTCCGCTGGTCCATGGTTGTTACATTGCTAGACCGCATCGAGAATGGTGGGAGTGACACCAGTGGCTGCGCGTGGATAAAACGTCTGGGAGTTCACTGCTTTAGAAAATAACGTGTTCAGATTTATTGTTATTTGATGTTGACACAGATGTAAAATAGTGATATTGCTTGATTAATAACCCGACTTTCATTTTAAGACAGATGGCCTCAGCTCGAAGAAGTTACCAAAACAACGAGGAACGAAGGAGAAAGGATATGAGGTGCAATTACGATGCTGATGCAGTTTCCTCTAATTTTGAAGACGTTTCTGAGTAGCAATAACTGCTTTAAGAAAGTGTTGGGAAACTATTGTTATTCATGTCTTGACGTATTTTGCTGTTTACTTTTCATAAGACACGTATTACTAATTAAATGTTTCATTAATCACATAATCATTAATCACATAATTGATGTTATACAAGCCGTGGTTACCCAAATATTCTGGTTCATTGCAGTTAATTACATTAGAACCGCAAAATCGTCAAATCGAAATCCCTTCTAAACCCACCACTTACGGCAAATTTCAACCGCGTGTTCTGAGACAGTGCTTCGGCTATTTCCGGAACTGCTCGTATTTATCACTGGAATCCATGATGTATGTTCTTGTTGCTCCTCTTGACCCCTCACCTTCAGCACCCTCCTTACGTTCCACAACCCCGCGCCTTTATGATTTAATTGAACCTCTTCGCTAACACAACTCTATTTCTAGGAGGTTCACTGAACCCTTGGGTGACCCCCATTATAAATTAAATGCGAGAATTATGGCTTCAGGTGGTGTGGACTCGCCACTAGAAGTGATGACAACTCCGTCGCAAACTTAGCAATCGCACATTTTCTCTGCTAGACGGAAATGCATAGAATGCGTGTTTTGGGGTCAAGGAAACGAGAGAGCGGGTGCAAATTCTTAGCAGCACTTTACGGTACGCAGGGGAGACTCCACCCACAGGGAATATAAAGAGCTCCAATAAATCGAAAGAAAAATTAGTGTATCCATAAAAAATGGTAAGGCTCATGAATTGAGATAATATGAAAGGTATTCATTACTATTATTATTATTATTATTACTAACAATTTATTAATTTAATAATAATAATAATTCTTTTCGATTTTGGCCATCTAAGGACCACGGAATGTAACATTGTGCATTCACCTTGATCCTTTTTTCCTTGACTTCCAATAGTTCTTCATCCTTTCACTTTGCTGTTTCCTCCTCTCTTGTGTCCAGATGTTATTACAGTCATTCTTCTCCTTCCCCTGAAAACCCTTGAAATTTTGTATCAGTCTTCTGAAAGTTGTCTTGTATTAATTACATCTTCCGTTATTCCAGTCTCTGTCAAATCTCTTTTTATTATTTGTATCCACTGTTTGCCTTTCTTGTTCTTGTAAACATGGTTAAACACTCGTTTTGTCAATCTGCTGTTATCCAGCCTCATCGTGTGACTAAAAAGTTTAACTCTCCTCTTTCTGATCTCTATGACATCTTTTCATTTTCTTCGTCCTTGCCTAGATCGTTACTCCTCCTATGTATAAACTCCCCGTCCTCCGTTTTCAATGGTCCCCAGATTTTCTTCAACATTTCCGTTTTCTTTCTCTCCATATCCTCTATTTTACTGGTTTTCATAGAGAACGTGCATTCTGTAGCATATAGACTCTCTAGTGTGATTACTGTGTTGTAGTGTTTGATTTCAGCTTTCCTTGAAAGATTCTTTCTTATTGTAGGTCTCTTTATTCAGTTGATATATTCCAGTTCCAGTTTTCTTGCCCTTGATCTGTTTTCTTCCTTATTGAGTCCATTAATCTGAATTATCTCATCTAGCTATTTAAATTTATTAACCCTGTTGATTTCCCCGTACTCTGTTTTTAGCACTGTGGGTGAATCTCTAAGTCTTCTCAAAAGATACCTGAAGTCCAACTTTTCCTGCTATTTTGTTTCAGGAAGTTGATTTGTTTTAAGGCAGCCTCTATACTTCAAGATAGGATTGCTATGTCATCAGTGAAGGGCAAACAATGTACACCAACTGCTTTGTGCTTTCAACCTAATCTTAACTCATGGTGGAGCTCTCTCTTTTTTTAATTTTTTCGTATTTCTTCCCTTACACTTATTTGTTATCTTTCCGCCAAGCAAATCAGGTAACCTATGCATGATACAAACTTGCGTACGACTCTCTACGTTTACTGTTTTTGGAGATGCTGAGGAGTCGGAATTTTGTCCCGCAGGCCTTCATTAAGGTGCCAGTAAATCTACCGACACGAGGTTGATGTACTGTATTTGAGCACCTTCAAATATCACAGGACTGAGCCAGGATTGATACTTCCAAGTTGGGCTGAGAAAGCCAGCGCTCTACCACCTGAGCTACTAAACCCGAAAAAAAGAAACCGCTTAAATACTATGTATTAGTATATATGTATACTATGTATATTAGTCTAATTATTATCATTAGCCAGCCCTGTGTTGTCACGTATTCCAAGACCCTGGGTTACTCTTCCGGCCAGTTCAAGGATTTTAATTCTGGCTGTTCAGCTTCTTGTCTGAATGATCAGCGTAGTCGCCTTCGGTTCAATGGGCCCCGGGTTCGAGATTTTAACCTTACACGGTTATTTCCTCTGGCTCCGGGACTGGGTGTTTGTACTGTCCCCAACAACCCTGCAACTCACATACCACACACAATACTACCCTCTACTACAATAAAACGCAGTTTCCCGTACACGTCACATGCCACCCACCCTCGTTGGAGGGTCTCCCTTGCAAGGGCTCACCAGGTGAACCGAACATGTCCTCGAACGTTCCCGGCAGTAGAAGCCGTATGGTAAATAAACATATAAATAAATAAATAAATAAATAAATAAATAAATAAATAAATAAATAAATAAATAAATAAGTAAATAAATAAATAAATAAGTAAATAAATAAATAAATCTTGACTAAGGAGCACAACGGGGTTCACTTGATGCGAGATTTTCTCAAGCTCGTTGTTACGGGCAGAATGCGCACAGTGAGAAGATGACACTACTGATGTGGTATACATAGACGAGTACCGGTTACCACAGTTACAGTGGTGTCTGGAAATATTAATGACGTTAATTCCAAATAGACTCCCAGTCCTAAAACATTTTTTGTTTAGGTCGTCAGTCCATAGACCTGTTTGATGCAGCACTTCATGCCACCCTGTCATTTCTACGTAACTACTACGTGCTACATATCCTCTAATCCGTTTGTCATATTCATAATTTGGTCTACCCGTGTTATTCTTACCGCCTACTCATCCCTTAAAAGCTAACTCAACAAGACCTGGGAGTCATAAAATGTGCCCTATTTTTCTATCTCTTCTTCTCGTCAAATTTTGCCAAAACGATCTCCTCTCAATATTTTGATTCAGTATATCTTCAATCATGATTCGATCTTATTCATTTCACCTTCAGCATTCTTCTGTGAGACCATATTTCGAAACTTCTATTCTCTTTCTTTCTGAGCTAGTAATCGTCAAAGTTTCACTTCCATACAATGCCACGCTCCAGACAAAAGACTTCAAAAACGTCTTTCTAAATCCAATATCAATGTTCGAAGGGAGGAAATTTATTTTCTTAAGAAGGGCTAGTCTGCATTTTATGACCGCCGGGCTGAGTGGCTCAGACGGTTAAGGCGCTGGCCTTCTAACCCCAACTTTGCAGGTTCGATCCTGGCTCAGTCCGGTGGTATTTGAAGGTGCTCAAATACGACAGCCTCGTGTCGGTAGATTTACTGGCACGTAAAAGAACTCCTGTGGGACTAAATTCCGGCACCTCGGCGTCTCCGAAGACCGTAAAAGCAGTTAGTGGGACGTAAAGCAAATAACATTATTATTATGCATTTTATGACCTCCTCACTTCTGCCATCGTTAGTTATTCTACTTTACTTCCTAATCTAATATTTCCTGCATCACGAGACTTCATTCAACTGCTCTCCATTACCTTTGTTTAGGATTTATTTATTTATTTATTTATTTATTTATTTATTTATTTTCATGACACCGAGCAAGTGGCTGCGCGGCGTGGGTCACGTAGCTATCACCTTATTCGGGAGGTAGTGGATTCAAACCCCACTGTCGGCAGCCCTAAATATTGTTTTCCATGGTTTCCCATTCTCACATCAGGCAAATTTTGCGGCTGTACCTTAGTTAAGGCCACGGTCGCTTCCTTCCCACTCTTAGCCCTTTCCTATCCCATCGTCGCGGTAAGACCTATCCGTGTCGGCGCGACGTAGAGAAAAAGAGAAATGATATTCTTGTTCTCTTCCTCGAAGACTGTGTCCATACCATTCAGCAGTTCCTCAATGTTAAAACTGCCCTACCATATGAGTCAGGAGGAGGTAGACCTCGTGATCGTCCGAAAAAAAAACTCTGGCTTAACAGAATCAAAAAAAAAAAATCAATCAACATTTACCGGGCGAGTTGGCCGTGCGATTAGAGGCGTGCGGCTGTGAGCTTGAATCCAGGGCATAGTCAGTTGAAATCCTACTATCGGCAGCCCTGAAGATAGTTTTCCGTGTTTTCCCATTTTCACACCAGGCAAATCCTGGGGCTGTACCTTATTTTCTTGTTATTATTTTTTTTTTTTGTTATTTGCTTTACGTCGCACCGACACGGATAGGTCTTTGGCGGCTATGAGAGAGGAAGGGGCTAGGAGTGGGAAGAAAGCGGCCGTGGCCTTTAATTAAGGTACAGCCCCAGCATTTGCCTGGTGAGAAAATGGGAAACCACGGAAAACCATCTTTAGGGCTGCCGACAGTGGGGTTCGAACCCACGATCTCCCGAATACTGGATACTGGCCGCACTTAAGCGATTGCAGCTATCGAGCTCGGTGTGTTCCTATTTAAGGCCACGACCACTTCCTTCCAACTCCTAGCCCTTTCCTATCCCATCGTCGAAATAAGACCTATCTGTGTCGGTGTGACGTGAAGCCACTAGCAAATAATCAAAATTGTAATGGAAGTGACTTGCCTCAGACCTGAAGATGCCCTCGACAGAAGAAAGTATCCAGAGGTGTAGATCCTGGACTGTTGCGGATTACACGCAAGGAAAGCGAAAGAGAGATATCTAAGGTAGTATTCAGCTGGATAATGTTACCAAAAGTAATTCCCGTCAGCGATGAGTACGGCTATCGAATACCTTATATTAGGCATTTTTCCGCTGTTGTCACAATCCGGGGTCATATCAATTGGACTGAGATCATTTCATACTATGCCTGTGCTGTACATGAGATCAGAAGTCATTCCACTAAGGTAAGTGTTGTCACTAACAGTTTAAGACACTATTAATGTTAATAGGAAACTGAAAGGCTAAGTCGTGAGGAGTATTCTCAGAGGGAGATTTCATATCATCGTAAACAGAGCGAGAGAAACGTGTAGCTGATCCAAATCGACCACACGCACCTCCAGCTAACACGAAGTGTAGCAATGAAGACGGCGGGGCGTTTCTGTTGAAATAATGTACACTGATGTAATAGTCCTGTTACAAGGATAGTGAACTTGTCTAGGAAATGGAAACTACAAAACAGATCTCTTGAAAGGAAGAGGTAGTCTATGATGGTTAGCAGAGGATGCTCAAGAAAATACATGGACCACGATTCCTAAACTGTGGTTCGCAAATCACCCGTAATGGTCGTTTGAAAGGTTATTCTACAACAACAACAACAACAACAACTACTACTACTACTACGTAATAATATTTTTTTTTTTTGCTAATTGCTTTACGTCGCACCGACACAGATAGGTCTTAAGGCGACGATGGGATAGGAAAGACCTAGGAAAGGGAAGGAAGCGGCCGTGGCCTTAATTAAGGTGCAGCCCCAGCATTTGCCCGGTGTGAAAATAGGAAACCACGGAAAACCACCTTCAGGGCTGCCGATAGTGGGGTTCGAACCCACTATCTCCCGAATACTGGATACTGGCTGCACTTAAGCGACTGCAGCTATCGATCTCGAAATAATAATAATAATAATAATAATAATAATAATAATAATAATAATAATAATAATAATAATAATAATTGTACCGGGCGATACACCTCTACGACGCAAGTTCAAATCTTGCGCCAATTGCAACTTCTCTACTGGAGAAACCCGGAACTTTAACTACTGTACTAACTATACAGTTTACCAGAAGATGCCACTGAGAGTTTTTGATTTACTTTTGTTTTTCAGTGATCAAGAAGTGTGGACATTCTCTAACAGATGTCTCTACCAAAAACGATGGTAATACACTCTGGTGCAATGGAATGACCTCTCTTGAAGAAATGTTGTATTCATAAGTTTTGTCCTTACTACATTTTGTTCTGCGGTTTGTGGGTTGGCAACATTAATCCTTTCTTTCCGCCTGTTTTGAATTTACCCAATCCGTAATTTCTGTAATTAATTTTCATCCAATCATTGCTTTCTTCTTCGAATTTCCATGTGGAATTATTAGTCAAACAATAAAAATTGAGGGGGTGTGTCTACTCATTCCTGAAAGGTCTCGAATTTTCCAAGAGGGTATAAAAACTTCTGATTTTATTGTCTCGATGCCACTTCAGTAACATCTAGCGTAGTGTGTGAATATGTAGCAGGGTGCGGAAGCGCCTCTTTCTTCGGACAGCAGTTCTTCAACAAGGTAATGGCCTTTTAACATCTTTATTTCTTGCTAGCTCAGCAGTTTAACTCTCGGGGAGGGTTCGAAACCTTTAATATGTAACCAATCTCTTTAAAATGTGAATCCCTTTTCAATCTAGGTAAAAACTACAATCTCTTTAACTGTAAAGCGGGGATAGAGAGTGCTTTACCCTCTCGAGCTCCTCTTCATTTTGATTTTGAGATGACTGTGTTTTAATAACCGTTTTTCTCTTCCTTCTTAATGTGTTAAATTTATCTTGTATACTAGTCACCTCCATAGATTGGGATTAGCCCCTGTGTGATCGGCCTAGCGCCACTTAGGTTTTAAATTGTACATTTAGGAGTGCAAATTCACGCCTCCATCCTTTTGTTTTGGGCCATTTAAATTAACCTAGTTTTGTACACTAAGGCCCAGTAGATTGGGTACGACATACCCCTGTTTTTTATTATGCCTTGATGGCACTTTGAGTAAAAGTATGTTATTGCCTTTATAGGCTTGAAAGATCGAGAGCGGGTCAGCTTTTTATGGTGTTGTGATAAAAGTGCCTTAGAGAGGCTTGAGATGTAAAGTTGGGAGCTAATGCTCCATGTAATTAAGGGTTTTCTGCCCTTTGGTATTTTGGGGTTGTGAGCTGAGAGCTCAGAGATTGCAAAAGGTGGGGCTTGAAGCCCAGATCATCAATTTGTATGTAAATCCTTGCTTTTCTTTCTTTCTTTTTTTTTTTTTTTTTTTTTTTTTTTTTTTTTTTTTTTTTTTTTTTTTGCTATTGGCTTTACGTCGCACCGACAGAGATATGTCTTATGGCGACGGTGGGACAGGAAAGGGCTAGGATTGGGAAGGAAGCGGCCGTGGCCTTAATTAAGGTACAGCCCCAGCATTTGCCTGGTGTGAAAATGGGAAACCACGGAAAACCATTTTCAGGGCTGCCGACAGTGGGGTTCGAACCTACTATCTCCCGAATACTGGATACTGGCCACACTTAAGCGACTGCAGCTATCGAGCTCGGTCCTTGCTTTTCTGGTCTTGTACCTGATTGACTTGTTAAGTTTTCAAATTCTATGTAAACTTTTGTTAACTCTTGTTGTCTATTGAAAATATAACCTTTATTTAAATTTTAAATTCATCTTTCGGACTTGTAGTTAGTCCCATTCCAGCCCGCACCTTCTTTCACCTCTGACTTCCACGGATAACTCCGTAACAATAATAATAATAATAATAATAATAATAATAATAATAATAATAATAATTGTACCGGGCGGTACACCTCTACACCGTTTATTTAAAAGTTGCGCCAGTTGAAACTCCTCTTCTGGAGGAAGGTTGAACTTTATCTACTCTATTAATTCTCTACTTTCTCAGAAGATGTCACCACGTGGAAAATTTTGAGTTTTTGAACTGTGTCACTTTTGATGTGTTTTTGTTTCGCTTGAAGTAAGAAGTGTGAACTTTCTCTTCTAGAGGACACTACTGAAGATCAACAATAGTGCACCCTAGTGCGGAGTCAAAGAACTATTTTGTTGGAGAAATTTTTATTTCAAAAGTTTGTTTCTTGTTAAATTTCTTTCTGTTATGGTTTAAGTTGGCTGTTTACCCCTCTTTTTCCCCTTGTTTTAGATTTATCCAATCCCGAATTTCTTTTAGTAATTTCTGACCAATCTGGTGTATTTTCCCCCAACTTGTATCTGTTGCGGGGTCCTATCCAATAAAAACATTGTGGGCGGGTGTTTTCTTTCCCCTAACGCCTAGAAACTTCCGCGAGAGTATTTAAACTGCTGATTTTTGGGTCTCTGGGCCACTTCTGTTCCATCTTTCAGTGTGTTAAGTACCTAGCAGGAGGCGGGAGGCGCCTCTTTCTTCGGCAGCGGTCAACAATAAGGTAATGGCCGATTAATAAATTCTTTCTTTTCTTGCTCAGCAGTTTAACTCTCGGGGCGGGTGCGAAGCGTTCCACCATGTAACCTTTTCCTAAAATGTAACTAGTCTTTTCTTCTATTCTCTTGAAAAGCTACATACTGGGATAGAGAGTGCTAACCCTCTCGAGCTCCCACTCATAATGTTTTGAGGTGAACTTATTGTTTCTCAACCTATTCTTCCGTAATGTAATGTAAATTGCTATTAAGTCACCTCTGTAGTATGGGATTAGCCCTTGTAATAACGGCCTAGTGCCAAGGTAGGTTTTAAAATCAAAGTGTATTAGGAGTGCAAGTTCGCCTCCTCTCAAATTGTTTTAGAGGTCATTTAATTAACCTGCTTTTCATTTAATAGACCTCAGTAGATTGGGTATTTTACCCCTGGGTTTGTGTCCGTTGTGGACAACTTGAAGGTGGAGTTTGGTGTGGCCTGGGAGAGGCTTAAATTAAAGAGCGGGTGGCTCTTTTGGAAACGGAGTGTTGTGTGCCTCGAGGAGGCTTAACTGTGTAATTTGGAGCAAGTGCTCCAGGGTTTGATTGGGGTCTTCTGCCCCTTTGTTAAAATTTGTATATCGGAAAGTTGGGCTAGTTGCTCAAGAATTGTGAACTCTGGGCTCGAAGCCCAAACTCTGTAACCCCTGTAATTGTACATTTCAAATTGTGTTTTGGCTACTAAGTACCTGTTCTTTGTTATTACTTAATATTGAAAAGAAAATATAACCTCGTTAAATTTTACATTAACTTTGATTCCGTAGTTTGAAAACCCATTCACGCCCGCACCTTCTTACACCTCTACCTACCGCTAAAACACGGTAACAAGTGGTAGCAGAGCGTGGTTGAATGGGTCTCAATTTAGCCCCTTTTGACGGCTAAATATTGTTTGTTCCGAACTCTAACTATTTTCCCAGTTGCTGGAATTTTTTGAGTTTTTCAAAATTGTTCTGTCACCATGCCCGGCCCTCGCGATGTTCTCCTTCTTAACTATTTGCGCAAGGAGGAGTTGATCTATGAATTAACTATCAGAAATGTGCAATCTGGAGGCACGGTTGCAATAGACACTAACAAGCTTAGAGAGTCTCTTGATTTGTCCATTTCCATCCCCAATTTGGGAGAGAAAGAAATTGACGACTCTCTTTCCACGATCACGGAGAATATTACTGGGTTAGCTTCTGTAGTTAGTTTTTTTGATGAAAATGATCCGTCTCCGAATCAAATTAAGCGTGTGAAAGGTAGGCTATATCATTTTTCGAATAGGGTTAACGATCTGTTGTCTCTAAAACTGAATGACGTTCAGAGGAAGGAAGCTAGTACGCTCCTGGAAAATATTTCCGAATTATCTAGTAAGGTCACTCAATTGTTAACTGGGGAAGTTCCTCCCAAATCTGATCAACCCACCATAGTGAATGCAGGTAGTGAGGAAGCGCCTCCCAAGGGAGAAGTTAATAGGATAACCGTTGCTGCTCAAACTATCCCTGCCCCATTGGACAACGAATCTGAACGTCGTGCATCATTGAGTAACATCCGTTCTGAATTGACTTCCTTGCCATTGAAACCTTTACCTACTATGTCACCCGGATTTAGTAGCTTGCCTCATCCATTGGCAATGTTGCTCAGAGGTATATCCAAGTTTTCTGTTAATACCACCAGTGACGTAATTTCATTTTTAAGATTTCTAGTGGAATTTCAGGATCATGCCCTTGTTTTTTCTCTGTCTCCATGTCAAATCTTGCAAATTATCTATCCGTATGCTATTGGTATTCTCTCCGACAAAATAGTAAGAGCCATAGCTGAACAGTCATCCATCGAAGATTTTCATGCACATCTGCTTGCTAATTTTATTCCTGCCCGCGCAAGGTCATCTCTGATTCAGAAATACTATTATCGAGTACAGAGGTTGGATGAAAACTTGGCTGATTTCATACAAGACATTAAGTTTTATACCAGGGTGTTTGCTCTTCACTTCCCTGAGGACCAAATTGTACAAGCTATTGTGGAAGGCATTTCACCATCTTATAGGTCATACTTGTGTTTTGCGGCGTGTCCGCAAACTTTTTCTGAACTTGAAGCGTTGGCCGTCTCAGCGGAAGGAGTTAGATACGCCGATTCTTTGCGTGTAGCGAAAGAACCCCCGCCTTCCTTTAGTAACACTCGGCCTCCACCTCGCCGACCAGTCACACCCCGTAAATGTTATGCTTGCGGGTCGCCTGACCATCTTCGCAATAAATGTCCATTGGTCAAAAGTAGTAGGGCAAATAATGGAGCTGGTTCAGCACAAGGCTGTTTTAAATGTGGGGCCTTCTCACATATCGCCAAGAATTGTCCGAACTCAAATAGCACCCCCTCCTGCTCAACTTCTGGTGCAAATTCCACCTATGCCAATAATAAAAAGTGACTAGTGGCTTCGGCTGAGTCGACTAATCCATCTTCCCGAGACTCAGCCCCTAGTAAACAGGTTGTAAATTTAGAGAACGATCAGCCTTCAAATTCATCTTTTGAATGCCCTAAAGAATGTCTTAGGATTGCGGCGGATACCCCCGCACCTGTTCCTTTTCTTAAGATTGAGTTAAATAACGAGCCTATAACAGCTCTCTTAGATTCAGGTAGTGCTTGTTCGATTATTGCGGCTGAATGGTATTCTAAATTGAAATCGGTTTGTAAACTTCCTGACTATGTCTCTTCTCCTGTTCAATACGTTTCGGCTAATTCATCTCCATTAGAAATTCTAGGTTCCTCACTGGTCAAAATTCGTGTTTTTAAGTTTACATGGAAAATTAAATTGTTTGTGGCCAAGCAATTGTCTTGCCCCATTATATTGGGAGCTGACTTTATCTCTCACACTGGTCTTGTGCTCGATCTCAAGTCTAGGTCGTGCACATTCAAATTTGCTTCTAGTTGTAAAATACCACTATTAAAGTGTAATTCTGTGTCATGTTCTTCTATTTCGCCTACCCAGGACAAGATGTTGTTAGACCTTAGACATCTACCTGAGGAGCAGGCTGATAGTATTCGTAAATTATGTCAGTCATTTCCAGAGGTGTTCTCTGATACTCTTGGTGTTACTGACCTTATTGAATACAAAATTGAGGTTACGGATTCGATTCCTGTCCGTTTTCCACCGTATAGGCTATCTCCACCTAAAATGAAGGCTCTGAAGGAAATCATCGATCAGATGTTGAAGGACGGTATTATTAGGCCCTCTAAGTCAGCGTATTCTTCGCCTATTTTTCTAGTACCGAAACCCCAAGGAGGCTTCAGGCCTGTCATTGATTACAGGGCTCTCAATCGGAAGGTGGTGTTACAATCTGTGCCCCTTCCCGACCTTCATTCTTGTTTTTCATGGTTTCGTAAGGCCAAGTTCTTCACCATCTTGGACTTAAATCAGGCCTATAATCAAATTCCCCTTGCCGAAGAGTCTAAACACCTTACAGCGTTCGCCACGGACTGGAATTTATATGAATACAACCGCGTGCCTTTCGGGCTCCCCACGGGAGCAGCTGTGCTCACTAGGCTGCTAGATAGGGTCTTCTCCGACATCAAATTCGAGTACTTATATCACTACTTAGATGATGTCGTAGTATTTTCAGAGACTTTTGAAGAACATCTAGATCATCTGCGAGAAGTTTTTGATCGCCTTCGTAAGGCTGGGTTAACTGTTAAGTTGTCCAAGGTTGCCTTTGCTAAGCCCTCTATGTCATTCCTAGGGCATATTGTGTCACCCGATGGTGTAGCAGTCGATCATTCTAGAACACAGGCCATCCGTGATTTTAAACCTCCCAAGGACATTAAAGGTATCGCCAGGTTCATTGGTATGGTGAATTTCTTCAGAAAGTTCATTCCTAACTTTGCTAATAGAGCGGCGCCCTTAAACCTTCTTCGTAGGAAAGGCATCAAATTCGAGTGGGGACCTTCTCAACAAGCCGCTTTTGAAGATCTGAAATTAGCTCTCTGTAATGCCCCTGTCCTTGCTATGCCTGATTTCTCGAAGAAATTCATTGTCCAAACCGACGCATCGTCGTCAGCAGTAGCGGCAGTCCTTCTTCAAGAGACTGAACTAGGGAGGCGACCCATCGCCTATGCGTCTAGGACATTGTCGGCTCAAGAAGCCAAGTATTCCATCTATGAGCTCGAAGGTTTGGCAGTCTTATTTGCCTTAGAAAAGTTCCGTCTCTATCTGGAACATGTCAAATTCGACCTGGAGACAGATAATCAAGCCTTAAGCTGGGTCTTAGGTAGGCCGCGTCGTACTGGTCGTATAGCCCGCTGGGCTATTCGTATTTCCGCCTTCCAGTTTGATGTTAGACATATCAGAGGTACCGAAAATGTTGTTGCTGATGGACTCAGCCGTATGTTTCATAACGACGTCGAGACCCACGAACCGGTCGACAGTTCATCACCTTCCGAGTCCATGCTATCTGAGGTTAATGCCATCCTAACAGATGCTCCCATGCTTTTTAGGGATATCGAGAAATACCAACGTGAAGATCCGACGCTGGCTCCGATAATGGAAACCCTTTCTTCTGGGGAACATGTTGTCCCTTATGTTCTGAGGAATGGTGTTTTATGTTGCCCTTCGAGGCATGATAAGATGATGAAAGTTGTTGTTCCAGCAGTTCTTGTACCAATGATCTTCAAGTATTATCATGAGACCCCATTAGGAGGGCATCTGGGTATCTTTAAAACTCGTGAAAAGATTCGTGAAATGTTCATATGGAAAGGTATGGACGGTGAAATTCGGGAACTTGTAAAAGCTTGTAAATCTTGTTTGATCAGTAAACCCACCATGTCCACTAAAGTAGGCCTTTTGTCTTCTCATCAAGCGTCGCGCCCCATGGAACGCCTGTATATTGATTATGTAGGACCCTTCCCCCAGTCGAAGGGAAATGCCAACAAATTCATCTTTGTATGTGTACATGGTTTTACCAGATTTTCTTGGTTATTTCCGACTAAGCTGGCTACCGCTCAGTCCACCATTACCTGTCTAAATTCTATTTTTGCTTCTTTTGGTCCGTGCCAATATATTGTATCTGATAATGCTAAGGCGTTCACATCAAATCTTTTTCGTAAATTCTGTTTTGACTTGTCCATCTCTCATGTAACCACTTCTGCTTATTACCCTCAACCATCTCTGGCTGAACGGGTTAACCGTAATCTCAGGTCCGCACTTATTGCCTATCATCATGAAGATCATTCTAGGTGGGACACGTCCCTGCATTGGTTAGCTTTTGCTTTGAATTCGGCGGTTCATGAATCACACAAGTTTACTCCAGCTTCCTTGATGTTTAAGTTTGTTCCCAACACGCCGCTCTCTAACCTCTGGTCTCTGAGTGACATTCTGCCCGAGACAATAGATCCGGATAATATTAAAGATCTTTGGAAGAAGGCTAAAGCCAATCTTAAGGTATCTCATGAAAAGGTTAGGGAAAGGTATGATCGTGGACGGAGACCCACCCCTTTAAAGGTAGGTGACCAAGTAATGGTCAAAAATTTTGTTCCCGCGGGCAAGCTTGCCCCCAGATTTCAGGGGCCTTGTATCATTCTCGATTTTCTTACGCCGGTTACCTTATTGTTAAGTAATCCAGCCACCGAGAGGATATTTAGAGTTCACCTGTCCCAGGTGAAGCCGGTGTAATTTCTGTGTTAACTTGCTTTATATTATTTTGAAAGGATATGAAGGTTATATTTTTTTTGAGTTTCATTTTTAAGGCATTCTGCACTACCTATAATATTTTGTTTCAGATGTAAGCATTTTTGTAAAACCTGTCCCGACCCGTTAAACTGCCATTCTGTCCTTTCCACGGCCATTACCACGCTCCCGTCTCCTGCTCCACTACACTCAGTGGCTGGCTTAGATGAAATGCCATGGATATCTGCACGCCGCTGGCCCCTCAATCTCTTTACATGCCTGTGCCCTTAAAAGAAACATGATGGTCCAACACAATTCTGCCGCCTAGCTTTAATGTTTCAGTGCCCCCGCAGCCGCGCGGCGCCGTGCAGTAACTGGGGAGGGGGATGGGCCCCCTCCTCTCCAGCGAGGACGACATGTGCACGGCGAGCCGGAGCTCTCCTCCCGGCCAAGGCTGATGTGCGGCGCACGACCTGCTACTTGCCCGCAGCCTGTATATGTTCACCGCGGGCGCGGCGTGCTTCAACACCTCTGCTCCCCTCATAGTGCGGGCGAGCGGTATCTCAGGGTACTTAAGGGGTCCGAGCGGCCTCCTTTTGGACGCAAGCTGCAACGGCCGGTCCGGCCATCCAACTTCATCAACATCAACTACATGGACAGTTACTATAAGAGATAACTACACTTGGGAATTCAACAGCAATATTTGGTGGACATTGCAAATTTTTCCTTCACTTTTAAGTATTAAAAGCTTATCTTCAGAAATTCAACTTCTATAAACATAAAGACTTTACTTCACCTGCAACAACAAAATTTTGGAACCGACTTAAGAAATTTCTCAAATACTTCTGCAAGTTATCTTAATCTCAACATCAAAACTTGGAACTTATTTTCAAACAAAAGTTTATGTTCTTCTGTGTTACCCCTTGGAGGAACTTTTGGGGGGGGAGGTCTGTACCGGGCGGTACACCTCTACACCGTTTATTTAAAAGTTGCGCCAGTTGAAACTCCTCTTCTGGAGGAAGGTTGAACTTTATCTACTCTATTAATTCTCTACTTTCTCAGAAGATGTCACCACGTGGAAAATTTTGAGTTTTTGAACTGTGTCACTTTTGATGTGTTTTTGTTTCGCTTGAAGTAAGAAGTGTGAACTTTCTCTTCTAGAGGACACTACTGAAGATCAACAATAGTGCACCCTAGTGCGGAGTCAAAGAACTATTTTGTTGGAGAAATTTTTATTTCAAAAGTTTGTTTCTTGTTAAATTTCTTTCTGTTATGGTTTAAGTTGGCTGTTTACCCCTCTTTTTCCCCTTGTTTTAGATTTATCCAATCCCGAATTTCTTTTAGTAATTTCTGACCAATCTGGTGTATTTTCCCCCAACTTGTATCTGTTGCGGGGTCCTATCCAATAAAAACATTGTGGGCGGGTGTTTTCTTTCCCCTAACGCCTAGAAACTTCCGCGAGAGTATTTAAACTGCTGATTTTTGGGTCTCTGGGCCACTTCTGTTCCATCTTTCAGTGTGTTAAGTACCTAGCAGGAGGCGGGAGGCGCCTCTTTCTTCGGCAGCGGTCAACAATAAGGTAATGGCCGATTAATAAATTCTTTCTTTTCTTGCTCAGCAGTTTAACTCTCGGGGCGGGTGCGAAGCGTTCCACCATGTAACCTTTTCCTAAAATGTAACTAGTCTTTTCTTCTATTCTCTTGAAAAGCTACATACTGGGATAGAGAGTGCTAACCCTCTCGAGCTCCCACTCATAATGTTTTGAGGTGAACTTATTGTTTCTCAACCTATTCTTCCGTAATGTAATGTAAATTGCTATTAAGTCACCTCTGTAGTATGGGATTAGCCCTTGTAATAACGGCCTAGTGCCAAGGTAGGTTTTAAAATCAAAGTGTATTAGGAGTGCAAGTTCGCCTCCTCTCAAATTGTTTTAGAGGTCATTTAATTAACCTGCTTTTCATTTAATAGACCTCAGTAGATTGGGTATTTTACCCCTGGGTTTGTGTCCGTTGTGGACAACTTGAAGGTGGAGTTTGGTGTGGCCTGGGAGAGGCTTAAATTAAAGAGCGGGTGGCTCTTTTGGAAACGGAGTGTTGTGTGACTCGAGGAGGCTTAACTGTGTAATTTGGAGCAAGTGCTCCAGGGTTTGATTGGGGTCTTCTGCCCCTTTGTTAAAATTTGTATATCGGAAAGTTGGGCTAGTTGCTCAAGAATTGTGAACTCTGGGCTCGAAGCCCAAACTCTGTAACCCCTGTAATTGTACATTTCAAATTGTGTTTTGGCTACTAAGTACCTGTTCTTTGTTATTACTTAATATTGAAAAGAAAATATAACCTCGTTAAATTTTACATTAACTTTGATTCCGTAGTTTGAAAACCCATTCACGCCCGCACCTTCTTACACCTCTACCTACCGCTAAAACACGGTAATAATAATAATAATAATAATAATAATAATAATAATAATAATAATAATAATAATAATAATAATAATAATAATAATAATAATAATAATAATAATAATCATAATAATAATAGTAATAATAATAATAATAATAATAATAATAACGCTGATATGTATCATTCACGAAACTCAATCTACTCTTCAAATACAAGGAAGTACAGGGTGCAGTCTGCGCCAAAACCCTCCAAATCATCAGAATCATTGACTTACAAGAAAGGTCATTGATTTCTTAAGTAATAAGGAACAAATCCCATGGCGCAACAGCACTGAATTGCCTTGTCCTGCCAATCAATCGCTGCTCAGCCTGAAGGCCTACAGATTACTAGGTATTGTGTGGTCAGCACGACGAATCTTCTGAGCCGTTATTCTTGGCATTCTAGATCGCGGCCGCCATCTCACTGTCAGACAACTCCTCAACTGTAATCACGTATGCAGACTTAGTTCATCTCGAACCAGCCGTCAAGTCCAGGTAAAAATCCCTGACCTTACCCGAGGTCGAACCTGGGGCCTCCGGGTAGGAGGGAGGCACGCTACCCCTACACCGCGTAGCCGGCCGACAATATTGTCACATAGTGGTTTCGAGGCACAACGACGATGTGATGATTAACAGCGAATGTTCAAGCAATTACCTAGACGACTGACTCCCAAGCCGTGGTTAGCAAACCAACCTCCTTGATGGATCTTTAGGTTATTGTACTACTACTACTACTACTCGTAGCTGCGGGAACAATACCTCGTATCCCATAGCGCTCTTCCCGCCCATTATTGTCCTCAGGACTGATCACTATCTCCCGAATTCAAGCTCACAACTGCGCGACCCTAACCGCACGTCCAACTCGCATGGTCATCTACGAATAAATATGTATGCTACTTCTTTCTTTCTTAATCTGTTTACCCTCCAGGGTGGGTTTTACCCTCGGACTCAGCGAGGGATCCCACCTCTATCGCCTCAAGGGATAGACAAGGAAGAAGGAAGGAAGGAAGCGACCGTGGCCTTAAGTTAAGTACCATCGTTGCATTTTCCTGGAGGAGGAGTGGGAAACCACGGAAACCCACTTCCAGGATGGGTAAGGTGGGAATCGAACCCACCTCTACTCAGTGGACCTCCTGAGTCTGAGTGGACCCCGTTCCAGCCCTCGTACCACTTTTCAAATTTCGTGTAGAGCCGGGAATAAAATATTTTAGTTGCACGAAGGAAGAAATTGTCGGTTTCCTGTCGAGAATCACTTACTTTGTTATCCTAGGGACAATCTACGTAATAATGGCAGACGTACAACGAAGTTCTAACATCTTCATTTACAGTCGTACTAAGTGTCACTGTAATCGATGCTTTCAATACACCACGTTCCATTGAAAATTTCAGTAACAAATTACTATTTTCAGGTACATAAATATGGTAGAATGATTAGTACCATGAAGATTCTATGTCCACCTCTTAGTCCTGATTTCGGATATGGGGTCGTGGATGAGGTGAGATGAAATGATGTGGCAACTTTTTAAGTCCAGATGTTCTTCCTGGTATCAATCTCAATTGTGGAATTGCGTGGAAATGAGAAACAAGAGAAAACCATTCTCTGGACAGCCGACGGTGAGGTCTGAACTAAAGCGTCTTCCGAATGCACAACTTGACTTCATAGTCACAGCGCTTTAACACTCACGGCCACTCCGGTCAGTACTATTACCATTAAGATTATGATCATCCTACTAGTTTCACTGAATATCTGGTGCAATCCAAACACTTCCGTTGTTAACGGGGTGTCCTTGTCGACATAAATACGAGTACTGTAAATAGAGTAACAGCAATGTTGATAGAACGAAATATTTCATAAACCAACAAGTACAATTGCATTACATTTATTCAATGTAGTAACCCGCAAAGTCTGTTAACTTTTGCCAAATATCAGAAAGCCCTTGGGGACCATTGGCAAAGCGTTCTCTGTTGATGACAGCGACGGAGTGCCCTACTGTGCGTTATGTGCCACACTGTTTGATGACAGCGACGGAGCGCACTACTGTGCGTTATGTGCCACACCGTTTGATGACAGCGACGGAGCGCCCTACTGTGCGTTATGCGCCACACCGTTTGATGACAGCGACGAAGCGCCGTACTGTGCGTTATGCGCCACACCGTTTGATGACAGCGACGGAGCGCCCTACTGTGCGTTATGTGCCACACCGTTTGATGACAGCGACGGAGCGCCCTACTGTGCGTTATGTGCCACACCGTTTGATGACAGCGACGGAGCGCCCTACTGTGCGTTATGCGCCACACCGTTTGATGACAGCGACGAAGCGCCCTACTGTGCGTTATGTGCCACACCGTTTGATGACAGCGACGAAGCGCCCTACTGTGCGTTATGTGCCACACCGTTTGATGACAGCGACGGAGCGCCCTACTGTGCGTTATGTGCCACACCGTTTGATGACAGCGACGGAGCGCCCTACTGTGCGTTATGTGCCACACCGTTTGATGACAGCGACGGAGCGCCCTACTGTGCGTTATGTGCCACACCGTCTGATGACAACGACGGAGCGCCCTACTGTGCGTTATGTGCCACACCGTTTGATGACAGCGACGAAGCGCCGTACTGTGCGTTATGCGCCACACCGTTTGATGACAGCGACGGAGCGCCCTACTGTGCGTTATGCGCCACACCGTTTGATGACAGCGACGGAGCGCCGTACTGTGCGTTATGCGCCACACCGTTTGATGACAGCGTCGGAGCGCCCTACTGTGCGTTATGCGCCACACCGTTTGATGACAGCGACGGAGCGCCGTACTGTGCGTTATGCGCCACACCGTTTGATGACAGCGACGAAGCGCCCTACTGTGCGTTATGCGCCACACCGTTTGATGACAGCGACGGAGCGCCCAACTGTGCGTTATGCGCCACACTGTTTGATGACAGCGACGGAGCGCCCTACTGTGCGTTATGTGCCACACCGTTTGATGACAGCGACGGAGCGCCCTACTGTGCGTTATGTGCCACACCGTTTGATGACAACGACGGAGCGCCCTACTGTGCGTTATGTGCCACACCGTTTGATGACAGCGACGGAGCGCCCTACTGTGCGTTATGCGCCACACCGTTTGATGACAGCGACGGAGCGCCCTACTGTGCGTTATGTGCCACACCGTTTGATGACAGAGACGGAGCGCCCTACTGTACGTTATGTGCCACACCGTTTGATGACAGCGACGGAGCGCCCTACTGTACGTTATGTGCCACACCGTTTGATGACAGCGACGGAGCGCCCTACTGTGCGTTATGTGCCACACCGTTTGATGACAGCGACGGAGCGCCGTACTGTGCGTTATGCGCCACACCGTTTGATGACAGCGACGAAGCGCCCTACTGTGCGTTATGCGCCACACCGTTTGATGACAGCGACGGAGCGCCCAACTGTGCGTTATGCGCCACACTGTTTGATGACAGCGACGGAGCGCCCTACTGTGCGTTATGTGCCACACCGTTTGATGACAGCGACGGAGCGCCCTACTGTGCGTTATGTGCCACACCGTTTGATGACAACGACGGAGCGCCCTACTGTGCGTTATGTACCACACCGTTTGATGACAACGACGGAGCGCCCTACTGTGCGTTATGCGCCACACCGTTTGATGACAGCGACGGAGCGCCCTACTGTGCGTTATGTGCCACACCGTTTGATGACAGCGACGGAGCGCCCTACTGTACGTTATGTGCCACACCGTTTGATGACAGCGACGGAGCGCCCTACTGTACGTTATGTGCCACACCGTTTGATGACAGCGACGGAGCGCCCTACTGTGCGTTATGTGCTACACCGTTTGATGACAGCGACGGAGCGCCCTACTGTACGTTATGTGCCACACCGTTTGATGACAGCGACGGAGCGCCCTACTGTGCGTTATGTGCCACACCGTTTGATGACAGCGACGGAGCGCCCTACTGTGCGTTATGTGCCACACCGTTTGATGACAGCGACGGAGCGCCCTACTGTGCGTTATGTGCCACACCGTTTGATGACAGCGACGGAGCGCCCTACTGTGCGTTATGTGCCACACCGTTTGATGACAGCGACGGAGCGCCCTACTGCGCGTTATGCGCCACACCGTTTGATGACAGCGACGGAGCGCCCTACTGCGCGTTATGCGCCACACCGTTTGATGACAGCGACGGAGCGCCCTACTGTGCGTTATGTGCCACATCGTTTGATGACAGCGACGGAGCGCCCTACTGTGCGTTATGTGCCACACCGTTTGATGACAGCGACGGGGCGCCCTACTGTGCGTTATGTGCCACACCGTTTGATGACAGCGACGGAGCGCCCTACTGTGCGTTATGTGCCACACCGTTTGATGACAGCGACGGAGCGCCCTACTGTGCAAAGTACAGATGCATGGTCAGGAAATCGGCGGCCTCGGAGGTGTTCCTTCAACTTCGGAAACAGGTCGAATTCACAAAAACTCTTCCCTGGTGAGAACAGAGTAGACGGGTGACCTGCGCGGTGCAAATCCTCAGTGTCATTCCGATCCGCATGAAACGCCTTGACCCATCGTGTAACCGTCCTATACAGTAATGCATTCTCGCTACAGGTTTCAAGTAATCATCGACAACATTCTGATGCATTTTTACCGCGGACAACCTCGATTTTAATCCTCGAACGCTGATTATCTTATGAAAACGTGATTTAGAATGGTGAAATAGACACTCTTCACTTCAACACCACACAGCAACATCACTGCCAACAGCATACCCGTCAAATGCACACTACACATGGCAACAGCGCCACCTGACCGATCCCATATCTTATTTGCACATGCCCAATCTCCTGGACTACGTTGCCAGTACTTTAATTTACAGCCCTCGTATTTCTTATGACTGGAGGTCATCCGAAAATTTACGTAACAAAATGTCCGAAGAAAATACAACCCTAGCAATCGTGCAGGCTATGTCATATGGCTGGTGGTCATATGATATTAGCAGCCGTTGATGGATGGTGGTGGTTGTAGTGGTTACTGTTTTAAAAGGAAGTACAACTAGGCAAAAGTCGTCGTGGATCAGACGACAGCGTGCCGGCTTCTCACCGCTGCGATCCATGGTTCAAACCTCAGTCACTCCATGTGAGATTTAAGCTGGAGAAAGTGGAGGGGGGACAGGATTTCCTCGAGGTACTTCTTTCATTCCAGCAACACTCTCCAATATAATTTTATTTCTTCAGTCAGGCATTAATCATTGCCTCAGAGGAGTGCGACAGGCTTCGGCAGCCGGCACAGTTTCTATCCTGACCCCGTTGAAACTCGAAACAGGCTACGCATTTTATTTTTCGAAGTACGTGAAGATGTAGGACTCCCCAGCGCTTGGAACCTAATAGCGTCGGGGTTGGAAAAGAACAAGAGTTGACCAAGGGGGTTCAGATAGGATACATGAATTTGATAAGCATTGAGGCACAAGTAAGTGGAAGCAATGACAAGACTCAGCTAAGGGCCCCGTGGTCGCAAACCCACTCTCCCAAGTTGAGCGCCCCTGGGGCCGTTGATGGATGGCCATGACCGAGAGAAATTATTCAATTTTCGGAAGGGGAAATGCGGTTTCTTTCATAATTATATTTCTGGCTTTACATGTTTTATGCCTTTGAATAGAATAGAATAGAATAGAATAGAATAGAATAGAATAGAATAGAATAGAATAGAATAGAATAGAAGAATAGAATAGAATAGAGTAGAATTAGTGTGCAATGTGCACTTTTGATGATCACTGAGACACAGTTTACAAAATTGTTGTCAAAAATAAGGATATATAAAAACAACCTGGTCTCACACAAAAACACTTCCTTGCACGTATACTACTAGATCCTAATACAGAACGTATAAACTCATATGTAATGACTTTGAACTCTGAGGAGAGTTCGGATTGACGTTAGAAGTAACTGGCTACTCTACTGCTGCTTTATGGAAAGCACTAACGTGATCTGAACATTAAAGTGCGTTTGATGCTAATTCGGCTCCAATTTACATAAAGGTAACAGGTGTCTCAGTCATAGGATTTACATTTAATCTCAGCAAAGATTCGTAAAAAACAAAAACTAGAAATGCTCTACATACATTTGATTGCTATGCGCATAGATATGGGCAAATGTAGTGCTGTTTAAACAGATGACTTCAAACTGTAGTTAAATGGCTTACCTTGAGAGGCAGAATTCATACCAGGGTAATCGACTCTGTAAGAAACACAAGCGCTTTCCATACAACGTCATCGTTTAACTGAAACTACATGAATATTTCATCTTAATTCACTCTATGTCACCTGTATTGCTGTAATGAAAAGAACATTACAGAAAAAAATATCAGCTGTTTTTTATACTTCTGAAACAGATGATATATTATTTATACAATGAAAATGTATTGTTTTATTTAAACTATATAAATTAAGAAATGTTAATGGAATTAAACCATTAAAATGACAAGTTAGCAGCTTTAATATGATCAACACATTTCTTTAATTGGAAATAAATTTCAATAATATTATTAACAGTAATATACCTCTACTTTGGTTTTAATTAAAGGTAAATAAGGATGTATTCATCTAAGATCAGGTCGAAACTGACTGAAATTTATCGATTCTTATTTAAGGTATAGAAATACAGGGAAAAGGTCGATAAATATACTCCTCTGGCTATGGAAGTAGCAAGGATCCAGAAAGAAGACAGAGTGGCAATTCTTGCTTTTCTCCTTTCTCTCACTGGATTCACACCAAAATCATTTCAAGAAAACTTAATTAAACTACAGCTCCCCATCTTCACTCACTATGTGGCAAAATAGTCTGCAATTTTGAAGACCTGCAACATCATCAGGACATTTCTGAATGTTCAGTACGGACCATAAATTGAAAAGGCTGCAATCTCTACAACGAAGAGAGTAATGAAGGCATATATTGTAAAGTTATATAAATTATGATTATCTTTCTTATATGTAAAATATCGAAATACGTGCTATGTTGCCAACTGTAAGGTTTTGAAATAAATAAATTAATAATAATAATAATAATAATAATAATAATAATAATAATAATAATAATAATAATAATAATAATAATAATAATAATAATAATTGTACCGGGCGGTACACCTCCACGCCGCTAGTTCAAATATTGCGCCAATTGAAACTCCTCTACAGGAGAAAGCCTGAACTTTAAAAAACTGTATTAACTCAACACTTTCTCCGAAGATGGCTCTGTGTGAATTTTGATGTGTTTTTGTTTGTCATTGATCAAGAAGTGTGGACGTTCTCTACCAGATGTCTCTACAAAAAAACTATGATCATGCACTGTGGTGCAAAGGAATGAACCTTCTTGAAGAAATTTTGTATTCAAAAGTTGTCTTTACTAAATTTTGTTCTTTTATTTTTGGGTTGGCAATATTAATCCTTCCTTCCGCCAGGTTTGAACTTAGCCAATCCCGAATTTCTGTAATTAATTCTCAGCCAATCATGTATGTCTTCTTCGATATAGATATGTAGCTCTAAGCTATCCAATAAAGTTGAGGGGGTGTGTCTATTCATTCTTGAAAGGTCTCGAATTTTCCACAAGGGTATAAAAACTATTGATTTTCTTGTCTCCGGGCCACTAGTATAACATCTGACTCAGTGTGTGGATATGTAGCAGGGGGCGGGAAGCGCCCCGTTCTTCAGGCAGCAGTTCTTCATCAAGATAATGGCCTCTTAACAACTTTCTCTTGCTAGCTCAGCACTTTAACTCTCGGGGAAGGTTCGAAACCTTTAATATGTAACCTACCACTTTAAAATGTAAATTCCTTTTCAGTCTATGTAAAAACTACAAATCTCTTTTACTGTAAAGCGGGGATGGAGAGTGCTTTACCCTCTCGAACTCCCCTTCATCCTGAAATTGAGGTGACTACGTTTTCATAACCGTTTCTACGCTTCCTTAATGTGTTAAGTTTCCTCATACGAGTCACCACCATAGATTGGGATTAGCCCCTGCATTATCGGCCTAGTGCCTCTTAGGTTCTAATAACTTTTGTGTAGGAGTGCATGTATTCGCCTCCATTCAATTTTGTATTTTGGGCCATTTAATTAACCCGATGTTTTGTTTTCTTCATGTGAAGGCCCTGTAGGTTGGGTATTAAATGTCCCCGCTTCTTTGTGTGCCTTGAGGGCAGTTAGTAGTAAAGGTTGTTGTGGCCGTTGATAGGCTTGTAAAGATTGAGAGCGGGTCAGCTCTTTCTGGTATTTTGGAAGGTGCCTCTAGGAGGCCTGACATTATTAAGCGGGAGCAAGAGCTCCATGTAATGAAGGGGTTTTCTGCCCTTTGTTAAATTGTGGATGTGAGCTGGTAGCTCAGACTTTGGGGCTTGTAGCCCAGAATTTGTAAAGTTGCTGTGTACCTGATTTAACTGTTGTTATTTGTTGTACCCTCAAAATTCTGTGTTACCATTGTTAAGTTTTGAAAATGTAACCTTGTTGAAATTTTAATTAATCTTTCGAACTTGTAGTTAGACCCATTCCAGCCCGCACCGTCTTTCACCTCTGACTTCTACGGATAGCTCCGTAACAATAATAATAATAATAATAATAATAATAATAATAATAATAATAATAATAATAATAATAATCATAATCATAATCATAATAATAATAATAATAATAATAATAATTCAAATTCGGAGTTCCAAGTGGTGCCATTTAGCGGGCCTGCCAACCAAGTTAAGGAACTAGTGAAGATATGAATGAAGGTGAATGAAATTGTGTAACGATGTTGAAGGAGTCGGTTGTGGTCTTCCACTCGTCTGCCAAGTGCAGAGCTTGGCTCCGTAGCTACTCGGTGTACAAACCCTGAGTCCAGAATTAAAGTCCCTTGTCGTGCTGGGAACGGAACTGGGAACCTGGGAACGGAACCTCCACGCCACAGACTACCACCACCACCACCACATGACAAGCTAGGCCTATTTAAAATACAGACGTATTATCCGCACATTTTATCTTGGTGCATTTGTGTACGGCGGTGAGGAGTAAGGAGGGAGCTGTCCTGGTATCGAGAGTGCTGCCTGGTGCTGCCTACTGAATGAAAATGTAATCTGAATTGAATCGAGAATATGATCGATCGATATGAAATTTCTAAACCGTTATCATCTTAAGCCAACAACTATGTCACATACACATTTCATAACATTATAAAACATTTCTCGATGCGAATCTTGTTCCTAGCATGAATTCAATACTTTGGCTTTGTTGTGTAAACAACAACAGTACTAGTACGTAAAGTGTACGCCAGATGTCGCACAACGATGCTTAAGCGATTCATAGTTTGTGTTTCAAAGGTTGCCAGTACGAATCTCGAAGATCGCCGAGGTCGACCGGTTCAGGACTAGGGTGTAAATGCACCAAAATAAAGTGTGCGGATGATAGACGTTAGTACGAACACCATAACGGCATAGATCTTTAGACAGACCAAGTACATAGCATTGTTGTCACAATGTAGGCTACTTTGCATGAAATCGTTACAGTTTGGTATTCCAACTAATAATGATTATAATAGCTAGTAAGTAGTATCGTCTGGGTAGATAACGACATTCATTTATTTACTTCAAGTAGCATGTTCACCTTAGATCCTCCTGCTACTGAAATTTCTATGGATATTTCTCTCCAATACATAACGAGATAAGTGAGAAATCGTTCTTGCGAATCCCAGAGTCTTGTTTTGGACATGAGATGATTGTCTGTTAGATTATGCGGAAAGTTGCTACAGTGAGAAATTGTTGTTTAAACTACGTGACTCCACTCGCTTTGGATCGATTATTCATGTTGACTAAGATGACTGCTGTGTCTAACAGATTAATAGCTTGCTTCCAAGAACTTTCCAGACACCTCACACATACAAACGAGGTGTTTCTCAAATTTAAGAGCACGATGTTGTAGATCAGGAAGCAAATTGGGATATCAGCTTTAGGTGCACAATGTAAATTGTATGACGCACGCTCAATCATCGGAACAGATAGAGGTGATACTGGACCGGAACTGGATAGAGAATTGTTCCGGAAGTACGAGCTTCAAATCGTGTCATTTATGTCTCTTTCCACACCACGCCAAATAAATGCTATACCATGGTATTTTAATTAGTGTTTCCAGATTGTATTCGATTCCAAGCAGAGAACTTCATGACTTTTTTGAGGGACTTAAATGCAGTAAATAGTGAACAATACCGGTCAAAGATTTCAGACCACATTTGTTTTTTTTTTTTGTTTTTTGTTTTTTGCTAGTTGATTTACGTCGCACCGACACAGATAGGTCTTACGGCGACGATGGGACAGGAAAGGGCTAGGAGTGGGAAGGAAGCGGCCGTGGCCTTAATTAAGGTACAGCCCCAGCATTTTCCTGGTGTGAAAATGGGAAAAACGGAATACCATTTTCAGGGCTGCCGACAGTGGGGTTCGAACCTACTATCTCCCGAATACTGGATACTGGCCGCACTTAAGCGACTGCAGCTATCGAGCTCGGTAGACCACATTTGGATACTGCGAAATGTATAATAACCACCCTACCACTCAGTGCAGAGCAAAACACCCTGTACGCATTCATTGCAGCCAACAGCACTCTACAGGGTCTCTCTTATAAATCCAGACCATCCTGCGGCGTTTTTACTCTCCGAGACCTAAGCCGCTGCATGGGAGACGCGCGCTTACTTGTTAACCTTGCAAGAAGCGTGCATGTATTCGACCTAGCATCACTAGCCAGTCTGAATCTCAGCTGTTAACATGGGGACACAGTTATCATTGTAACACCATATTTTCGTATGTAAAAGTTATTTTAAGTACGAGTCGGCTCGACGGGTACGCGATGCATTTGTTCAGCAATTTCCTGGTGAAGTGCCTCCTTCATGAGCACAGATTCTCGTACTTGTAAATAAATTTGAAACTACTGGCTCAACGAACGCACACGAACAGTTTTAACAGAGGAAAAGCTGGATGATATTGGTGCCAATCATGAATGGTCACGGAATAAATCACTCACAAAATTAGTAAGGCTTTCGGTTTCTTCTGCACACTGAGCTACAACGCTGCTACACATCAAACTGTACAGGTTTACACAGACTCATTGTTTAAAACCTGCTGAACCAGCCACAAGGGTGAGATACTGTGAATGATATCTTACATCATTGAATGATCGTTTTTTCGACCAACTGCTTGTGTTCTTTTCGGATGAGGCCTGATTTCATCTTATTAGTCGTGCGAACAGTCATAACTCTCGCTATTGCTGTGTGGAAATTCCTAATGGTGTTTATGCAATCCTTACACTTCCAACATCTTTTAAAACGTAAGTTTTCATATAAGACTGTATATGCCTAGATGCTTAAAGCAGGGTGGCCGTGTGCGACGTAAGTTTGACTGAAGCAGCTGCCGTAGCGCAGAGGTTATAAGAGAGACCCTGTACATCCAGTTGCCACACCATCCGTCAACTTCCCCGGTGTCACACTTGTTGAGGCCATATTCCAACATATTTACGCCGGTGCAGACGCCGTCCTGCACCTTCCCAAACCCGTTCCCTGCTCCCACCACCTACAGTAGAGGATCTCCTTCGGTTCTTTACCATTTCCCTACTTAATATATATCCCTACAACAGATCGTAGTCCTTAATCATGTACAAGCTGCGGCAAACCAAACATCCAAACTCCATTGTTCAACCACTAACACGGGTTTAAACTCACATTTCAGGTTCACACCTTTTAAAACCCTGTCTAAAATCACACACCATTCTTTCACTCTGTCAAAAAAGTTCCATCTTTCGTACATTTCTACCCTCATCAATGTAACCATTCGAAGTACGATACTACTTGGCTAGCCAGTGTGCTAGGAAAACGAAGTTATTTTATATGCTTAAATTCATCATCATCATCATCATCATCTGTTTACCCTCCAGGTTCGGTTTTTCCCTCGGACTTAGCGAGGGATCCCACCTCTACCACCTCAAGGGCAGTGTCTTGGAGCTTCAGGCTCTTGGTCGGGGGATACAACTGGGGAGTATGACCAGTACCTCGCCCAGGCGGCCTCACCTGCTATGCTGAACAGGGGCCTTGTGGAGGGATGGGAAGATTGGAAGGGATAGGCAAGGAAGAGGGAAGGAAGCGGCCGTGGCCTTAAGTTAGGTACCATCCCGGCATTCGCCTGGAGGAGAAGTGGGAAACCACGGAAAACTACTTCTAGGATGGCTGAGGTGGGAATCGAACCCACCTCTACTCAGTTGACCTTCCGAGGCTGAGTGGACCCCGTACCAGCCCTCGTACCACTTTTCAAATTTCGTGGCAGAGCCGGGAATCGAACCCGGGCCTCCGGGGGTGGCAGCTAATCACGCTAACCACTACACCACAGAGCGGACATGCTTAAATTCAATTTTCTATTTTCTTACGTGTGCTTCCAGGTGCAGGGTGTAATAGGAAATTTCTATTATTTGCTAAAACTGTAGACTGCATGTACCTTATGTCTAAAAAGAAAACCGTTTTGCTATACATATATATATCAGGCGGCTCGCGAGCGCCGTACTTTCTACTTACATATGCACCGCATGCACAAGTGATAAATGGGATATCTACTAACCGATTTTCACAGGGGCACTACTATCAGAAGGCAGGTTACGTCTGAATATGAAGAGATAACAACCGGATGGTCGCTCGCGACATGTTGCTCAGCGCTACCCGTCTAATGCAACCCCTTGTTTTAGTAAACCTTGTTTGCGACCGCATAATGCTAGGCTGGTGTATGGTACAGCAGCACGACATTTACACTAGTGTGTTCATCAACAACGATACACAAACCTCATTTTAATCTGGAGAACCTGCTCGGAATGCAGCCGAAGCTCCAAACAGACGTCTGCCTTCTACACACGTGTTTCGCCGAATAGTGTTAGGTTTTGTTTCATGCAAACAACTCTTTTATAGAGTGGAATGTCTACACGTGTATAAATTAATAAGTTATTCAATTTTCTTTTCTGCATATTTGGCGCATTTACAAATGCCCCTGTTGAGGAACGTGTGTTATAAAATGACTGCTATTTGTTTCACAACACCCAAAATATTCTTTTTTTCTTTTTTCTTTTACAATTTGCTTTACGTCGCACAGACACAGATATGTATTACTGCGACGATGGGATAGGAAAGGGCTATGAGTGAGAAGGAAGCGGCCGTGGACTTAATTAAGATACAGCCCCAACATTTGCCTGGTGTGAAAATAGGAAACCTGGGGCCGATGACTTAGATGTTAGGCCCCTTTAAACAACAAGCATCAATCATCAAAATGGGATACCACGTAAAACCATCTTCAGGGCTGCGGACAGTGGGGTTCGAACCCACTATCTCCTGGATTCAACCTCACATCTGCACGACCCTAACCGCACGGCCAACTCGCCCGGTAACATCTAAAATAAAGCACGTTGTAGTGCTCCTTCAAAAACAAGTGATCAGGCATCACATGCATCACTAGTGCATGCGGGACAATTGTAACAATTGTAAGAAGAAAGTACGGCGCTCACGAGCCGCGTGGTATATGCAAAAAAAAAAAAAAAAAATCCTTCTTTTATATCACAAATTAAATACAAACAAAATTGTAAAACCTTTAACCAAAATGTAAAAGATATGTAAAGATATGTAAAAGATATGAGAGGTCGTACTGTATGTTGTAGGGGTTACTAATTTAACGTCCGCCTCTGTGGTGTAGTGGTTAGCGTGATTAGCTGCCACCCCCGGAGGCCCGGGTTCGATTCCCGGCTCTGCCACGAAATTTGAAAAGTGGTATGAGGGCTGAAACGGGGTCCACTCAGCCTCGGGAGGTCAACTGAGTAGAGGTGGGTTCGATTCCCACTTCAGCCATCCTCAGCCACTTCTCCAGGCGAATGCCGGGATGGTACCTAACATAAGGCCACGGCCGCTTCCTTCCCTCTTCCTTGCCTATCCCCTCCAATCTTCCCATCCCTCCACAAGGCCCCTGTTCAGCATAGCAGGTGAGGTCGCCTGGGCGAGGTACTGGTCATTCTCCCCAGTTGTATCCCCGACCAAGAGTCTGAAGCTCCAGGACACTGCCCTTGAGGCGGTAGAGGTGTGATCCCTCGCTAAGTCCGAGGGAAAAGCCGACCCTGGAGGGTAAACAGATGATGATGATGACTAATTTAACATTAGAAAACTGCTCTAAAATATTGCCACTTGAAGTCATGTGCAGTAGACATCGATTTCAGCGACACCTCGTACACAGGGTGCATCAGAATTTCCTGATTTCTGATTGTCTGATGTGAAAGAGGACATAAAAACAAATACTTTTTCTTAATAAAATAGTGCTTAGTTTATAAAAGACAGAGCACATCACTCATATTATGGCGGCATTTATGTTTCATCTATTCTCGTTACCATTGACATAATAAGCAATTATTGTAGGCTAGTCAGTCTGTTGCTGTTTGTTACAAACTACCTTTGTGATCTTTCTTTCTTTCTTTCTTTCTTTCTTTCTTTCTTTCTTAATCGGCTTACCTTCCAGGGTTGGTTTTTACCTCGGACTCAGCGAGGATCCCACCTCTACCGCCTCAAGGGCAGTGTCCTGGAGTGTGAGACATTAGTTCGGGGGATACAACTGGGGAGTTAGGTACCATCCTGGCATTTGCCTGGAGGAGAATTGGGAAACCACGGAAAACCACTTCCAGGATGGCTGAGATGGGAATCGAACCCACCTCTACTCAGTTGACCTCCCGAGGCTGAGTGGACCCCGTTCCAGCCCTCGTACCACTTTTTAAATTTCGTGGCAGAGCCGGGAATCGAACCCGGGCCTCCGGGGGTGGCAGCTAATCACACTAACGACTACACCACAGAGGCGGACTGTGTGATTTTTATTTTATTTAATGTATTAAAATGCAGCGTCTCTGCGGTGTAGTGGTTAGTGTGATTAACTGCCACCCACGGAATCCCGGGTTCGATTCCTCGCTCTGCTGCGAAATTTGGAAAGTGATACGTGGGCTGGCTCGGGGTCCACTCAGCCTTGGGGGTCAAATGAGCAGAGAGGAGTTCAATTCCCACCTCAGCCTTCCTCGAAGTGGTTTTCCGCGGTTTTCCACTTCTCACCCAGGTAAATGTGTGGGTGGTACCTAACATAAAACCACGGCCGCTTCCTTCCGTCTTCCTAGCCTATCCCGTCCAGTCTTCCCATACCCACACAAGGAACCTGTAAAGCATAACAGGTGAGTCCGCTCGGGTGAGATACTGGTCCTCCTTCTCAGTGTATCCATCCACCCGAAGTCTCACGCTCCAGGACACTGTCCTTGTGGCGGTAGAGGTGACATCCCTCGCTGCGCCCGAGAAACCTGGAGGGTAAATGGATTAAGGAAGAACGATTAGAGCAGATGCAGGTTGTACTTGTTACGTATATTTGAAAAATCAGCACTGGATAGGGTGGCATAGACGTTGCATCAAACCAGTCTGTGGACTGATGACTCAAACAACAACACATTTTCAACAGTTTTTGGCCTATTCGTCTTGGTGTTTGTATCTAGTAACCCCTACCTCAGTGGTTATCACATGCGTTGGAAAGAAAAATGTTTCCGCCCGGGATCGAACCGGGGACCTTCCGCGTGTTAGGCGGATGTGATAACCACTACACCACGGAAACAGACACGGATCGGTGCTCCGCTGTCTTAACATAAACTTAATGGGCGTACGGCCAACTACCTCTCGATGCAGCGGAGAAAGCTGAGATTAAGGACCAGTTTTAGCCTGCTGTCTAGCCCACAGAAATGAATCGACTACAACGGTATCTCTTTTGTCTCCCAGATGACACTACTAGAGGGACTGAGGGAAAATATAAACAGAATAAACAGGGTTCTTCATCAAGTCGTAGGTTATGATTTGAGAAAATACGTTACCAGTATATCTGTGATTAGACCATAATGAATATCCTTTCCAGTTGATGTATACATGATTTTTTCCGCGTAACAACGCAGAGACTCACCGACATTTCTCAGTATCTTCTTCTTCTTCTTTTTATTAATATGTTTACCCTCCAGGGTCAGTTTTTCACTCGGACTCAGCGAGAGATCCCACCTCTACCACCTCAAGGACAGTGTCCTGGAGTTTCAGACTTTGGGTCGGGGGATACAACTGGGAAGAATGACCAGTACCTCGCCCAGGCGGCCTCACCTGCTATGCTGAACAGGGGCCTTGTGGAGGGATGGGAATATTGGATGGGACAGGCAAGGAAGAGGGAAGGAATCTTTTTTTTTTTTTCATTTTTTTTTTTGCTAGTTGTTTTACGTCGCGCCGACATAGATAGGTCTTATGTGGCGACGATGGATAGAAAAGGGCTAGGAGTGGCAAGGAAGCGGCCGCGTCCTTACGTTAGGTACGGTCCCGGCATTTGCCTGGAGGAGAAGTGGGAAACCACGGAAAACCACTTCCAGGATGGCTGAGGTGGGAATCGAACCCCCTCTGCTCAGTTGACCTCCCGTGGCTGAATGGACTCCGTTCCAACACTCATACTACTTTTCAAATTACGAATCGAACCTGGACCTCAGGGGGTGGCAGCTAATCACACTAACTACTACACCACCGAGGTGGACTGCAAAGTATACTTAAATTTTTTTTGTTGTTTATAAAAAAATGAGTGTTCGTCATGGTTTGTTTTTGTTGTTGTTGCGGTTGCTTCTAAATGGCAATGATTCCTAGAGCTGGAGATCGATCCTCTCATGGGCAACACGCTGTCCCACCATTCGGCTGGTGACTGTTATGTCTTCTAGCTTGTACTTCTTCTGGTAACTTCGTATAAACAGGCGACACGGAGTCGCTTTGAAATTGCATCAATTGCCATCAACCTCAGTCTGAAACGAACTCGGTCCTTAGGAAACAGGACAATGATTAACCGAATGCACAACTGAGGTTAGGTGGGAAATAATAGTAAATAATCTTTCGGAATTGGCATATTCAATATCCACTACCCTGAACTGCTGATTTTTGTAGTCTAAAAATATCCACGATAGTTACTTCGAATCCTCTGTTTTACATCACACCATTCTAATCATAGCTTAGACCAGTTTTAGGGGATGTGTTCTCCAGATGTCACCGTAGTAGTGTCATGGGAAAACCAAAAGCTGTACAACTGAGCCAGACTGAGCTAAATCTGCTGCTATGAACCAGTTACTTCCAAGACTAAAAACTGGTCTGTGAAGTTGCTTTCTCCGTCACGAACAAGTTGGCCATACGACTGGTAATTTGTCTTGTGCATGTAAAGGCATTTTGTATATATGTTTCCGTGGTGTAGTGGTTATCACATCCGCCTAACACGCGGAAGGTCCCCGGTTCGATCCCGGGCGGAAACATTTTTCTTTCCTAAAACGTTGGCAAACACCATTCAAGTGCTGTTCCGTAGGCTAGATTGATTATGAGTATAATGATACAGATGAAATTGATTTGCAGTTAAGAACATAAGTGTTGTGTGCTCAAGAAGCCATGCCACGAAGTTTTAGAAATAAACTGTTAGATGCTACGAGCCGCATAAATATAGTCTAATATCTAAAGCTGCTTCACTTCACGGGATATACGTTGTTATCTTTATTTCTTAATCTGTAACCCTCCAGGGTTGGTTTTCCCTAGTACTCAACGAGGGATCCCACCTCTACCGCCTAAAGGGCAGTGTCCTGGAGCGTGAGACATTGGGTCGGGGATACAACTGGGAAGGATGACCAGTATCTCGCCCAGGCGGCCTCACCTGCTATGCTCAACAGGAGCCTTGCGGAGTGATGGGACGATTGGAAGGGATAGACAAGGAAGAGGGAAGGAAGCGGCCGTGGCATGAAGTTAGGTACCATCCCGGCATTTGCCTGGAGGAGAAGTAGGAAACCACCGAAAACCATTTCCTGGATAGCTGGGGTGGGCTTACTTTCTTTCTTTCTTTCTTTCTTTCTTTCTTTCTTTCTTTCTTTCTTTCTTTCTTTCTTTCTTTCTTTCTGTCTTAATCTGTTTACCCACCAGGGTTGGTTTTTCCCTCGGACTCAGCAGGGATCCCACCTCTACCACCTCAAAGGCAGTGTCCTGGAGCGTCAAACTTTGGGTAGGAGGATACAACTGGGAAGGAGACTAGTACTTCGCCCAGACTGCCTCGCCTGCTATGCTGAACAGGGCCCTTGTGGGGTGGGGGGGGGATGGGAAGATTGAAAGGGATAGGAAAGGAAGAGGGAAGAAAGCGGCGGCGACGTTAACTCAGGAACTCAGGTACCATCCCGGCATTTACTTGAAGGAGGAGTGGGAAACTATGGAAAACCACATGTAGGATGACTGAGGAGGGAATCGAACCCCCCCACCACCACCACTCTACACAGTTGACCTCCCGAGACTCCGTGGAACCCGTTCCAGCCCTCGAACCACTTTTCAAATTTGGTGGCAGAGCCGGGAATCGAACACGGGCCTCCGGGGATGGCAGCTAATTATGCCTACTGTACCGGGAGGTACACCTCAACGCCGCAAATTCAAAATAAGCGCCTTACTGAACTCCTCTACTGACCAAAATGTGAAATCACTACTACATAAAGTCGAGACTTTAAACGGAAGATGTCACCACGGAAATATTTAGTTGCGTTATGGTGAAGTTTCCTAAACTGATTGAATTTCTCCTTGTTTTGCTATACATCAAGAAGTTTGGACATTTTCCCACAGATAACACTACCAAAAACTCTGATCATGCACTCTGGTGCAAGGTGAAAGAACTTACAACTTAAAGAAGTTTCGTATTTCTAGGTTTGCATAACTGAATCTATGTTCATTTATTTTTGGATTGGCAATTCTTCTTTTTCCTTCCGCCAGTTTTGAATCCAGCCAATCAGGAATTTTTGTAATTAATTTTCAACCAATCCCGCATTTCTTGTTCACATTAAGAGGGTGGTTCCTGATTAGGCCTGAATTCTCTCGAACCTTCCCTGAGGGTATATAAACTGCGGCTTTTCGGGCTTCTTTGCCAATTGATCGTCGTCTTTCTGAGTGTGTGTGTTAAGGCAGGAGGCGGGGCGCCTCTCTCTTCGGCCAGCAGAACATCTACCAGGTAATGGCCACATAAATTCAATCTTTCTTGCTGTTTCCGCGTACTTATCCGAGGGGAAGGTCCGAATTTCTAATTATGTAACTCCTTTAATGTAAACTTCTTCCTTTCATGTAAAATTTCATTTAGTCTTTAACTGTAAATCGGGGATAGTGAGTGAGTTACCCTCTCGAGCTCCCCTTCATCTTGGTTTGAGGTGACAACGTTTTGATAACTGTTTCCTTTCTGTAATGTTTTAAAGTAATTTCCATGCGAGCCACCTCAGTAGTTTGGGATTAGCCACTGTTTCATCGGCCGAGAACCCTGTAGAATTTTATATTTCATTATCTAGGAGCGCAGTGGACGCCTCCATTCAGTTTGAGTTCGGGCCGTTTATTTAACTTGTTCTTTTTTCGCAAAGACCCAGTAGGTTGGGTACTAGATATCCCTGTGTAAAATTATTCCCATTTGTAATTCGTGCCTCGTGAGACTAGATTGTGATGTGATGTTGCCCTGAGTGGGCTGTAAGAAATCTGGAGCATGTAAGCTCTTTTCAAAGTTTTGTAATAGGGAAGGCGGCCTCTGGAAGGCTAGATGTTGTAATTTTTGGGAGCAAGTGCTCTTGGATTAGGGGATTTCTGCCCTTACCGAAATAATACTACTTTCAAATTGTAAACTTGTTTCCTAGGGGCTTGAAGCCCAGGGTTGTTAAGGTTCTGAATCTTGAATTTTTCCAATTTTTGAAATTGTCATTGTACCTGTAATCTCATGTTATTCACTCAGTGAAAAGATTGTTAAGTTTGCGCTTTAAAAAGAAATATAACCTTTGTTAAAGTTTTAAATTCAATTTTGATGTTGTAGTTACACTTATTCACCCCCAGCACCTTCTTTAACCTCTTTGTGCTCTACGGGTAACCCCGTAACACCTAGCATTACACCACAGAAGCGGATTATTATTATTATTATTATTATTATTATTATTATTATTATTATTATTATTATTATTATTATTATTATTATTATTTAATCTATTTACCGTTCAGAGATGGTTCCCTCGGACTCAGCGAGGGATTCCAGCTCTACCGCCTCATGGGAAGTGTACTTTAGTCATTACGATATTTGTTAAAGTATAAAACTGGGGAGGAGGACCAGTACCTCACCCAGGCGGCCTCACCTGCTATGGCTAAACAGGGTCCTTGTGGTAGATTGGAGGGGTCAAGCAAGGTAGAGAGAAGGAAGCGGCCGTAGTCTTAAGTTAGGTACTATCCCGGTATTTGTGGGAAGGAGAAGTGGAAAACGACCAAAAGCCACTTCGAGGATGGCCGAGGTGGAATTTATTCCCCTCCACTCATCTGACTTCCTGAATCTCAGTGGGCCCGTTCCAGTTCTCGTACCTCTTTTCAAATTTCGTTGCGAAGCCGGAAATCGAACTCGGTCCTCCGGGAGTGGCAGCTAATCACACTAACTACTTCACCACAGAGGCGGACCTGTTTATTTATTCAAGGACTAGCAAATGTACCCGTGCTTCGCTACGGTATTCTACATTGTATACTGATTTCTCCGTAACTTACTGTAAAGCCATGTCTCTTTGCCATATCCGAGAAACAAAGCAGGAAGGACGCTATGCGTTACTTTTCTGATGTAATGTAGACATTGGGGAAGTTTTGTTGATAATGACAGGCCACATATACTACTGCCAATCACAATCGTTTTCGGGAGTTTCTACTATAACGGCAGGCTCACTTAGCAACTACGATTCACAGTAGAGATGGAGAGTTTTAATTATAAACACAGGCCCCTTTTCTTAATGCCAGTCACAATCGAGTTGGAGAGGTTTGATTATAATCGAGAAGTGCAGGATTGAACAGCGATTGTGCTATCTGTTTTGTGATACGACTTACCGTTTAGTCACCAGTTATCCCGAGATGAAGGTCTGCGCCGTCATTAAAATTGCATCCATATTTCGATATTTTTCGGGGCCAAAAATTATATACATTTGAATAGCTTTGAATTTTTTCCTCAAAGAAAATAGAGTCCAGGTTTCGGGCTTAGCACTCGCATACATACCGATTACTATTAAGAAACAAAGTAATAGAGTTAAAAGGAAGTTGAATTTAATGAAAAATAGGATTATAACTGAGGACAGTCATATAGGACGAATATCTAAATACCAAGCGGGTGAATTAGAAAAGAAATTGCCCTAAATAAAATGAGATTGTATGAGTTACGTATAAAAGAAGGCGGTAAAAAGAGACATTTAGGCACAGGAATTCTTAGGTAAACAGATGAGAAGATGACTTATGGTGTTATTACTTAAGCGTAAAGAAGCAAGGCAGAGGCAAAAAATTAAAGCGGAATACAGAAGTAGAATAGAAATACAGTAAAAAGTATAGCGAATGCCAGAAAACACCTTACGGTGTGAAATAATGAACGGCACTGTTCAAATATTAACAACGCCCCTTAGTGCTATTCAAAAACGATTATAACCTCCAATGGTATTCCGCCAATATCCCGCAGAATTGACGATTGATGTCTCTCTTGCTTTCTACCCAAGGAACAACCATCAGTTTGCAGGAATTATGACGAAACTGGCAATACGTTAGTTCCTTGCTGGCAAGCAGTTAGAGCCGTTGCCATGGTAGCCTGTAGGTTCGTTGTCGGTCTGTCGGTTACTCAATGCAGAGTATGAGATCGCCACAAAATAGAAATATCCTCCGTCATTTGAAGAGTAAGCGAAATTATATGCATAACAAAAGTTGTTTATAATGAAGGGACGTTTAACATATCGTCCGCATATTTTACAGAAAATCAATAGTGAAAGGAAAAATGTAACTGTTCTTGTTTTCCTATAATCCCCTCGTATATTCAGATATTTTAAATTATATGCATAACAAAACCTTAGCCGGGATGAGTACACTCTAAATATGAAGATTGGTTGAGATCTATCCAGCCGTTTTGCCGTGATTGTGGAACAAACAGACAAACGAAAAATAAAAAAAACACTGATTCGGTCTTGAGTTGACCTAAAACAGTTAAATATCTGAAAAATTGGCAAAAAACCAAAATTACAGACAGCAGACCCCTACAACTTTATTTATGTAGATAAAAGATTCGTTCTCGTGAAAAGGGCCTCTTGAATTTTGTTCAAGTCCTCTGTAATATCACTCATGTTAAAAATTAATATGCTTTGTGTCAAAATCGTTACGTATATTAAATTTAATATAAGCTTCACTAAATCTCTCTTCCTGTTTTTATTCGTGTGGATATTTACATTCACAGATGTCTCAAAAGTGTTTACTAGTGTGTAAGTCAAACGAAGCAGACGGTTACATAGCAATGTTCAGCTTTCCAAAGGATCCTCTGTTGAGAGAAAAATGGGTTAAACGGTACCCCAAGAAAAGACTGGACAGTGACTTCAGTAGTTATGTAGCACATAAGATACAGAGTTATAGCTACGGATAATTTCATCCCACTGGTCACCCTCCCCAGTTGTATCCCCGGACCCAGAGTCTGAAGCTCCAGGACACTGCTCTTAAGCCGGTAGAGGTGGGATCCCTCGCTGAGTCCGAGAGAAAAACCGACTCTAGAAGGTAAACAGATTAAGAAGTAGAAGAAGAACATTATTTCATCCGTCCTCCCCCCGCATTCCTTATTCCTAATAAAAAAATAATGTCATGAACTTTCTTACATTTTTAAATGGTTAATTTCAGAGTATTCTACATCATATGTTACACAATGCGTGGGCCTATAACTTAAAGGGACCAAATAAGGTCATAATGAGGCATTAAAGTGGCTGCACTGAAGGCGTGCCGTGTCAGGCCTTAAGTAATGCCCTGCGTTATGTTTAATCAGATCGCTACATCCCTATGCCTTATACGGGCAGAGTTATCTAATCGGAATGTCTGATAATGATCCAAGTCTAGCTTGATTGTATTCTCTAGTAGAGTTCATTTTGCTAGTTTTACTGGTTTGTGAGTGACAATCATTATCGATGCATATGAAGGAAGTTTAGGTGGTAAGAACTGTAGGGGTAGACCGAGGTATGAATATGACAAGCAGATTAGAGCAGATGTAGGATGCAATAGTTACGTAGAAATGAAAAGGTTAGCACGGGGTAGGGTGGCATGGAGTGGTGCATCAAACCAATCTATAGACTGATGACTCAAACAACAACAACATAAATGACCTAACGGTGGGATGCACTAAAATTACAGTTGTCTTAGTTGCATTTAGCGTGTATGTACGGTACCACCCCAGGGAGACAAGCCAAGCCCTATGGCGCAACAGCTTACCAAGCGACTGCTCTCTCAGCTCGAAGGCCTGCAGATTACGAGGTGTCGTGCGGTCTTGGCTATCTAGACGGGGGCCACTATCTCACCATCAGATAGCTCCTCAGTCGTAATCATGCAGGGTAACGAGGGGAACCCACCAAGTTTTACAACCTGAGCAGACATGTTGGCGCAATGGCTTTCGTTGCGGCTTTGCATTTTTTGGGCCCCGAGTTCTAATCCCGATGAACTGTATTTTGTTTTTTGTTCTGCTCTTTACGTATTTACTTTTGTCCATTGACAATTACTACACGAATGGTTTTGTTCAATGTATTTTGAATTACCGTTGTCCTTTTTCGTCTGTCCGACTCATTGGCTGAATGGTCAGCGCTGAGGCCTTCGGTTCAGAGGGTCCCGGGTTCGATTCACGGTCGGTTCGTGGATTTTAACTGTGTATGATTAGTTCTTCTGGCCAGGGGTTTTTTGTGTTTGTCCCAACAATTTCCTCTTCATAGTCAGACAACATACTTCACCACCAACTACCACAGAAACACGCTATAGTAATTACTATCCGCGAAACTTTTAGTGACACTCCGTTTTACGGGGTTGAGGAGTAAGGAGGGTAATACTGCCAACTGAATGAAATTGAAATCTGAATTGAATCGATAGTATGATCGATCGATATGAATTATCTAAACCGTCGTTTCCGTGTAGGAGTTGTAGGTTGTTCCTGTGATATACTTCGATTTTCCTCACTCAAGCTCAAGCTTAACCTGTATTTTGACTTTGCTGTGTAAATAACTTCCTCTTCATCGGGCGAATAGCTTTTTGTGTTTCTTCTTCTTCTACTTATTTATCTGTTTACCCTCCAGCGTTGGTTTTTCCCTCGGACTCAGCGAGGGATCCCATCTCTACCGCCTCATGGGCAGTGTCCTGGAGCTGCAGACTCTGGGTCAGGAGTATAACTGGGGAGGATGACCAGTACCTCGCCCAGGGGCCTTGTGGGGGGGGGGGATGAGAAGTTTGGAAGGGATAGACAAGGTAGAGGGAAGAAAGCGGCCGTGCCCTTAAGTTAGGTACCATACCGGCATTTGCTTGGATGAGAAGTGGGAAACCACAGAAAACCACTTCCAGGATGGCTGAGGTGGGAATCGAACCCCTCTCTACTCAGTTGACCTTCCTATGTGGAGTAGAGCACGTTCCAGCCCTCGTACCACTTTTCAAATTTCGTGCCAGAGCTGGGAATGGAAACCGGGCCTCGGGGGGGGGGGGGGGAGTGGCATTTAATCACACTAACCACTATATTACAGAGGCCGTCAAGTAAATAACAACAGTATTTAAAGTGTTGTAATTATATTGTCTCACGGTGATGCATAAACGATTCATATCTTTTGTGGCAGAGGTTGCCAATACGAATGTCGAAGATAACCGAGATCTACCGATTTAGCACTAGTGAGCTGAAGTTTCACTAAAAGTTTTGCGGATAGTATACCACTTCATTTAGGGTTGGCGTCAGGAAGGGCATCCGGCCGTAAAACGGGGCCAAATAAATAAATAAATAAATAAATAAATAAATAAATAAATAAATAAATAAATAAATAAATAAATAAATAAATAAATAAATAAATAAATAAATAAATTAAATAAATAAATATATTTCTCTCTCTCTCTCTCTCTCTCTCTCTCTCTCTCTCTCTCTCTCTCTTCCCAACCCCTGTGTGTGACACAGTTCGCACCCGCGACCCCACAGATGTGGGAAAATCGGATGAAGAAGAAGTTGTCCTTTTTCGCCTATTAAGGATCTGCATGGTAAATGAATTTTAAAACATCAATTGTTTTACACTTATTGCACAGCAAAGAGATAGGCCTACCACGACTAGACGCGACGCAATAAAATTTTTCCATTGATTCATAATTAATTGCTAGCGAAGGTTTTTGGAAAAATGATCCCTTATGCGTGGTTTGCGCAGACTTATTACTGACAACACGTGAAATCTATAGTTATGTTAACGACGTTCCTTTCCCGAGCGACATTTCCACACTGAAATGTAACTACGGCAAATCTGCCTTCGCCCGATGCTCATGGTATGCCAAATGTCTGTATTTCGAATGTTAGGTTAGCTATTTCCTTTACGTCGCACCGACTCAGATAGTTCTTATGGGGACGATGGGGCAGCAAAGGCCTAGGAATGGGAAGGAAGCGGCCGTGGCCTTGATTAACGTACAGCCTTGTGTGAAAATGGGAAAAAAGGAAAACCATCCTCAGGGCTGCCGACAGTGGTGCTCGAACCCACTATTCTCCGGGATGCGAACTCACAGTTGCGCGCTCCTAACCGTACGACCAACTCACCCGGGTTTTAGCGTTTTATGTCTACCCTCTCCACCGCACTATATCCCTCAGAACGGGTACTTTTTGTTGTCTATACATTGTGTGCCCCACCCCGTACCCCCTTCGAAACATTTGATTCCCAATCGCTGCCATCGGTGGTTAGCTTTATATCCAGCCGACTTTGCCCCTGGAATTAACATATCATTCATTTCTGTGGTAGGTTGCGTGAACCCTAGGGCCATGTTACTCTCCGGATGACCGAGCTCGATAGCTGCAGTCGCTTAAGTGCGGGCAGTATCCAGTATTCGGGAGATAGTAGGTTCGAACCCCACTGTCGGCAGCCCTGAAAATGGTTTTCTGTGGTTTCCCATTTTCACACCAGGCAAATGCTGGGGCTGTACCTTAATTAAGGCCACAGCCGCTTCCTTCCCACTCCTAGCCCTTTCCTGTCCCATCGTCGCCATAAGACCTATCTGTGTCGGTGCGACGTAAAGCAAGTAGCAAAAAAAAAAAAAAAGAACTCTCCGGATGATGATTTCTCCCTTCTATATGTTTTGGCTTCCTGGTTAGGAATCGAACCAATGTTCTTCGGGGCGTATATTTTTCAATGTATATTTTTCAGCTCATCCCTCTCAGTCTTCTGTAGTTGTAACTTAGAAAGATGCGTTCTGACAGTTCTTAGAGGAAGGTCCATTTACTGTCTGCCTGAGTGGGGAGAAGGGAGTAGGGGGTATGATTGCCATCGAAACGTTGGCGGACACACTGCGGTTGCCATGGAGATAAGCCTGCTTGTAGTTGCCAAACCTCTCACTTCTGAGTTACGTACAACAGAACACAACGGGGTGAACGAACGAACGAACAAGTGAGCCGAAAGTGAAGGTAGGTAGGAAGGAAGGCAGGAATTTGGCAACACATTGCAATGGCACATGCAATGCTCCTCCCTTCAGCCTTATCTGTCAAAACTTTTCTTTTAATTTTGCGGCTATAGATAGATATAGATAGATGCCTTGACCGCCTCAATAGGAGCAAAATACAATATATCACATAATTAATATAATTATTTTAAAATGCTAATTCACACCAATTTAACAATTCCACTTAATCATGATCTTCGTGTGTTGAGTTGCTGTTACTAACGCTTAATAGCTCCACCGGCTAAGAAGGAGCATCTTACCAGGATGAAAAATGACTGCGCTAACGAAGTGTTCCCTCGTTACGGATCAATTATTCAAGAACCTCACGGATTAATCGGCTGGATATTTACACATACCACACAGCAAATGACTGGGAGACTCCTTCTACGAACTCAGTGAGCGAGTGACGCCCAGTTTGATCATATAAGGGAGAGAGAGACAGAAGATTTATGACACAGAATTAAGAACAAATAATTTATGGATGCACAGCTAGAGTTAATATATTCCTCGTGCGTACATTTTCATTGTGGACTCTTATGCCTCTTGTACACCACCGAATTTTTCTTTCAGTTCAATACTTCACAAGCCAAACTGTCAAATCTTGTCGAAGATTGCTCAACATTGCTGAAGGTTTGACAAGATTTGAAAAGATTTGGCAAGGTTTAACACCGCTGTGTTTTAAAATGGAGGAAAGACAAGCAGCAGTTTTGCTTCTTGAACTAGGAGTGGGACATATTCTTAAAAAGAAGAGAATTATGCAATAAATCATAAATTTCATGGGGAAGAGATTAATGAGGTTACTTTCAACTTAATTTTTGCAATGAATTTACTGCCATTTGCCGAGGTTACGTCATATTGTTTTTACTACACATGATCTGAACAAAAATGATAGCAATGCAACAAAAATTCATATCTTATTACACGAAAAAATAGGAATTCAATAACAATAATTATAATGTCCGCCTGTGTGGTAAAGTGGTTAGTGTGATTAGCTACGACTCCCGGAGGCCAGGTACGATTCCTTGCTCTGCCACGATATTTAAAGAGTGGTTCGAGGACTGTAACGTGATCCACTCAGCCTCGGAAGGTCAACTGAATACAGGGAGATTCGATTCGCACCTCAGCCATCGAGGAGTGATTTTCCGTGGTTCTTCAGGCAAATTCAAAGGCCACGGACGCTTCCTTGCCTGTCTCTTCTAGTCTTCCCGCTTATCCTGTTCAGCATAGCAGATGAGGCCGCCTGGCGGAGATACTGATCGTCCACCCCAGGTGTATCCCTGATCAAACGTCTCACGCTCCAAGACACTGCCCTTGAGGTGGTAGAGGTGGGATCCCTCGCTGAGTCCGAGGGAGAAACCAAACCTGGACGGTAAACTGACTAAATAAAGACAAACAAAAATTGAAAAATAATATACGAAGGTTGAAATCGAACATTGCCGTACCGTAATAAATAACATAAAATCTGTCCACTTCCCTGAGATGTTTTCTCACAATCTCCTCACGCGCAGCCGTATTATTTTTTATTGTGGCACTCTAAGGAGTCCACTGAATATACGCAGATATGTGCCTCATACTTAGCAATTAATGCACACAGGACATCCCTCGGTCATGAAGACGAAGCCATTTTTGTTGTTATGATTCTCAGTAATCCCAGCATGCCTAGCGGACTAGTGCTCATCGTTAGTACTTGAATTCCATTGGTCAATTCTGTCAAAGACTTCGCAAATATTTCAACATTTAGAACATGTTCTAATTCATTTTCACGATTTTCTCATGGCTCGTCAAGTTTTGCAGGTGATTTGACAAGTATACTTGTGATGTATTGAAAATTCTTCTGAAGTCTTGAATTTGACAAAAAAAAAAGCAAATAGTTCTCTTGTTTATACTTTTCAGCTCACCTCTCTTAGTCTTCTAGATACAGAGGATACAATGTTCTTTTGTTACCTTCCCTTCAATGACCGCCACGATTGGGGAATAATTTATATATAAACAGAATGTAGAGTACGTATTTTGCTTTGCATTTAATGAGTAATTCTTGAACTGGTTACGATTGATGAGCTGTGAAATTTTCTCAGGCTACTTAAAACGTATCGAAAAGTTGACAACAGATTTAAAAAGGGGAGTAATTTCAGTAGAACAAGGACGATTGTTTATTTCTTGTTTATTTCAGATTGTGGTAAAAGAATTCCACACTAACGCTAAATGACACCTACTCTACATCCTGTTTCATTGCGAAAATACACGTTCTGACGCAGCCCTTTTGTCATGCTTAATTGTAGACATATTTACTACTAAAACGTTTTGATTCCTCCCCTGAAGGGGGAGACGGGTCTCTTAGTCGGTGACGCCGTCTCTCAGGCCGGGAGGTTTGTTTGAAGGAGATGTGCGGATAAAATGAGAGGGTTAGTGGCTGTGGCCTATACTAAGAACTGTCCCGGCATTCGACTTAGTGCAGAAGAATGGAAAACTACCATTCGCAGGACAGTCGACGGTGGGAACAAGCCCCACTCCGTCACTACCGTCTAGCGACTGACACTCAGGAGTTATATTCGCTGTCACTCGGGTCATAGTGCCGAACGCGTCGTGTCGTCACAAGTCCCGCTCACCTTCGAGAATCTTGAACTGAAATGATGAATTAAGCTAGTGTATTATTTAGTTCTAAAATAGTCATGAATGCTTCCGTGTGTCCAGCATGTTCTACCGGTATATAGACAAAACTTTCTTTCCTTTCTTGTCGTATATGCATTCCCGAAGATCCCGCGCGAAAGGTTGCTTTCTCTCAATGTGTAATCTGTATCTTGCGGTAGTCAGATGAAGTTTGTTAAAACGTGGGCTTGACTATTTTCTTTGAAAATTTTACAGTGAAATTTTAAATTAAGCTAGTGTATTATTTAATTCTGAAGTAGTCACTGAATAACTTGGTGTGCTCAGTAAGTTCTACATCATTTAATTATAGAAAAAATGAATCTTTATTTTAAGATGAAACATTCAGGTGAAGCAGTGATATTTACATGCGACCTCTGCATCTACAATATTATATGGGCCGCCATCATAACAATATTATGATACGAATACTTATAAGTAGATGTATGTTTCTTTCAAAATAATATTAACTATTTATTTTCTCTCCAAGATGTTAGAAATGATGTGTTGGAAGTAGCATTAGAACCGATTATAAACTGGACACGCAATATCACTGAGCCTGTCGTTCTGTTCACAGTGTACTGAGCTCGAGGAAAGTGAAAATCCTCAGGGTTGAAAAGCTCAAGCAGAGGGAGGGTGTGGCTAAATATCCTGCCACGACGATCGTGCATGAACTTACCCAGTGATGGCTACTGAGTGTCAGGCGCTAGAACAAAGTCCCTCCGTCTCCCGAATGCAGAGGCGTAGCGCCATGGCACAGCCGTTGCTCCCCGCCCTCAGCTCGGTTGGTTGGTTGCAGTGCAGGTCACCTGTAGGCCGAAGCCCACTCCGACATATTTTAAGTCAAAACTGTGTTAATTGTTTTCAGTACCGAAAAAATCAATTTCCCAGAAAATAACTATGGTTCATGGTGTCTAATAAGTGTAGTATACCAGTTAGAAGTTTCATGGTTTTAGTGATAACAATGAAAATGAAAATCCACAGCATGTTTCCAGTCATTCGACCTTTGTCAGGAATGGAATGAATGAAGCCCCCATCTAGCGACGTGGATAGGAATTGTGCCGGCTGCCGATTCCTTTCATACTCATCTGAGGAAATAATTAATGACTGACAGATGAAATGATATTGGATAGTGTTGCCAGAATGAAAGGTGACAGAAAAAATCGTAGTACCCGGGGAAAAACCTGTGCCATCTCCGCTTCGTCTAGCACAAATATCACGTGGAATGACATGGTTTTGAACCACGGAACCCAGCGGTGAGAGGCCGGCGCGCTGCTACCTGAGCCATGGAGTCTCTCTAGTGATAATAGCTTAGAAGAAAATGCTCCTTATAATTAACATTGGAAATATAGGAAGTTTCGTGTCCCCTTAAGAGAAGACTAGGTAAACAATTCATAGGAAAACTGACAGCTGGGCAACATAATTAAATACAAATCCATAATGATTGATTGATTGATTGATTGATTGATTGATTGATTGATTGATTGATTGATTGATTGATTGATTGATTGATTGATTGATTGATTGATTGATTGATTGATTGATTGATTGTCTGACTCCATGGCTAAATGGTTAGCGTGCTGGCCTTTGGTCGCAGGGGTCCCGGGTTCGATTCCCGGCAGGGTCGGGAATGTTAACCTTAATTGGTTAATTTCGCTGGCACGGGGGCTGGGTGTATGTGTCGTCTTCATCATCATTTCATCCTTATCATTTGGATTTATTGACCAGGTTCGCTTAAACTCAGACCAGATATCCCACACTGACCTCACGAGGTTGACCGAACCTCTTTTTAACCCTCGCGATACGATCGAAATACCTTGATAACCCGGAAATAGAAGCGAGGAACCTCTAGGTTTGAGTATGAGACGCTACCCAACACTTCGGAGCTAGCAAAGATTGTATCAATGGTTGTCCGTGGCTCAGACCTTAGCGCGCCGGCCTCTCGCAGCTGGGTTGCGTGATTCAAATCCCAGTCTCTACGTGAGATTTATGCTGGAGAAAGCGGAGACGCGACAGGATTAACTCCAGGTACTCCGGTTTTCCCTGTCATCTTTCGCATGAGCAACATTCTGCAATATCATTTCATTTCATCTGTCAGTCATTAATTATTGCTCCAGAGGTGTGCGACAGGCTTCGACGACCGGAAGAGTTCGTATCCTTACTGCTAGATAGGGTTTCATTCATTCCATTCCTGATCCGGTCGAATGACCGGAAAGAGGCTGAGGATTTTCAGTTGCCCTCAATTACATTCGTCGTCCTATTGCAACTGTAAGATCAATGTAGTCGATTTGTGTTCACATTATAACCTCCTTTCAGGTGTCGCCACGCAAGATATTGTACCAGAAGAGAACAAGGCAAGTCTGACCTCCTTTCCTCGTTGGCCGCAGCACTTCACGATCTGACTTTTATAGCGTTCAAGTGCATGTTCGCCAGTCCAATATTGCTGAATGCATCATCTGCGACCATTTACTTCTATAGAGATGATTGTTAAATTGGAGCTGATAGGTCACTTGAAGAAATATTCAACATACATTCAATAAAATAACGTTAAATGTCTTATGAAGTCACGACCTACTGACCAAAAACTGCTCTCTCTTTTTCTGAGGCAGTCCTGTGTGACATGCACTCAACAAGAAGAATCCTGTCACTGGGAATTGCACCTTCCTAGCTAAGGTTACCTCACCTTTCATGAAAATCCACAGCTTGTTTACAGCCATTCGCCCGGGTCGGGAATGGAATGAATGAAGTGACATCTAGCGGAAAGGATAGGAATTGTGCCGGCTGCCGAAGCTTGTCGCACTCTTCTGGGGCAATGATTAATGTCTGGAAGATGAAATGAAATGATACTGGAGAGTGTTGCTCAAATGGAAGGCGACAGGGAAAATCGGAGCACCCGGAGAAAAACCTCTAGTGACTCCGCTTTTAACAGCACAAATCTCACATTGAATGACCGGGATTCGAACCATGGAGCTGAGAGGCCGGTGCGATGCCACCTGAGCCACGGAGGATCTACCTTACCTTCTATAACAATATTATTGATATTATATTCCATTAACTGCGTTTAACATGGATGTGGTTTTGGTTGGTTTCTATCTGGATTTAGGATCATCAGTTTAGCATAGACAGTTTTTCGTGGATAGAAACACGACACCGTGGTAACCTGTTCGTCATCTATCTACGTATATCCATCGTCTTCTTCCTCACGTTATTACCGTGTGCTAGAACTCTACTTCTACTACTACTACTATCACCACCACTACTACTACTGCTGCCATATGTCTTCATTCTTTCCCTAAAGGGGGAGGCGGGCCTCCTAAACGGTGTCACCGACTATCGGGCCAGGAGATTTGTATCGTAGAAGGAGATGTGTGGAGAAGGTGAGAGGGTTGGCGGCTGTGACATATACTACGAACTTCCCCGGCATTCACCTTAGTGGAGGAGAATAGAAAACCACGGCATTCTCAAGACAGCCAACGGCGGGGACCATCCCCTCGACGTCTCCCGAATACAGAGGCGTAGATGCACGGTAGTCATCCCTCCTCTGTTCGGTTGCCCGGTCGGAGTGCAGAACTGTCAGACCACGGACCAGCCGTGGCCACTTGCGGGCCGACACTCTCTCTGCACCGCTGATACAAATGGCGCCGTGCCTTAAACGAGTTTCCACTGTTTTTGACTGGCAAAGCCCCGTACACACGATAACGTCACCGAAGGCAGCATAATATTTCTCATAATACATATCTTGCGAATATGTATGGCCACAAAATTGTGTGCTAAATCATTGACCATAATGTTGGAAGTTATCTTGGGGTTATCTTGCGATATGGGGTGGGAATGTTGTGTCTTCGTCGGGTTGAGTGGCTCAGACGGTTAAGGCGCCGGCCTTCTGACCCCAACTTGGCAGGTTCGATCCTGGCTCAGTCCGATGGTATTTGAAGGTGCTCAAATACGTCAGCCTCGTGCCGGTAGATTTAGTGGCACGTAAAAGAACTCCTGCGGGACTAAATTCCGGCACCTCGGCGTCTCCGAAAACAGTAAAAGAGCAGTTAGTGGGACGTAAATCAAATATCATCATCATCATCATCATCATGTTGTGTCTTAGATCAGCTGCCATATTATTGGCCGCAGATCATGATCCCACGTATTTCTTTCGATTTACCTCCCCTGGAAAGAGCCTGAGGATTTTCAGTTGCCCTAAATTACATTCGTCGCCCTACTGCAACTGTAAGATCACTGTACTCGATTTGCGTTCATATTATAACCTCCTTTCAGGTGTCGCCAAGCAAGATATTGTACAGAAGTGAAAGGATGCGTTATTTGTCCACTCTGCATCTCGTAAAGGGCTACTAGGAGGGGAGCAACTAAAAATTCTGTACCCGTTCTCTCGTCTTCTGGGCCCTAAAACCTGTGCATGATGCTATACTTCTCCGTGCAGCGGAGAAATTTTCATATATTTGTAATGTTTGTGAAGGCGCCAAGCGCCGAACATTTATCTCACAGGAGTTACGTGCCACTAAATGTCCCAACACGAGGTTATTCCTATATTTGAGTCCCTTCAAACTCTACTGGATTGAGCCGTAATTTTGTTAGCAATCTTGAATTCAGAAAGCCAGCGAGCGCTCTACGTTCTCTGCTTCTCTACCTGGAGCTTACGGTTTAGTCTCAGATGTCTCCTCATTTCCCCCATGAACCGCTTTACAAACTAAAAAGCATGCCAAAATCCGAAGCAGAGTACGCTGTCGAGCTCTGAACTTCGCGGACAACACGTATAGTCGCAAACCACAAGGACAGCCAAGGCTCGGAAATATATAGTAATAGTTAAAGAAATGAGAGCTACGTGGTGCAATTTCTATCCTCTTACCCGGAGGCCGTGACTTAGATTCCTAGCAGGTCCACTGATTTTTTGTTACTTGTTTAACGTCGCACTAACACATCGCAGGTTTTCGGTGATGGAGGGATCGGGCTAGTGTTAGGAGGGTAGCGGACGTGTCCTTGAATGTGGAACTATCCCTCTTCAGGGCTGCCGACGGTGGAATTCGAATCCACTATATTCCGAAAGCAAGCTCGCAGCTGCAAGACCGTACGAAACGGCCAATTCGCTCGATCCGAGGATTTTAATCCTGACTTAAGTATTGATGAGGGGTTCATTCAGCCTCGTGAAATAATCTACTTTATTATCTTTCCGTAATTGAGGATATTTCTCACCGGATATGTTCTTTCAGTTCGTCCAACGTGTGAGGGTTTCTTGCATACACGTTATTTTTTAAGCTCCCCCATAAATAAAAGTCACAAACAGTTAAATCTGGGGACCGTGACAGCCATATAAGTCCGTTCTAATAAGACGGTCTTCAAAAATTTCCTCAATTAAGTTTAATGTGTCATTGGCAGAGTCTTGCTGAAAATGTCCATTTCGACAGCCAGTGTCAGTCAGTTCCTCGAAAAATGGTTAGAGTATATTATCCCTGTATCTTTGTGCATTAATTATGCCCTGAAAAAAAGATAGGTCCTATAATTCTGTGTCCATTCACTGCGCACCACACTCCTATCCGTTCGTCATGTAGAGGAATTTCATATGTACGAAGGCGGTTTTCTGTCCTCCAATTTTTATTATTCTACGTAGAAACATACACGTACCGTAGTTCATCAGAGAAAAATATTAAGCGTGAATCAATTACTTCATCATGGCCGTACTTGACACAAAATTAGGAAACTAAATTATTGAGGATATGGTGAATGAACTTAAGAAACCGTTTGTAGCAGCAGAATTTTCTAATCAGATTGTATAATGGTTTTGAAAGTTCCACATTACAATTGTTTAGGTGACACTAAATGTTCGAATCTTGTCCTTCCAAACATGGCACAGTTAATGGTTCACCGTTTGTGAAGATCCACAAAAGCACTAGTAATGGTCTGCAAATGTTAATTTTAAGTTCATTAATGCAAAACATTGGCGCCTCCATAGCTTGGACGGCAGCGCGTTGGCCTCTCACCGCTGGATTCCGTGCTTCAAATCGCGGTAACTCCACGTGATGTTTGTGCTGGACAAAGCGGAGGCGGAACAGCTTTTTCTCCGGATACTCCAGTTTTCCTGTCATCTATCATTCGAGCAATACTCTTCAATATCATTTCATTTCATCTGTCAGTCATTAATCATTGCCCCAGAGGAGTGCAACAGGCTTCGTCAGCCGGCACAATTCCTATCTGCGCCGCTAGATGGGACTTCATTCATTCCATTTCTGACCCGGTCGAATGACTGGAAACAGGCTGTGAATTTTCATACTGTTTTCAATGTACAACTTTACTATCCATCTGATAAAAAGCTGGGAGTCTGCGGAAAACCATCTTCAATGCTATGAACGTGAGGTTTCAACCCACTATCTCCCAAATATAAAGTAGCAACTATTCGGCCTGCACTGTGAAGCCAACTCGTTCGGTATAAAGTCCTTTGAATAACCTCAAAAAGGATGGGCAACATGGCCTGTATCGCCATGACACATCAGTATCGCCAGACCACCTGGCTAGGCAAAATTAATATTCGCAAGTTCAGTACCCTTAACAGCTGATCATCATCATCATCATCATCATCATCTTCATCATCATAATTCACCTGGTGGCCATAACCATAAAGGTGTCAAGTCTTTAAGATCTGAGACCATGTTTAGCTAATTCGAGTCCCGTTGATGGAAAAAATCACCAAGGGAACGTTGGTCGGTGGAATAAATGAATAACAATTACAGTAAATTCAAGGTGGTAGTATACAATTTCAAATCATTAAATTGCGTGCCAAAGCCTGGCTTTATTTCCAAACCTTTCCGCAGTGTTCATATGGAGAGAGGGCACATGATGCTGTTGATAGTGATACACGGGCTGAAAAGTCAGGTTGTGAGTTTCACAAAGAGTAAAAGTCCTCTCAGTTAAAAAAAAAACAAAAAAAAAGTCGCACGGACACAGATAGGTCGTATGGAGACGATGGGCTAGGAGTGGGAAGGAAGCGTCCATGGCCTTAATTAAGGTACAACCCCAGCATTTGCCTGGTGTGAAAATGGGAAACCACGGAAAATCATCTCAGGGCTGCCGACAATGGGGTTGGAACCCACTATATCCCCGAATGCAAGCTCACAGCTGCGCGCCCCTAACCGCACGGCCAACTCGCCCGGTAGTCCTCTTAGTTTTAAATACAGCCTTAATAGGGAGAAAGTTCCTTATTGGAATCACTGAGAGTACCTCCGTGTTTATATAAAGAAATATCTTCATTGAGGTAATCAAGTGCACGGGACTGTAAGTAAAGGTTACAGACGGGCGAGTTGGCCGTGCGCGTAGAGGCGCGCGGCTGTGAGCTTGCATCCGGGAGATAGTAGGTTCGAATCCCACTATCGGCAGCCCTGAAAATGGTTTTCCGTGGTTTCCCATTTTCATACCAGGCAAATGCTGGGGCTGTACCTTAATTAAGGTCACGGCCGCTTCCTTCCAACTCCTAAGCCTTTCCTATCCCATCGTCGCCATAAGACCTATCTGTGTCGGTGCGACGTAAAGCCCCTAGCAAAAAAAAGTTTCAGATCTCTCCACATGGTTATGGGGATATTTGAGGGGTTGTAGTAAAGATGTAGAGAGGGCATCTAAATAAGATTTGAGATAGATGGTTCCAGTGTATGACACTCACTTGCTTTGAGAACTGGAAAAAATACAAAGGTCTGCAGCTTGATTTGTGTGGGTTATTTCCGACAAAAAGAGTAGTGTTACAAGAATGCTGCAAACTTTGGGATGAGAAGACTTGGGAAAAAGGAGACGAGCTGCTGGACGAAGTGTAATGTTCCGAGATGTCAATGGAGAGATAGGGTGGAAGACTTTAGTAGACTAATAAGTTTAAGTGGTGTTTCTAAAAGTAGGAAAGATAATAATATGAAGGTAAAGTTGGAATTCAAGAGGACTAATTGAGTAAATATTTGTTTATAGGAAGAGGAGTTAGGAATTAGAATAATTTACCAATAAATCAGTACATTTCCGAACTCTTTCCAATTATTCAAGAAAAAACTAGGTGAACAATTGATAGGGAATCTGCCACCTGGGCGACTGCCCTAAATGCAGATCAGTGGTAATTGATAGACTTTATACTTAGTCGCACCGACACAGACAGATCTTACGGCGACGAAGGAATTAGAAAAGGCTAGTGGTGGGAAGCAAGCGAATGAAGCCCTAATTACGATACACCCCTAGCATTTTCCTTGTGTGAAAATGGGTAGCCACACAAAACTATCTTGAGGGCTGCCGACAGTGGAGTTCAAGCTCACTATCTTCCGAATACAAGCTGATAGCGCAGCCACTTTCTCGGTGATTGATTGATTGATTGATTGATTGATTGATTGATTGATTGATTGATTGATTGATTGATTGATTGATTGATTGATTTTATAGCGGAAGCCATTTCTGTTCAGTTTTGACTCAGTTTATTACTTGGGTTCTTCACTCTGTAGAAAGTTACCTGGAAATACATAAAATTCAGAAAATACCTGAAAAATGAAACGTATAATAACAGATATCCGCCTCTGTGGTCTAGGCTAGTGGTTAGCATGATTAGCTGCCACCCCTGGAGGACCGGGTTCGATTCCCGGCTCTGCCATGAAATTTGAAAAGTGGTACGAGGGCAGAAATGGCATCCACTGAGCCTTGGGAGCTCAGCTGAGTAGAGGGACGTTCGATTCCCACTTGAGGCATCCTCGAAGTGTTTTCACACTTCTCCTCCAGGCCAATGCCGGGATGGTACCTAACCTAAGGCCACGGCCGCTTCCTTCCCTCTTTCTTGTCTATCCCTTCCATTCCTCCCATCCCCCCACATGGTCCCTGCCGAACGTAGCAGGTGAGGCCGCCTGGACGAGGTACTGGTCCTCCTCTCCAGTTATTTCCCCCGACCCAAAGTCTCACGCACCAGGAAATTGCCCTTGAGGCGATAGAGATGGGATCCCTCCCTGAGTCCGAGGACAAAACCAACTCTGGAGGGTAAACAGATTAAGAACGAAAGAAAGACAGATAAAAACAGATTATACCTGAAGATGAAACAAGTTAATTAAAATAGAATTGCATATTTCGTACTTGAGAGGACATCATTAGATTCTATAAAGTTTTTTGTAACTCAAGAATTGATTAATATTACTGAGAAGTGTAAAACCATTTATGTTAAAACCAGTATCAACTCTTCTAATAATTGTTTGTGTTACCGTGTTTTGGTGGATCAGCAGAGGTGAAAGAAGGTGCGGGCTGGAATGGGTCTAACTACAAGTCCGAAAGATGCATTAAAATTTCAATAAATGTTATATTTTCAAAACTTAACGATGGTGACATAGAATTTTTGAGCATACAACAAATAACAACCAGTTAAATCAGGTACACAATCAAGAAGTCCAAGATTAGAGAACAACTTAATGATCTGGGCTTCAAGCCCCACCGTATACAACTCTGAGCTCTCAGCTCACTATCACCAAATACCAAAGGGCAGAAAACCCTTAATTACCTGGAGCTCTTGCTCCCGCTTAATAATACCAGAAAGAGCGGACCTGCTCTCAATTTTACAAGCCTATCAAAGGCCACAACAAACTTCACTACTAACTGCCCTTAAGGTACACAAAGAAACAGGGGTATTTAATACCCAACCTACAGGGCCTTCGCATGAAGAAAACAAGACATCAGGTTAAGTTACTGGCCCAAAGTACAGCAAGGACTGGAGGCGTGAACTTGCACTCCTAAATATACATTTTAAAACCTAAGTGGCTCTAGGCCGATGCACAGGCGCTAATCCCAAACTAGGGAGGTGGTACACAAAGAAACAGGGGTATTTAATACCCAACCTACAGGGCCTTCGCATGAAGAAAACAAGACATCAGGTTAAGTTACTGGCCCAAAGTACAGCAAGGACTGGAGGCGTGAACTTGCACTCCTAAATATACATTTTAAAACCTAAGTGGCTCTAGGCCGATGCACAGGCGCTAATCCCAAACTAGGGAGGTGACCCGTATGAGAAAACTTTAATACATTAAAGAAGAGAAGAACGGTTATGAAAACGTAGTCACCTCCATTTCAAAATGAAAGGGAGCTCGAGAGGGTAAAGCACTCTCTATCCCCGACTTAAAGTTCAAGAAAACAGAAGTTTAGCAAGAAAAAGGGTTTACATGTTTAGTTGTTTACATATTAAAGGTTTCGAACCCTCCCCGAGAGTTACACTGCTGAGCTAGCAAGAAATGAAGATGTTAAAAGGCCATTACCTTGTAGAAGAGCTGCTGCTTGAAGAAAAAGGCGCTTCCCGCCCCCTGCTACATATCCACACACTAAGCTAGATGTTATACGAGTGGCCCCGAGACAAGAAAATCAGCAGTTTTTATACCCTCGTGGAGAATTCGAGACCTTTCAAGAATGAGTAGACACACCCCCTCAATTTGATTGGGTAGCTAAAAATTACACATCAACATCAAAGAAGAGGGACACTGTTGGTCAAAAATTAATTAAAGGAATTCGAGATTGGCTGAGTTCAAAACTGGCGGACAGAAAGATTAATATTGCCAACCCAAAAAATAAAAGAACAAAATTTAGTAAAGACAAAACTTAAGAATCCAAAATGTCTTCAAGAGAGTTCATTCCATTGCGCCAGAGTGTATTACCATAGTTTTTTTTGATAGAGACATCTGTTAGAGAATGTTCACACTTCTTGATCAATGAAAAAAAAAACACTAAGTGACCTCTTCTGATAACTAGCAGAGTTAGTTCAGTGGTTAAAGTTCCGGGTTTCTCCAGTAGAGAAGTTTCAATTGGCGCAAGATTTGAACTTGCGTCGCGTAGAGGTGTACCGCCCGGTACAATTTGAATGCTATAAATTATATTAACGACGAACTCCTCAGGGTAGTTCTTCTCTCTCCTCAAATAATTTTTGGAAGAGTAGACACAGGTTTTATAATAAATGTTTGTACAATTCTCAATAATATTAATAATTTCATTATTAAAAATTCGTGTGATTTGTAGAATTCTCATTTTTTTTTTCAAACTTTTCCTCCACTCGGAAGCTGTCTAAGACAAAGAATACACAAAAACAATTTCATTCGAAAATAAAATAATTAACGTAAAATATGTCTCAGTCTGGCGAATATAAGTGGTGTCTGAGTATCAAAAGAGAACTCCGGAGAGCTTTCAGTGAACTCCTTTGAACTGATATTAAAGGTCTCCATCAGCTCGATCGTCTTCTTAGGGACTACCGCTCTCGAACTGAGACCCCTCACTTCTACGTAATCCAGTTCGTATTTGTTCTTATAATACTGCACTGTATGTAGGTAGATAGACTTCTTTTCTCTGTCTATTTCATCTGGTTGGTCGGAGTGCGCTTTAAATGTTACTGTGGGGTCTAACATATATAATTTCTTTCCTTTAATGTCGATCATGTCTATCCTTCTCGTGCTACCATTTACTCCGATAACATGGACTTCCTCATACACTTGAAATCCTAACAGTTATAAAAGGATAGATGATTGACAATATTGCTGCAGTTTGAAGCGACGAAAGTCATGGGGTTCCCTTGTAGGTAAAATCAATACTGAGTTAAACTATTTCAATATATTTGACGAATAACAAGTAGGCCCTAGTAGGACATGTCGTGCTTATCCCTGATTCAGCAAGAGGAACTAAGAAACCAGTTTCACATACAGTCCAACAGGGGCTGCTAAGAAGATTGCTGCTCAGGCAGATGACCTGGATGTTTTGTTCACGTGGTCAACATGATCACATCGTCAGGAGTTGGTTTTCATGTTCCGGTCTCCTGCTTCTCATATGAGACTGCTTTTAGTTTGGTCTCGCTAGGCTGAATGAATCCCACTTAAGCCCTCAGTCCAGAGTTACATTCTTGGAGTCTCCGAGTGTGAGGCAGGCACGCTACCACTATACCACGAGGCCAGCTTATAAGTAGAGTCTGCAAGTTAAGCAAAATGCCTTGTTTTATATGTGCGGGTGTATCGAAGCGTCAAAATAGAGATAAACATGTTTGTGAACATTTTGAAACGGTAAAATCAGTTATTATTTTACCTTCTTTGCCTATTTTAGCTTCCGTTGCCTCTTTGGAAGTTGCTTTTTTTGAGTTATAATGGATATTTCTTGCTATTTTTTGCAGATTGAAATAAATCAGAGGAAATAAGAAAATGTTATTGAATTTTTCTTTGGGAAAATCAAATCTGTGACGCGATTATACTTAGGAAGCGTGCAGGCTGTGATGTGAAGTATTGATGGATGGCCATGGCATACAGATCCACGTCCTGCTCAGATCTCAAGGTACTGTTGCTAGGTAACATCGCGCCACACATTTTGTTACATGACACTAATTCATTATACAAATTTTCGAATGACCCCCCAGCTCTGATGCCTGTTGTACACCATCAAACTTTTCTTTTAATTCAATAGTTCACAAGAAAAATAGTCAATCTTGTCAAATATTGTTCAACATTTCTGAAGATTTGACATTATTTGAAAATATATGGCTAGGTTTGATAGTTTTTTGATTTAACGTGGAAGAAAGGCAAGCATCCGTTGCGGTTCTTGGATTGGCAGTGGTATATATTCTTTAAAAAATGAAGAGAAACGCGCAATAAGCCATAATTTACATTAGTAATATATTAATATAGTTATCTTCATCATAATTTTTTCAATGTATTTACTGCCATAACATCATTTTCAGAGGTTATGTTATAGGTATTGCATTTACTCACATAAATATGAATTATAGCATTGCAACGGAAATTCATATTTTATTATCCGAAAACATATTGCGAATTCCGTAATAATATGCGAAAATTGTCATAATTCGAACTTTGCTGATAGTGTTTACTTATAGGTTATCGTACGGTAATAAAAATAAAAACTCTCCACTTCCTTATGGTATTTCTCTCGTAATCTCCTCGTAAGCTGCCGTTTTCTTCATTTTATTGTGGCAATCTACGGAGTTCACTGAATATACTTAGCAATTAAAACACAGAACATCGCTCGGTCATGAAGAAATTTGTTGTTTTGATTCCCGAAAATCCCAGCATGCCTAGCGGCCTAGCGCGCACCATTGATGCTCGCATTCCATTGGTCAATTCTGTCATAGACTCGGCAATTCTTTGGCCGATTAGAACGTGTTCTAATTTATTATTTATTTACCTCCAAGTTATGTAAGCCTAGTTCTGTTCGTGGAATATTATTATTAGTTATTTATCTCCAAGTGCTGTAATTCTGTTTGTAGAATATTATTATTAGTTATTCACTTTGAAGGCATTTGATGATTTCTCAAGACTTGTCAAGTATTGCAAGCTATTTGACAAGTAAACTTGTGAAGTATTGAAAATTCTTGTGAAGTCTTGAATATGACAAAAATTTGACTTGTACAGCAGGCTTAAGACATATTTATGTCAATAAAATATCGCTTCAATAATAATAAAGAGAACATTTTATTTTAACTTAATAGATAAAAAATAAATATTTGCATAAACGATTCTTTAGTATTACATAAATCTGTACTGAAAATATCACTCCACAAGCCAACCGGTCGAGAGGATTGCCGGGTCTAGTGCCTGCTATGTGGGATTAAGTACTAAAATATGATTCAGGAGTATTTTAAGTAGCTTACATTAAATCATTTTAAATATTTCAGCGCTCATTTTCGTCATTTTTGAATGCCTATTTTCATTATTTTCCTGCTTATTTCCTACGTTCTAGGTGCTTATTTGCCTGCCTACCTTAGTCCAAACTTCAGGGCTCTGCTTATAAGGTAAAAAATAACGTCGAAACAATGAAGTCATGATAACAATACTAGCGCGATATCTGCGGAGATTCTTGGTGCAGGTCTTTCGAGTTGGCACCTGATGGGCGACCTGCGCATCATTGAAGATGATGCCCTGCTTATTACGAATTCAAATGCGGAAGACGGCACACAGACCCAGACCCGAGTCACCGGAGTTAACCAATGAAGATTAAAATCCTTGACCCAGCCGCAAATCGAACCCAGGATTCCTTCGACCAAAGGAACCATTTTGCTACGGACCCGGACATGAAGTCATGATAAAGGCGCATAAGACTCAATCCAGGAAAATAACCATTGCGGTTCAACAAGTTCTTACCCCCTGTGGGTGGGGCGGTAGAAAAACAACCACGGTATCCCCTGCCTGTCGTAAGAGGTGACTGAAAGGGGCCCCAGGGGCTCTTGAGGTGGGAGCGTGGGTTGGCAACCACGGGGCCCTTAGCTGAGTCTTGGCATTGCTTCTATTTACTTGTGTCAGGCTCCTCACTTTCATATATCTTATCCGACCTCCCTTGGTCAACTCTTGTTTTGTTTTTCCAACCACGACGATATTTGAGCACTCGAGGCGTAAGGACCATTTCGTTTTCACGCCCTTCGTGGCCCTAGTCTTTCTTTGGACCTTTACCTTCATTTTTCGTAGTGTCGTATCCCTTCCATTTTTCCCTCTGATTAGTGTTATATAGACGAGGTTGCCTAGTTGTACTTCCTCTTAAAACAATAATCACCACCACCACTCAACAAGTGCTAACTCGATGGCACTACATGTCACATCGATTTTAAAGTTCAGGAAAATATATTTTATTGTGGATGAATAACAGAATAAAGTATAGCCCAACTACTCGATCCATTCATAAATACTTTCCTTGAATGTAGCCTTGCCATGCCGCGTGTGTTCCAAATTGCAGCCGCGGTAGATCAAAACTTCATCTCACCGATCAGAATTAATCTGGTGGTCAGTATAGAGTGTACATGTGGAATGAAAGTGTTACGGTGAATTCCGAGCTTTGAAATTTCCACGCTTTACTGGTTGCTCGCACGCAAGCTGCGAGCCTGGGGAGGAAACTGTCTGTACCAGCCGTCATTTACACTTCGACACAGCTGAAGTAAGCACGGAAATAAGCAGGTAGGCTGATATCTGCATGATACTGCCCCAGGGAGCATTACAAGCTGGTCATCTCGTGTCCACTTCACCTACACCTGTGCGCCATCCGCCCTCCAATAGGACATTGAAGTAGCAGAAAATTTCCCAACCAATATAATACGGGCGGTGTCATCAAACGATCGGCGGGATGAAAGTATACAGTGTTCAGAGGCGTAACGTTAGGGCCTGCAAGGCTTGGCCCTGGCTTAAGGTGTTTCTAGCTCTTGAGGCAAGCAACTCAATGTTGAAAACATCCTAGGGATATGAGCTACGAATTTTACGTAAATAAAATATAATAAAGTATGAGAAAATATTCTTTATTTATTCCTAAAAATTTCAATCCTTTTCTTAATCATCGTTTTCCGATTGGTTAGATTAACGGTTTTGCCTTTACCGAGCTCGATAGCTGCAGTCGCTTAAGTGCGGCCAGTATCCAGTAATCGGGAGATCGTGGGTTCGAGCCCCACTGTCGGCAGCCCTGAAGATGGTTTTCCGTGGTTTCCCATTTTCACACCAGGCAAATCCCGGGGCTGTACCTTAATTAAGGCCACGGCCGCTTCCTTCCACTTACTAGGCCTTTCCTATCCCATCGTCGCCACAAGACGTATCTCTGTCGGCGCGACGTAAAACAAATAGCAGGGGAAAAAAAGTTTTGCCTTTTTCTACCACTACGAGCGCTAATGTGAGTCAATTCATTGTTTCATGTAATCACCACTACGAGCGCTAATGTTAGTAAATACAGAGTTTCACCTAAGCAATTATTATCTCTTTACCTCCAATACTCCGTGAAGTATTGTCTCGTCAAATGTTAAAGGACTTGTTGATTACCCTGTATATATTTTCTTATTGATGCACAATATTACTTGTCATTTACAGACCCAAGGTCACCATATACAAAAAGCTAAGCTAAGCTACGCTATGCCACGCAACCAAAGGACAAATAACGCTCCAATGAAGCTGTATGGTATGGCACATAGAGACTGCTATGCTAAGCTATACTAATCTAAGCGACGCCAAGCTACATTTTACAGATCGCCAAGGAGGTGAATTTGATTGGTGTAGTTGGCTTCGCGCATGCTCACACTCAATTGTTTTTCGGAATCTAGCAAACAGTCAAGTCATGTGTATGGATTTCGCGACTTACTTCAATACACTGACAATTGTTTAATTCGTACAACTGATGAGCCCACTGCTACACTGAGGTGAAACGCTGGTAAATTCACGGCTGAAAAGTCCTGAAGACCTTAAATATTTTCAACATTTGCAGTCGATGAAATTAAATTATAGTTTCCTTCTGGGAACTTAATTGTTGATATAATGGCCAAAGGCATGCTTTTATACAAGTGGAGGCACATGCTTCCTCTAGTGCAGCGTCACTGCATTGTCCTACTTAGGAGGCTTGTAGTGGTGTCCAGTGTCTTGCAAAGGTATAGCAATCCAACAGATGAGCCCTCTGCTACACTGGGAGGAAACGCTGGTAATTTCAAGATGGAAAAGTCCTGAAGAACGTAAAAGTTTTTAATTGTTTCTGTGTTTGATAATTACATTTTGCTTACGTCGTGCCGACATAGATAGGTCTTATGATGGCGATGGGATAGGAAAGGGCTAGGAGTGGGAAAGAAGCAGCCATGGCCTTAATTAAGGTACAGCCTCAGCATTTGCGTAGTGAGAGGAAGGAGAACTACGGAAAAACATATTCAGGGGTGCCGACAGTAGCATTCGAACCCACTATCTCCCGAATGCAAGCTCACAGCTGCTTGCCGCTAACCACACGGCCAAATCGCTCGGTATGTTTGCTAATTATCGAGGAAGGCAGACGGAAGAAAGACTAATTGAAGAGATACAAAACTTTCTTTGTCTTTATGATACAACCTCAAATTATTGTAGAGATATAACCATAAAAGACAACTGTTGGGGGGGAAATAGAGAAACTCTCGACATCTTCTTCTGATTCTGAGCTAATGGGTCACTTAGGATGATGCGGAATCAACATTTATTGAACTTTCCTCTTTGCCCAGTACGTCGTGACGGTTTCTTCTCGCCTTCCTCAAATACCGTTGTGTTAACAATTTTCCTCACTACATTTCTATCCTGCAGATTTGGTGATCCTAATTCAGTGAGGTCTTTCTCTACTTGCTTATACTATTTTGATTTTACGTATCATTTATTGCTTTTACACAAATTTTTCCCTACATTCTATAATTTGGGTATTTCTTATTTGTTTCCTGAATATCAACTTCAATGATGGAGGGAATTCTACGAATACAGAACCATCTCTTTTTCATCTTTTAAGACAGCAGTCAATAAAAGCCTCCTCTTTACTTAATCGCACCATCTTTAAACAGCTGTCTAAGCATAGTCACCAGCTTGGCTTTTTATTTGTCATAACACAACATAGCTTGACATTAAATAGCATAGAGTAGCTTATCTGAGCTTTGTGTGTGTGGCGGCTTTCAGAATCTTAAATATGAATTGTTTTGCTGAGTTCTAAAAAGGTAGGCAGTGTTATTTGTATACGCCTTACATAGCCCTACATAATGTGAGGGAAAATTCAGTAATACGTCAGGATACAGACTAATTTGGCCAGTAGGAAGCGTCGTCAAAACCGCTCTTCCGTAATGTACCGAGGGTAACATAGCTTCTAGGGGTTATAATAGATCAAGTCTCCCTTTTTTAATGTTGTTTAACGTCTTATTAACATATCGAAGGTTTTCGGTGACACAAGGGCGGGAAAGTGATAGAATTGGAATGGTGACAGCCATGCTCCTAATTAATGTACACCGGGCGAGTTGGCAGTGCGGTTAAGGGCGCGGAGTTGTGAGCTCGCATAGGCGAGATAGTGGGTTCGAATCCCACTGTCGGCAGCCCTGCATATGGTTTTCCGTGGTTTCCCATTTTCACACCAGGAAAAATTCTGGGACTGTACCTTAATTAAGGCCAAGGCCACTTCCTTCCCATTCCTAGGCCTTTCCTCTTCCATCGTCACCATTAGACCTATCTGTGTCGGTGCGATGTAAAGCAAATACAAAAAAAAAAATGTACAGCCGAGCTGAGTGGCTCAGACGATTTTTTTTGCTAGGAGCTTTACGTCGCACCGACACAGATAGGTCTTATGGCGACGATGGGATAGGAAAGGCCTAGGAGTTGGAAGGAAGCGGCCGTGGCCTTAATTAAGGTACAGCCCCAGCCAACGGTTGTGTACGAACCCACCATTTACCAAACATACGCTCACAGCTCCGCATGGTCAACCCTACCCGTATTAAAAACAAATACAACAGTTTTGTTGGGAGATTTTACATTATCTTAGGAAGGAAAATTTAGAAAAGATAATGAGTACATTGATTTGTAACTCCCCTTAAGCCACTCTTCATGAGGAATGACAGCTAGATAATGTTTCCTCATTTAATAGTGTCTATCATCAATACTACTCTGCCCCATATTCTAGGATTTGCCTCACACGCTACAAATAAGCAGGTTCCTTGGCCTTCGTCCTGGAATAATGTGTGTTGCCCCACTGTTTGTTTATCTTGTTATTTCAACGCAGCTCGTGGAAAGGTGTTCTATCAGACATACACAAGAAATTTGTGTAAACAATCGTGGATAAAATATTCAGAATACGTAATTTCTGATGCTGTTTACCTGTAATTCCTGACTTACAGTACATCATCACCTGAAAGGTGGTTCTTCTATCCTTTGATAAAGACAAGTTATTTAACCTTTACTAAGTATTGTGAAACGTCCGTGTTCCGACATGTCCCGTATAACTTGGCCTTCACTAACCCACATTGAGGATAACTTCTCTAAACTTGGCCTACTCTTTCAACAGAATGAATAATTTCACGGCAAAATAAAACAAAATCTGTTTACTTCCGGAAACTGAAATTGTTGCCACTGACAAAATTATGTTCATTTTCTTGAATGATAAATTTATTTATTTGTTTATTGATTTATATATTCATTTAGTTATTTATATCGTCGGTGAAGAAACACTACCTCGTATGTGACAATGCTGTTCCTGTCCATTATTTCCCTTAAGTTGTCACACCCCCAGCCCCATATGGATATGCAGTCCATCAGAACAACGTTCGTTGTGTTCATTTTTTATGCGAAGGTGCAAAGGAAAATTATCCTTAAATTCAGTACAGTCCTATGTAGTGCAGTGGTTAGTGTGGTTAGCTGCCACCCCCAGAAGCCCGAGTTTAATTCTCGTTCTGCTACGAAATTTGAAAAGTGGTACGAGGGCTAGAACGGGGTCCACTCAGCCTATTTAGGTCAAATGTGTAGAGGGGGCAGGATCGATTATCTCCTCAGCCATCCTCGAAGTGGTTTTCAGTGGTTTACGACTTCTCCTCCAGGCAAATGCTACGATGGTACCTACACTAACTTAAGGTCACGGATGTTTCTTCCCCCCTTCCTTGACTATCCCTTCCGATCTACCCATCCCTCCAATAAGGCCTCTGTTTAGCATAGCAGGTGAGGCCGCCTGGACGAGATACTGGTCCTCCTCCTCATTTGTATCCTCGACCAAATGTATCGCGCTCTAGGATACTGCCCTTGCGGCGGTATCCCTCGCTGATTACGAGTGAAGAACCAACCCTCGACGATAAACGGATTAAGAAAGAAATGAAAGAATTCTGCTCTACAATTTTTTCTTTTCGTTCTCTGCTCTTCTCCTTTCTTATGTATGTTCTGTCATTCCTTTTAATCTTTTCCCTCCTCTATTCTCTTTTCTTTCTCTCTCTTCTTTCAGATCTTTTCTTTCTCTCATCTCCGTTCACCTCTCTTCTCCATTTTTTCTCTCTCCTTTTCTCCTGTTCTCTTCTCCCCTTTCTTCCTCTGCATTTGCCTATTTTGCCTTTTCTTCCTTTCATCGCTTCTCTCCTTACTTTACTTCTCAGTTTTATCTATTCTCTTTTTTGTGTTTTTTCGTAGGCGCTGAGCTTCCCAAGATCTACTGACATGAGGCTGACGAATTTGAGCACCTTCAAAATCCATCGGACTGAGCTGGGATCGAACCTCTCAAGTTTGGCTCGGAAGGCCAGCACACTACCGCCTAAGCTACTCAAACCGGTTCTCTTCTTTTATCTCCTCCTCTCAATTGTCTTACCAGAGGCAACATTGGAATACCTCTTGGCGTTGTTAAATCCGTCACATAATATCGCTAAAAGCCATCAAGCCATTGGCTGCACGCTCACTCTCCTTTTTTTTTTTTTTTTCTCGCAACAGCAGTGAAACATACGTAATTATGTAAGATGAGTAGTGCAGATGTCGCTGTCGACACGTGGATGTGTGTGCAATGACACCACGCATTTCATCGTCGATGGGAAAGTTACTTCCATAAGGTTCCTGCAAGCCCGCCGCCAGAGGCGCTCCACATAAATATGGATGTTGCGGACTAGCTCTGTAATCAAATCCTCCCGCAGAACAATTCGCTCTGCTGATGACACAACTGTGACGTGATGGTGACGTCATCACATGTGCTCTATGCTCATGATCCACATGTTTTAATAAACCAAGGCTGTGTCACCAAATTACCGGCCACCTCAACCAGGATGTCCTCAGTTAGAAGCTGTGTCATGCCAGAGCACATCAAGTGGTTTATAAGGTCAAACTTACCATAAAGTTAAAAATACGTGTATTGTTAGGTGAGATTGAATTCGTCAGAATTGTGCCGTTTTAGGATCGAGTTTTCTTCCTTTATTTTCCACTACCATTACTGTACGATTCATTGTCCTTCGATGTAATCGTCAGAGTTACAGCAGATACTATCCATTGCCCGCCATGTGAAATCGAAATTTGCACTCAAATGTTAAAGACGAGATTACTCTCTTGTACTGTATAATAAAAGGTTTACTCCGAATGGAAATCAACATCATCAATAATAATAATGATAATATTAACAATAACAATAACAATAATAAAAATAGTCCACCTCTGTGGTGTAGTGGTTATGTGTTTAGCTGCCAGCTCCGGAGGCCCGGGTTCGATTCCCGGATCTGCCACGAAATTTGAAAAGTGGTACGAGGACTGGAACGGGGTCACTTAGCCTTAGGAGGTTCTATTCCTACGTCAGCCAACCGTGGTTTCTCACTCCTTCTTCAGACAAATCACTCTCTTCCTTGCCTAATCCCTTCCGATCCTCCCATGCCCTCACAATGTCTCTATTCGGCATAGCAGGTGAGGCCACCTATGCGAGGTACTGGTCCTCCTCCTCAGTTTTATCCCCGACCAAATATTTCACGCTCCACGACACCGTCCTTGAGACAGTAGAGATGGGACCCCTCGCTGAGTCCGTTGGGGAAAGAACCCGGGAGGTTAAACGGATTAAATAATATAATATAATATAATATAATATAATATAATATAATATAATATAATATAATATAATATAATATAATATAATATAATATAATATAATATTATATTATATTATATTATATAATATATAGCCTCCGTGGCTCAGGCGGTAGTGCACCGACCTCTCACCGCTGGGTTCCGTGGTTGAAATCCCGGTCACTCCATGTCAGATTTGTGCTGGACAAAGCGGAGGCGGAACAGGTTTTTCTCCGGGTACTCCGGTTTTCCCTGTCATATTTCATTCCAGCAACACTCTCAGGTATAATTTATTTTCGTCTATCATTAATTAATCATTGCCCCAGGTATTTTTACTACCTTAATTTTGAAGTTAATTTTCTCTGAATATATTTTGGTTGTGGGGTGCTCATCTTAAAAACTAGTGAAGATACCAATATAAAAATTTTACCACCTTCAATACTAACACTGCCCTCCATGTTAAGGGGACCGATGACTGAAATTTCGTGATTTCCTTACAAAAAATGGACTTTTGCAATTATTGTTAAGAACACCACCAATCCTACTATTATTGGAAAATGGCAGAATATTTATTAAAGTTTCGCCAATTTCAAAGGCCGTACGAGCATTTCAGTGGACTGCCGTGTTGGTATCTCTGCCACTCCCACGTTAACCTGATGGCACTTTATCGGTATATTGGCAGTATTTTTCGTTTGAATTTGGCTGAAAGGTTTGACAAATGACAGTGGTCAGCGCTTTACGATGTTTACTGTTTACCTCATTACCTTTAAAAAGCAATAGGTGCATTCGAAACTGATAGATATGAAACTTTCTGGAGTTATAGCAATATCACCGGGCAAGTTGGCCGTGCGGTAGAAGCACGCGACCGTGAGCTTGCATCCAGGAGATAGTGGGTTCGAATCCAACTGTCGGCAGCCCTGAAGATGGTTTTTCGTGGCTTCCCATTGTCACACTAGGCAAATGCTGGGGCTGTACCTTAATTAAGGCTTCCTTCTAACTCCTAGTCCTTTCCTATCCCATCGTCGCCATAAGACCTATCTGTGTCGGTGCGACGTAAAGCCACTAGGAAAGAAGATATATATAGAAATATCTTCAACTAAAAAAGCATACTTATAAAGAATGTTATTTGTTGATTGGAAGCAACGTAACATGCATTTGATAGAAATTAGTAAACCAGAAATTCAAATATGTCTAGTCTGGTAAATATTTGGGCAGAAATACATTTGTAATTAAGTTATGTTTACATGTATATAAACACCATTATCAAATTTTGAAGTCATGAAAAACAAAATTGTGTCTCAGGGAACTTTTTTTCTGTAACTCACAACTAAATATAAAAATAATGGAAATAGGTTGAATCAACACAGTGCTTTGAAACTTTGTATAATAGGTAATATTTACTTCATGAATGTGCTCACAAAATTTCGTACTGATATCTAAAAAATTATACAAGTTGAAAATTTCAGTCAACGGTCTCCTTAAACACAAATCCATAATCTAACAATGGAAACTTTGTTCATGAAAAGTACGTGTAAATAAATTGTGGATTTTTTACTTAATAGGAAAGGTAAAACAAATAATAAAATATTCTACCTAATTTTGCTCAAAATGCATTTAACACAGAGATAAAGACTGCTCTACTCTATCTACAGTAGTTTGGAAGATGAGCGCCGCCAAGTTTAGCAACATTAGCATTCTTCGTTCCCTTAGTGGGGGTCATGACAGAAATTTGAAACTTCTACAATACACAACTTATCCAATTCGGATTTAAAGCACAAGCATATACTAATCGGATATAGCACCATACAAAATTTTGAGTTGATTAGTTAATTTGTTGCCCAATTATTAAACAATAATATTTACTTTTATATGTTGCATAGAAAATTCGCCTTGCGCCAAAGTTTTCATTATTTAGGGCTATAATTTGATGACAGACTTGTCAAAACTACTCATATACTTAGTAATAACTCTGGGTTCCTCGGTCAGTTATAAACTATTGGGGATTTGCGTTTTTCAGTTTTTCATTAATCATACAATAGGCAAAAATCTAGTCTGATGCTATTTTCGTGCAAAAATATGAAGGTCATATTCAACTGATAATAAAATGCAGAACTGCTTTATTTCTTGTACATATTATCTGAAAATTTCAGGTAAATCTGATAAGAACACTGTCGCATGGAGCATTTTGTACATGGTAAAGAGCTGAAAATATTTGAAGCTAGAAAATTGCAGTTGAATGTTTTTTAAGAAATATACTAGCTTTGAGATTGCTCAAACGTCTTTCTCCTCTTATGCACACCGTAAGCCTACAGCCAGCGGGTTATTGAAGTGGTAGTCCGAAAGAACTTGGAAGCCAATATTACCTGACAGCGCGAGAGAAAGGGACGTGCGGTTTGCTCTCTATACGCCGTGCCGCTACCCTTTAACTCCAGCATTTGGACCTTTACAATGGCGTTATTGAGGAACTGATAACGGGATTTGAAAGAAGAAGAATTGGGGGATTTTTAAGGTTAAAAATGCCTTTGCTGGCAGGACCTAGTGTTTACAGTGCACTATGTCTTCTGGTATAGGCTAGAGCAATTTTGTTACTTTCATAGATCTGTCTCTGATCCTTGGCATTGACAATATGAAAGTGACTGAGGTATGAGCGATGCTAGTAATGCCAATCCTTATGCAGCCAGTCCCTGCTATGAATGGTGTAAAATTTTGCTCATAGGGTCGGTTGGTGTATGCATTTCATTGGGCTTGGCAGACTGATATGTAATAGCAACTCTGGCTCGGTGAGGAAAGCAACGGGAAACTACCTCACTCCTCATTTTCCTAGTACGCCTCTTCAGTGACGCCTAGGCCATCTATGACAGCTGATGACAGAGCTGTTGAGGATCCCACCAGCGGAAGCGCTGACGGACTGAACATACATACATACATACATACATACATACATACATACATACATACATACATACATACATAAGGTTAAAATTCGAGTTTTTTGGTCAAAAATCGCAACAATTCAGTCATAACTTTTCTTAAATAAGGGTAAACAGTCCCCAAACCATATCCCTCGATGTGATGAAAGGGAGTTTTTACAGGTCACTGCAATTGTCACATGAACCGTAACATTTTTGTAGGTCTGATGCAGAACCAATAAGTGTCTTACTCTTATGCAGCTGTCAATTAACTTGCAGACCATGATTCAATATATCTGAAGGAATTACTCATACTTTTGAAAATATTTCCACAGTTCTCAAGTTCTGAAGATTGCCACAATTATTTCACAAAAAGTACACAAGGCCGATCGCCCTAATGGTTTTCTTTATTATTCCTGCAGCTTTATATTACTTATTCTTGATCTTATGATGGATACACCCACGAACTATTATGATTTCGTTCTGCATTAATTGAAACTTAATAACTGTATCGGCTATCCTTAGAATTCATTGTCATAATTTGTGGAAAGTACCAAAATGTTTCTGTTTATTCAGCATATTAATATTTTATCCAGTCCACGCCGACAAATAGACACTGTATCTTGATCTAAAATTTAAATGTGATCATAATCTTAATAACATGCTTACTTGCTTTTACCATCAACAAGAATTCAAGGTCTTCTGTGTGTAGTGACTCATTGTTCTATGAGTAATTTGGTTCTCGGAAACGATTCTTAAGTCGCACATTGATATCCACTGTGAAAATGTGCGAACACGTATTACATAATAATAATAATAATAATAATAATAATAATAATAATAATAATAATAATAATAATAATAATAATAATAATGTTATGGAAGAATGGGAGAAAGAACACAAGAAATGTGAGTTTTGGAAGCCAATCCGACTGGGATTTCCTAAATACAAACTCTACAAACCATACCTCGATTTTTCCGGCGATATGGCGATACTAACACAGGACGAGGAGACTGCCGATAAAACAGCTCGAGATAAAGTGCAGAGAAGATGGGGCTACAGATATCGTTCGAGAAAACTAATTTCTTATGTTCAGAGACAGATATCAAGGACCTAAGAACAAAATATGGTACAACTGACAGGGTCTCTTACTTTAAATACCTCGGAGAATTTATCAAACCGACAGGCCTTGAAAAGATCTCATAACAAACTCGTTTTCAAAAAATTAAAAAAAGCATTAGGGTTAGTCCAAAACATCTACAAAAGAATGTCAAGACACAAAAATTCAGTGTTACAGTACAGTCATAAAACCAACAGTCCTTTACGAAAGAGAAACGCTGGCACTCAACATAAAACAAGAACCTGAAGAAATAATAAAAGAGAGGAAGATTATTGGGAAAATCTTAGGAGCAAGATACACCCAAGACGTTTGTCACAAAACAACAGAAAAGTTCTCAAAAATCGAAATTGACATTAGGAAAAGACGAATGGAATTATTCGGTCATCTCACTAGATCACCAGAAAATTGTCCGTCTCCATGACTAAATGGTTAGCGTGTTAATTTCGCCGGCAGGGTACTGGATGTGTGTGTCTTCCTCATCATCATTTCATCCTTATCATGACGCGCAGGTCGCCTACGGACCTCAAATCAAAAGACCTGCTCCTGGCGTACCGAACATGTCCTCGGACACTCCCGGCACTAAAAGCCATACGCCATTTCATTTTTTTAAACCAGAAAATCGATTGACAACAAATATATTAGATTATATAACGATGGCTTTCTTTAAAAACCTCGTAAATCCGAATGCTCTTCCTATCCATCACATTCCTTAAGACTGGTCACGCCCCCCAGTCCCATATCTATATGCAGTCCAAAAGAATCATTTTCGTTATGGTCATTTTCCTCTGCCGGGCTGTAAAGGAAAATGAACCTTAAATGCATTATACTGTAGGAGTGTGTAAATTTGCCATGCAATCAACATCCCTACAATACGGTACGGTAAGGTCCATTTTCCTTTAGACATAAGCAAAGGAAAATGAACGCAGCGAAAATTATTCTGATGGACTGAATACAAATATATGACCGGGAGGCGTGACCAGTCTTAAGGAATATAATGGGTAGGAAGAACATTTGGACATACGAGGTTTTAAAAGAAAGCCATCGATAACCTCACTTAGGAACCCAACACCCTGGCTTAACAAAATTTGGAAGGTCCTCAAAAAGATAAACATAAGTTCGATGATGCTGATGATGATGCTTGTTGTTTTAAGGGGCCTAACATCGAAGGTCTTCGACTCGAACATAAGTTCAACAGACATTCTGGAAATAGGCTTAATTAGACACAAAGTAAACAATTGGGAAGCTATACTTTGTATCAGAGCAACCGTAACAAAACCCGTACAGACCAAAGTGGTCGGCAGAACGTAAACAAGCCTTCTCCGAAAGAATGAAAGCCTATTGGAACGACATGAAGAACCCACAGAAGAACTGATTGAGTTATTTGCTTAGCGTCTTCCAATATTGGGAGAATTCGCTACTAATAATAATGATATAAAATAACATACCCTAAAACCGGAAAAACGAGATTATTTCATACACACAACAACTTGGACGCATTTTCTCACCATTTATTAGACACAGGGCACACGTAAGCAGAGGAAAATATATGAGTGAAGTTGAGGAGCTATGTATGATGAAATGAATGACTGTGAATGAAATTTATAAGGAGGTGGAAGGAATCGACCGTGACCTATGCACAGGAACTGTTTCGACATTTGACTGAAAGTGAATATTATACACACACATCAAGATATCTGATATAAAAATTAGTGTGAAAATATTATGCATCTAGTTTTTATGGATTTGGTAATTAATAGTACCCAATCATCCAAAACTTCAGTTATGGTAAGGAGCTTGCAAAGGTTAAGAAATCCTTTACTGGTAATTTCAGTAAATTTGGAACATTCCTACAGCATATTACACATGTGTATCTGATTTTTCCCCCTTCCTTTTTCTTTTTAGGTTCCTTTTTCAACTTCTGACTGCTTTAGTCATCTGTTCAGTGAGTTTTTATTCTCTCTGTACACGAATATTCTCAGTCTTAAGTAGATAACTTGTCATATTGGTTCCACATTTTAATCCAATTTCTTCAGTACATTTACATTGTCATTGAATCAGAACACTCAGGGTGTCTGAGAAATCCCCTTACCCCTACATCAAAACATTATAGACCCTATTGTATTCCGAAGCAAGTCAGGATTTACATTTCGAAAGACTTCCTCCACACTTTGGCGCAATTCTTCATTAGTCGTATACCTACGTTGAGTCACATGAGATACGATTACTCTCCATAATGAGTTGTTTGGCGTGATAAGGTGCGGACTTTACTGTGGCTATTTCAATGGGGCTGGAGATGTTGGTGAGCCACGCCCAATCCAGAGCCTCGGAATTGTTCATCATGGAACACAATCACCTGTATAGCAAAATATATCTATACATGATCCTTGATTCTCTTGTCTTGGAGCTGAGGAATTAACCAAGTTTGTAACATGTGAAAATACGAATTTCCATTCACGTACACTTCAAAATAATACGGACCGAACAGGTGACGTGATGACATATCGACCTATACATGACGCGGGTTCCTTTCCAACTCTTGCATATAATGAGCATTTTTCTTAGGCCAGAAAACTACATTCCTCCTCTGCGAACTACGATGTATTGTACATTCATCAGAAAATAACACTCTTAAGCGACGCATGGCACGTAGAAATTATGCCAACAAAGCACGGCAGGCTATAAGTCACTGCTCCATGTCATTGTCAGATAATTTAATTCCCATGCATCGGTCTAAATCCTTTCATTTTCAAATATCCTTTAATGTGGTGATGCATTGTGGACCGCTGTATTCACAGTTCAGCTGATAATTTGCGAATTGATTTAATTGGAGACTGCTCAATTTATAGAGCGACGGTGGCAGACGTTCTTCCCGCATTTTCTTACGTCCACTACATGGCCTGTAAAGCTGCATGAACCTCGGAGCTGGAGGTTAAACATCAATCATAAATATCAGTTGTCTTCTTCTTATTGAATTCATCTCGTTACTCGAACGAAATCCAGTTCTACAGCTGCTCACTGATGATGCTGCTAGCTCTGAGAATTATTCTTGCATGTGCACACTTTGCACGCTAACCGCTGATTCCTTTTATTCTCTCCGCAGGCAACGATTCCTGGTGTGCGTGATAGTTATGTATTTTACCACTGACGTTCTGAGTATTGGTTGTAACTGGCGTAATTCTACAGACAGATATTGAAAGATATTGAATCTGAATGTCAATAAACGCCTGAAATTGCAATTCAGTGGTAGGTGAGATATTATAACTTTTTTATATCATCTGTAATTTCTACTTCACCTTCCGCGATAATAACCGAATCATTCACACCATTCATCCTCTGATACATCTATAATGGATGAAACACACGCATCAAGGAACTGAGGAGTAATCCGAAGCTACATAACTTCCTTCTAACACGCTACTCATTTAAAATGGAGGAACTCAGGCACCATTTCGTTATGTAGAAGCCTCTTCTGATCCAATCAGAGATAAATGTTTAGACTTAGATAAACTTGAACAACAAACTCTTCCTCCATTGAATGGAAATCATTCCCAAATCAGCCTATCTTCCACTGTGCCAGTTATTATTTACATTTTAAACACTAAAGATTAGAACTCGAAACGCCAGTTCTCCAGACGGGTGCTTTTACCCTTGAGGGGCAGAACACGTTGCAATAAACTTCCACCTACCACGTAATAGTATACATATTAGTGAAGAAATCATTAGGAATATGTAACTTAAAAGCTTTCCAGTCTGTGGAACACACAAGTATTACACAAATGATACACTATTACATACATGTAAAATACATTATTAAAGAAGGAATAAAGCACACTATTAAACAAAAAATGACATGTTTCGTTCTTTCGTTCGTTTTGCTCTTCCTATCCATTACTTTCCTTAAGGATCGTCACGCCTCCCAGCCACATATTGATAATGTAGTCCATCAGAACAATGTTCGTTGTGTTCATTTACCTATTTTTATATTATGCAAAGGTCTTATGGAGACAATGGGATAAGAAAGGGCTAGGAGTGAGAAGGAAGTGACCGTAGCCTTAATTCAGGCACAGCTCCAGCATTTGCTTCGTGTGAAAATGGGAAACCACGAAAAACAATCTTCATGGCTGCCGACAGTGGGGTTCAAACCCACTATCTCCCGAATGCAAGCTCACAGCTCCCCTAACCGTACGGCCAACTCGCTCGGTGCTCTCGTAATTCTCTACATTCTCAAGAGTTCAATTTCTGTTCATAGGTGTATTATTTGATCGTTTGTATGTTAATTTTTGGTCACTTTGATTAAACATTAAGATCAGTGGAATCAACCATAATTATTGTTTAGTTAAAGTGCCATATTAACCCTGTAAATTACCAAATGGATTCATGTCATTGTAGTTTTAAGCTGGATGTTATTACGTGTTTCATGACGCAACCTTCATAACACTATTGTTTTACATTCGTCACATTAATTAGGCGCCGTAATGGCGTACCCTACACTACAATACTGTATTAACGTAAAGAGAAAAGTGAGTAGCTACTTTTTGGAATTGATGAAGGGCGCTTTTGAAAGTTATAAAATAAAAATAATAACTCTTTAAAATGCATTTGTAACTTTAACTAGTTTCATTAGTTTTAAATCTCATTTGGCAAGAAGTATCTCTAATCTGTATCCTAGCAATGAGACAATATTATTTTTCATAGGCCTAAATACGTGTACGTTGTCAATTTATTTTGCGACATTTGATATTTTTTAAAATTATCTGCGTTTGTTTATGAAACAGTGAAATGTATTTGCAGTCAAGAATACCATATGAAGATTAAGTAGTACAGAAATCATTTTAATTCTTCGCGGAAATACTTGTCAACCTTGAACATTCCTTCAAGTTGCATTAGTTGCGATCGCTGGTTTTTGGCAGTAAAAACTTTCGTGTGGACTTGGCTTCATGTACAACAATAATGAACGTTGTTAACAGCTTTTTATCGCTAATGTAAACTGCTGATAGAGGACTGTTCTTACTTTAAAACTAAACAAGAGCCAGATAAGTATAAATATCCTTATTTAAAAAAAATAAGTATACTAATAGTGTTGTTATACAATTGCAAATACGTAGAAATTCCACAAGATTAAACTAAGAGGGTATTCTCTCACTTCTTATTGCATTCCATTGGAGAGTATTCAAACATTTTCATGTAATGTAGTTTCATTCTTTGTGAGCAGTCATCATTTAGATAACGGGCTGAGTAGCTTGATTTCTGAGCTCAAAATACTGTAATTGGTTCGTCCCAACTCGATTAGGCAGTATTTGAATACCCTGAAATATGCCAGCATCGATTCGGTAGATTTACCAGCAAGTAAAAGACAGAACAAACTATTCTGGTATTTCAGCATCTTCGGAAACCGTGTAAGTACTCAGTGAGATGTTAAACTATTATTATTATTATTATTATTATTATTATTATTATTATTATTGTTGTTGTTGTTGTTGTACCAGGCGGTGCACCTCCATGCCGCTAGTTCAAATATTGCGCCAATTGAAACTCCTCTACAGGAGAAAGCCTGAACTTTAAAAAACTGTATTAACTCAACAGTTTCTCCGAAAATGGCTCTGAGTGAATTTTGATATGTTTTTGTTTGTAATTGATCAAGAAGTGTGGACGTTCTCTACCAGATGTCTCTACTAAAAACTATGATTACGCACTCTGGTGCGAAGGAATGAACTTTCTTGAAGAAATTTTGTCTTCAAAAGTTGTTGACTTTACTAAATTTTGTTCTTTTATTTTTTGGGTTGGCAATATTAATCCTTCCTTCCGCCAGTTTTGAACTTAGCCAATCCCAGACTTCTTTAATTAATTTTAATCCAATCATGTATGTCTTCTTCGATATGGATATGTAGCTCTAAGCTATCCAATAAAATTGGGGGGGAGGGTGTCTTCTCATTCCTGAAAGGTCTCGAATTTTCCACAAGGGTATAAAAACTGCTGATTTTCTTGTCTCGGAGCCACTTCAGTAACATCTAACTTAGTGTGGATATGTAGCAGGGGGCGGGAAGCGCCTCTTTCTTCAAGCAGCTGCTCTTCAACAAGGTAATGGTCTGTTAACATCTTCATTTCTTGCTAGCTCAGCAGTTTAACTCTCGGGGAGGGTTCGAAACCTTTAATATGTAACCTACCACCTTTAAATGTAAATTCCTCTTCTGTCTATGCAAAAACTACAAATATCTTTCACTGTATAGCGGGGATAGAGAGTGCTTTACCCTCTCGAACTCCCCTTCATTTTGACATTGAGGTGACCACGTTTATATAACCGTTTCTTCTCTTCCTTAATGTATTAAAGTTTTCTCATACGGGTCACCTCCCTAGCTTGGGACTAGCCCCTGTGTATCGGCCTAGAGCCATTTAGGTTTTAAAAAGTGTATTTGGAGTGCAAGTTCACGCCTCCAGTCCTCTCTGTACTTAAGCTGTTGTTTTATTTTCATTGCGAAGGCCCTGTAGGTTGGGTATTAAATATCCCTGTTTCTTTGTGTGCCTTGAGGGCAGGTAGAAGTGAAATTCGTTGTGGCCTTTGATAGGCTTGAACTTCGAGAGCGGGTCTGCTCTTTCCTAAATTTGATTTCTGTGTAACTCTAGGAGGCTTAACATTTTAATTGGGAGCAAGTGCTCCTTGGCATGATGGGGTTTTCTGCCCCTTTGTTCGAATTTGGTACCTTGGTAAAGTTGGGCTAATAGCTCGAGGATTGTGATTGTGGGGCTCGAAGCCCAGACCTTGTAATAATCCCCTAACACTTGTAATTTCTTTGTATCTGATTTTGGCTTGTTGTTGACTTGTTAAGTTTTCAAATTCTATGTTACCATTGTTAAGTTTTGAAAATATAACCTTTGTTGAAATTTTAATTCATCTTTCGAACTTGTAGTTAGACCCATTCCAGTCCGCACCTTCTTTCACCTCTGCTGTTCCACAGAATCCTCGGAACAATTATTATTATTATTATTATTATTATTATTATTATTATTATTATTATTACTATTATTATTATTTATTACGTTTTGAAGCCATCTATTTTAGAGTCTCCAAAAGCCGTATAAGTTTATAATGGGAGGTAACATTTATATTATTTTTATTATAATCTAAGCAAGAGTCGTATTCGTGTTTGAACGTAGGTGGTTTAAACACAGTCCTGAACTGGACTAGGGGCCATTGATCAGGAACACTCTGCGGAAGGGGATTTGGATAGAGTGACCAGTCCTCCTACAAGCAACAGCAAGTAGGCCACCTATCCAAGTAGACACCAAGCCTGATACTGCTTAACTTGAAAAACCTCACGTGAATCGATGTTCGAACATGTCTTTGCGTTGGCTTATAATAAACACTGCTGTCTGGGGTCATCGGTCCATAGATAGACCGGTTTTATTTAGCTCTCCATGTCACCCTGGGCTGTGCTAAACTTTTCACTTCTTTGTAACTACTACATCCTACAACTACTCTAAACTGTTTCTCAACCCTTACCGTTTTCTTCGCCTATAATTCCTTCAAAAACCAACTGAACTACTTCTGGGTGTCTTATGATGTGTTCTTTCATGTTATCTCTTCTTCTTGTCAAAATTTTACCAAATCGTTCTTTTTCACCATTTAGATGCTTTTCTCTTCATTTGTGATTCGATATACACATATCACTTTCAGCATCCTCCTGTAATACCTCATTTCAAAAGTTTATATTTTCTATTTATCATCCCTGTTTCACTACAGTACAATACGACGTTCCAGACGAAAATCCTCAAAAACATGTTCCTAATTCCGATATCAATGTTTCAAGTGAAGAAATTTATTTTTATCAAGAAAGGCCTACCTTGCTTGTGGTAGTCTGCAATTTATACCCTCCTTACTTCTGCCATCGTTAGTTATTATACTTCCCAAGTAACAATATTCATCTACTTCCCTTAAGACTTCATTTTCTAACCTAATATGTCCTGCATCATCTGACTTCGTTCAACTGCACTTTATGTTTTGTTTTGGATTTATTTATTTTCATCTTGTACCCCTCCAAGACTGTCCATACCATTCAGCAATGTTTCCAGATTCTGTTAAAATAACGATATCTTTAACAGATCTCAGAGTTTGGATTTCCTCTCCTTGGATCGTGATTTCGTTTCCAAATTACTGTTGGATATCTTTCACCGCCTGTTCTATATAATCATTGGAAAGGCGTGGGGACAAACTGCAGCCTTGCCCCACTCCTTTCTGGATTGCTGATTCCTCTTCATATTCCTCTATTCTTATCACTGCAGACTGATTTTTGTACAGATTGTACATAATATTTCAATCCTGGTGTCTGACTCCGATCACCTTCAGAACTCCAAATAGCTTGTTCCAACCAGTATTATCAAGTGCCCTTTGTAGATCTATGAGTGCCATGTATACATATATTGGCTTGTTATTTTTAATTCGATCGTTTTAAAATTAAACGAACACTGAGGACTGCTTTGGGCATTCGTACATTTCTTCTGAAGCGAAATTGATTGTCCCAGCTCAGCTCTTATGCAAAAGTATGTTAATAATAACACTGTGGTTGACTTTATGTCCCACTTCCTACTTTAACGGTATTCGGAGACGCAGAGGTGCCGGAATTAAGTCCCGAAGGAGTTATTTTACGTGCCAGTAAATTTACCCACACGAGGCTGGCGTATTTGAGCACCTTCAAATACCACGGGTATAGTGGTGTTAGTACATTTATACATAGTGGTGTAAGTAAAAAATATTTTATATGCTGTGTGTCCCACGCGCAATAGTATGCTGAGTACATCTTACTATCGTCTGTTCGACTTCTAGGAGTAGTACAGAGAAGTCTAATCAGAGGAAGAAGGGGGCGTAACACTTTTCACGCTAATGTGCATAACTTACAGTGCACGTGCACTGCTGCGAGGGATGGCGGCTGAAGGAAAGGTCATCCACAACTCCCACGAAGCGCTAACTAAATCATCGGACATCATGGACATTTCAAAATAAATATTAACTACCTTACACAATCTCCAGAGAAGGAGTTCTTTTGTCCATGGAAATACCTGTTTTTGTTATAAAAGCCAATATTGGTTTTGTAACTGTCATTATTTCTAGCAAGAGTAGCAATTATGAGGTGTACAAGTGTTTGAAATTATCGGAATATTGCATGCATAATGGAGAACCACGTGCTGTGGGACGACCTACATTCTCAGTGAGACCTGTTACAATCACGTCTCATTCATAGGAAACCCACTCTGATACCCGCAGGCTACGGAATACACTCATATACCATATCCAATCGGCTGTAGATTGGATACGTTCCAGAGTAGTAATTGATGTAGGCAGTAATGGCATGATTACTGAACCTGGGTCGCTTTATTATAGTCGACTGAGCAGCGCAACGCTAATTATATAAGTCACAAATACAAATAGCGGGGTTTGGTTATGATGTGTTTAATATCTCAAACCGACAGACCAGTCTGAATGAGGGTTGAATGAGTTATGCCCAAAACTACATCGTTAAAACATTTTGACGATGGTTGTACCTTTTTATGGTGGCACTAGCGATGAAACGTGAAAACGCCATATATTAAACGCACCTGAATGTGAAAATTAATCAGAAGGCCACATTTTAGATTTTCATTCCTTTAAATGGGGTAAGCTTTTGTGAAGCAAAAAATATATATGTCGTCCACTTGCAAACCCTGCTAAACGACACCTTTTTTTTTAGAATAGGAGTTAGTGACACCACCGCAAAAATCTCAGCACCTTATACAGGGTTGTGAAATTCTCTATTTGTAAACCATGTTAAAGTAGCTTGCAATGCACGAAATTATGTCCCGTCAACTTGCGAAACACGTTAACATTGAGATGGATGCAAATATAAAACCTGTTAAGAAATGCTCCTGCAAAACCTACTAAATTACATAAGTAACATGGCCGATTGTTATCATACTTGCTTTTACGCTGTTTAAACACATTCATTACACCACATTAATCATCCTGATACCTACATTAGATAAAGTACGGAGACAATGGACAATTGAAGGAAACCGAACAGTAGCATTCACTGTTTCAAAAAGTTAGTAAACTTATGATAACAAAGACTAAAATGTAAGACACTTTGCCTCATTCAAGAGGAATCTTTTTATAATGTCCATTCCGGGCAGGCGAAGAGGGAATTCGCAAAAGGCTTAGTGAGAAATCGAGTTCTGTGTATGATCCGACTGCAGTGGTGAGGTCATGAGAGGCGAATGGGAAAAGATGGCCTGCCGAGAGGAAATTGACTCTGCCATGGATTTCAAGAGAAGAAGAGCTGGTCTTTAGGGGAAGGTACTTATACCAGATTTCGTACCATTTCAAGGAAAGGACATCAGAGCAGAAGTCATCGCAGTGTTACTTGCGAAACGGCTTGAGGAGGTACACAGCTCAGTTGAGATTGCAAACACTACGAGGCACAGCAAGTCATAATGAAGATGTGTGTACGTAGTGTATTGTTCTCCGTCTGTATCGTGACCTACCTACCACGTATTCTGACCGATCACCGATAACTGTCATGTATTCCTGCATCCATCTACTACCGGGTGAGTTAGCCGTGCGGTTAGGGGCTCGCAGCTCTGAGCTCGCATCCGGATAGTGGGTTCAAATCCTACTGTCGGCAGCCCTGAAGATGGTTTTCCGTGGTTTGCCATTTTCACACCAGGTAAATGCTGGGGCTGCACTTTAATTAAAACCACGGCCGCTTCCTTCCCATTCCTAGGCCTTTCCTATCCCATCGTCGCCATAAGACCTATCTGTGTCGGTGCGACGTTAAGCAAATAGCAAGAAAAACACCATCCATCTCCTCGAAGCATGCGTTCTTCTGGGTTGCGTTTGAGGGCTGTTCTTACAACCGATGCTACATCTCGATTAACCACGTGTTCGTGCCGCCGTAGTATTGCTTCCCTTAATTTTGTTGGAGTGGGTGACACTTCAAAAGGTGTTCCTGATATACAAGTTTCTGATTCGGTCCAACCGCATGACTCCTAGAGCTCAACGAAGCATCGTCATCTCCTTTACATTAAGCGTTTGCTCATGTCGATCGTGAGAGACCAGCGTTCAGCTGCTACCTGATGAACGACAGTTTGGCATGTTAACAAGTTTTTGTGGATCACACAGGTGAAAGAAGGTGTGAGCATGAATGGGGCTATCAACTACAATCAAAAGATTAATTAAAAGCTTTAAAATTAAAGTTATATTTCTTTACTCCTCTTGTCTTTCTTCTTTCAACTGATAAAATATTTTTTTTAAAGTCGCTCCGCAACGGAACCAGATTTCAGGTACAGGAGTTTAAATACAAAGTAGGAGAAATCAGAAAATCAACAAAATTGTCAATTAATCATTTGAGCTTGAAGCTCCCAATTTTCAAAGGTTATTTGAGCAATAATGTTCAATCCACTCCATAGTCAAGGAGACAGGTCTCCCAGTTTCATTTACAAGGTATACTAACACTTCTACAAAAATAGAAAGAGCGTGTGTGCTCTATGGAATTATTTCGCAGACTACGCTCAAACCTTACACCTTTGCTGCCTTATCACGGCAACCTTCAACAATCAGTGCATACTTGCTCGCTAAAATTTACATTTTCAGGCCTCTGAAGGCCCCAAAAATCAAAACGATGCGGAGGCAGACACTTGCACTCCTTGAAACTGAAACCCTAGTAGGACTCACTGGCCGACGTTACAGAGGCTAATACCATACTACTGAGGTGACTAGATGGAGAAAATTTAAGTTACAATGCTACATATAGAAAACGGTTACAAAAACATAGTCACCTCAAATTTAAGTTGAAGGAGAACTCGAGAGGGTGACACACTCTCTATTCCCGAATTAAGCTAAGTGCTTTTAGGCTGTTTGAAATTTACAGTAGAAAGTTACATTTTAGAAGACTGGAACTTTAAGGTTACATTATTGAAGATAGGAAACCTTCCCCTCGGGCGAGCTTTCAGAGGCTTTCACATAGTTATTAAATGGCTGCCATTAACTTATTGCCCTCGAATGCTCGATGAAGTGTGAAATGCCCCCGCCTCCACTATTAGCACACACTCAGTACACTGGACGATCAAGAAGACAAGGTAGCTCGAAAATTTGCCAGCTTTTATACCCGAGAGGAAGGTTCGAGTGAGATCTGGACTAAGGCCCGACACCCCCCGATTTTTATTGGGTAATTAAATATGTAGAAGAAAACGCTGATTGGTGGAAAATTAAATACAGGAAATTTTCTATTGGCCACTTTTGAAGTTGGCGCAAGAAGGTCAAAGTGCTGACAACTTTAACGTACCAAAAAGGATAATCAAGTCAGTGTAGTAAACCACGGAATACAAAATTACTTTATCACTTTCGTAGCGACATCTGTTGACTTTTTGCTCTAGTTGTTCCAAGTTTTAAGTGTAAGATGTCATTTGACAAGGCGCTTGATTTAAATGAACGGGGCGGGTGTACCCTCGCGGTACATTGTAGTCCTTTGACTTCAAGTGTAACAGGATTTGACGATCACAGAATACAGAGTCCTGGTATCTAAGATCATGTCTCCGTCAGCTGAAACAGCTGGTCTTAGTATGTGGTGTACCATGTACAACAATTGTACCACATGTCAGCATTCCACACTCCGCTACTAGGAGGCAGCACGGATCGTCAGTGCCAGTCTCAATCCTGAACAAAGGAAGAGCATAGGCGTCTCACAGGGCGATAAGTCAGCCAAGATTACATGCCACGTCATCATGCATCGAAATCATAATAATTTTTGAGTGTTAAGAATATATTATGTAGCTTATAAAGTCATCTCATGTGAGATTCGTGATGTAGCAAACTGTTTTTAAGAACTGAAGAATATTACAAGAATAAAATGCGAGATACACCTTACATTCTCGATGTTACCAGTTATGTAATACCTCTCAAATCCATCTGTTTTTGTTAATAACTAGTTACGAGATATTTTGTTTGTTACTTTTGATTAGTTCTATTTGTTACTTAAAAGGAAAGTACGGGTCATTCGCGATCTCTGAGGACAATGTTTGAAGGGTAATTAGCTTATGAAAAGCCATGTCTCGACCAACGATCATACTGAATTGGAAAGCCAGCATTTCTGGCTATAGCCTGACAGCATACTTTCCATTGCAGCAGACTTTTTCGCAGACTAGCATGTCTGTCTTATCCCACTCCTCCTGACAGGCTTTCCAGAGGCAATTGATAGTGCGTGGATGTCTATTTGCTAAGGCCCATTTTAGGAATCCACAAGCATAGAAGTCCATGAGTGGCCCATCGGGTGCCTTCACCGGAATACCATTTAAAAGGAATGTTTCCATCTACATTCTCTCTCTAAGAACAGACGAGTCGAACGAGAGATGTGGCTGGATGCTTTATCTTGATGTACCCATATCGAATTTTTCGCCCTGCCACGTGGTGCTGTGAAATCTGTTCTGTAAATGGGCGTTAAAACTTCTTTCTGATAGTATGTAGAGTTCACCTTCACATAATTACCGATACGGCGAATGGTAACTTAAAATTGAGATGATCATGAAACTCCTTGGAAAACTTTCGTGTAGTTCTTTATACAATGTTTGATATTTTCTTTTGGCTCTAGGGCGGTAGTAAATGGAGCGGGATTTGTTACAGTCACTAAGGTACACATATGTTTCGTCCAATGTCAGCACATTTTTGCATCTGTCCCCTGCCTCATACAGCTTTCTTCCGAAATGTGACGAGGCACTTATACCGCTCTTCTGATTGCAGGTCCTTCTTTATTATGGTGTCAACTGTTGAAGCAGAGATAGTCCTTTGGAGGTCAGGGTTAACACCTGAGACAAGGGCCTTCACTTTCCTCACCACTTCTGATGTACGATTGGTGGCTGGTCGTGGATTTGCCAGTTTCTTCCCCTCTGGAATTAAGCCCAGCACTGACCCCGTTATCTCGTTATTTGATATCAAGGAAACACCCTTCTTGCACATTCCTTGGATTGCAGAACAGATATATTTAGCACCGGAAAGGGCTTTTATGTAGCCCTCCCAGTATGGATCAATCCACTTCAGCATAGTTGCAGCTAATGCCACGAAACTCTACACACACTTTTGTCAGTACTGACGTGAATCATCACTCCCCGTTTTGACAGTGCCATCAGCGGCCTTCAGGCTCGTCACGGAGATCCCGAATGACCTTGTATATGTTCGAGTTACCTATTTTCATAATTTATGATGTTTCATACATAAGATACATATTTTTCAAAAAAGTTTGTGCAGATCATAAAATATATCCCTGCACTTTCAAAAGAAACAGGATCCTAATCATATCTTAAAAGGTTGGAACTTACTTCAAGTAATATTTACTGTTCAAATATTTTCGCGTAAATACCACCATCAAAATATTTAAAAGGTTTATAAAGCACATAGGAACTTAAAGACGATGAAGATACGTACAGATAGATGATCTCAATAAACTTCTCTAACATAATATTTGCGTACTCTTGCTTTAATCAGCATATTGTCGTCCTCCCGTTTCTAACAAGAAAAATTAATAAAATTAGAGTCATTTTTCCGTGTCTTTATCCATTATCACGACATTTTATCGAGTTTCGATGCAAGGACTTAATAGAGCATTTCAATAATATTCTTTCTCGTTCGGATTTCCTACGTCTATCAGCTGATTACCCCATTTTGCTCATTTTTTCCACTGACTGTTTCCGATCCTGGCTCTATTTCAGGTTACATTCCCAGTAACCTCTTCACAGCTGGTGAGGAGTAATGTAGGCCTACTATATTTAAAATTAATCAGTCGCTTTCTAAAATAATTACACGTATTTTACAACCAAATATACGCAGGCAAGGGGAGTTGTTTTCCTAGATCAAACCATTTTAGCTTATTGACGAACGTAGGTTTTCGTAGCTCACTGTATTAAAATAAATAAATATAATTATCTTGATTAAAGCCACTTATTTATTACTAACACAAAGCCGACATTTCCACGAAATTACCAGGTGTATGCGTAAGTCTTTTCCGGTTTCACTAAGAGTTGGTGCCAGCCAACAGTACGCAGCGTATGCGTTTGAAACATACGCCTACGTCAGTTTGTTCGTCTGACATTATAAACCCACCAACATACATAAGTTGAGTCCACCAAACACTAGCGTCTGTGTTGTTTCGTTCAGTGATCATGTCGGCGTTTGTACCTGACAAAGAACATTTGCGGCACGCATTGCTTTTCGTATTTAATCAAAAGAAAAAGACTATGGAAAGTCATCGCTTGCTGGTAGAAACGTATGGTGAAGGCTCCATCGATTAGAACATGTGAGACATGGTTTCAGCGATTTAAAAGTGGTGATTTCAATGTGAAAGGCAGTGCGCTCTGGTAGACCACAAAAGTGCGAAGACGAGCAATTGCAGGCGTTAGTGGATGCACAACGCTATCGACAACAAATGATACACGCATTGATCGAAAGACGACCGGAATGGGCCAGAAGACATGGCAAAGTGATTTTACACTGACTGACAGAGCAAATGCAACACCAAGAAGGAGTGGTTCGAAAGGGATGAAAGTTGGGGAAAAAACAGAGACGGCACGGATGAATAATTGATGTTTATTTCAAACCGATATGCAGGTTACACAATGCGCACGGTATCGACTCAGTAGGATGTAGGACCACCGCGAGCGGCGATGCACGCAGAAACACGTCGAGGTACAGAGTCAATAAGAGTGCGGATGGTGTCCTGAGGGATGGTTCTCCATTCTCTGTCAACCATTTGCCACAGTTGGTCGTCCGTACGAGGCTGGGGCAGAGTTTGCAAACGGCGTCCAATGAGATCCCACGCGTGTTCGATTGGTGAGAGATCCGGAGAGTACGCTGGCCACGGAAGCATCTGTACACCTCGTAGAGCCTGTTGGGAGATGCGAGCAGTGTGTGGCGGGCATTATCCTGCTGAAACAGAGCATTGGGCAGCCCCTGAAGGTACGGGAGTGCCACCGGCCGCAGCACATGCTGCACGTAGCGGTGGGCATTTAACGTGCCTTGAATACGCACTAGAGGTGACGTGGAATCATACGCAATAGCACCCCAAACCATGATGCCGCGTTGTCTAGCGGTAGGGCGCTCCACAGTTACTGCCGGATTTGACCTTTCTCCACGCCGACGCCACACTCGTCTGCGGTGACTATCACTGACAGAACAGAAGCGTGACTCATCGGAGAACACGACGTTCCGCCATTCCCTCATCCAAGTCGCTCTAGCCCGGCACCATGCCAGGCGTGCACGTCTATGCTGTGGAGTCAATGGTAGTCTTCTGAGCGGACGCCGGGAGTGCAGGCCTCCTTCAACCAATCGACGGGAAATTGTTCTGGTCGATATTGGAACAGCCAGGGTGTCTTGCACATGCTGAAGAATGGCGGTTGACGTGGTGTGCGGGGCTGCCACCGCTTGGCGGCGGATGCGCCGATCCTCGCGTGCTGACGTCACTCGGGCTGCGCCTGGACCCCTCGCACGTGCCACATGTCCCTGCGCCAACCATCTTCGCCACAGGCGCTGCACCGTGGACACATCCCTATGGGTATCGGCTGCGATTTGACGAAGCGACCAACCTGCCCTTCTCAGCCCGATCACCAAACCCCTAGCAAAGTCGTCTGTCTGCTGGAAATGCCTCCGTTGACGGCGGCCTGGCATTCTTAGCTATACACGTGTCCTGTGGCACACAACAACACGTTCTACAATGACTGTCGGCTGAGAAATCACGGTACGAAGTGGGCCATTCGCCAACGCCGTGTCCCATTTATCGTTCGCTACGTGCGCAGCACAGCGGCGCATTTCACATCATGAGCATACCTCAGTGACGTCAGTCTACCCTGCAATTGGCATAAAGTTCTGACCACTCCTTCTTGGTGTTGCATTTGCTCTGTCAGTCAGTGTATTACACGACAATGCCCCGTCTCACACAGCAAAACCAGTGAGAGACACCTTGAAATCGCTTGGATGGGGCATCCTTCCACACCCGCCGTACTCCCTGACCTGGCACCTCTTCGCATCAATGGGGCACGCGATCGCAGAGCAGCACTTCAGCAATTTCGAGGTAGTTGGGAATGGTTTGCCGCAAAATACAAGCAGCTTTTTCTGGCATGGTGTCCATAACTTGCCTGCAAGTTGGGCGAAGTCTATAGAAGCCGATGGCCAATATTTTGACATACATACAAACATACATACATACATTATCATTATAGACTGTTATGCCTTTCAGCGTTCAGTCTGCAAGCCTCTGAGAATTTACTAAACGTCGCCACAATCCTCGATTTGCAACTAGTGTTGTGGCCTCATTTAGTTCTATACCTCTTATCTTTAAATCGTTAGAAACAGAGTCTAACCATCGTCGTCTTGGTCTCCCTCTACTTCTCTTACCCTCCATAACAGAGTCCATTATTCTCCTAGGTAACCTAACCTCCCCCATTCGCCTCACATGACCCCACCACCGAAGCCGGTTTATGCGTACAGCTTCATCCATCGAGTTCATTCCTAAATTAGCCTTTATCTCCTCATTCCGAGTTCCCTCCTTCCATTGTTCCCACCTGCTTGTACCAGCAATCATTCTTGCTACTTTCATGTCTGTTACTTCTAACTTATGAATAAGATATCCTGAGTCCACCCAGCTTTCGCTCCCATAAAGCAAAGTTGGTCTGAAAACAGACCGATAAAAAGATAGTTTCGTCTGGGAGCTGACTTCCTTCTTACAGAATACTGCTGATCGCAACTGCGAGCTCACTGCATTAGCTTTACTACACCTTGATTCAATCTCACTTACTATATTGCCATCCTGGGAAAAAACACAACCTAAATACTTGAAATTATCGACCTGTTCTAGCTTTGTATCACCAATCTGACATTCAATTCTGTTGGATTTCTTACCTACTGACATCAATTTAGTCTTCGAGAGGCTAATTTTCATACCATACTCATTGCACCTATTTTCAAGTTCCAAGATGTTAGACTGCAGGCTTTCGGCACAGTCTGCCATTAAGACCAAGTCGTCAGCATAGGCCAGGCTGTTTACTACATTTCCACCTAACTGAATCCCTCCCTGCCATTTTATACCTTTCAGCATATGATCCATGTAAACTACAAACAGCAAAGGTGAAAGATTACAGCCTTGTCTAACTCCTGTAAGTACCCTGAACCAAGAACTCATTCTACCATCAATTCTCACTGAAGCCCAATTGTCAACATAAATGCCTTTGATTGATTTTAATAATCTACCTTTAATTCCATAGTCCCCCAGTATAGCGAACATCTTTTCCCTCGGTACCCTGTCATATGCTTTCTCTAGATCTACGAAACATAAACACAACTGCCTATTCCTCTCGTAGCATTTTTCAATTACCTGGCGCATACTGAAAATCTTATCCTGACAGCCTCTCTGTGGTCTGAAACCACACTGGTTTTCATCCAACTTCCTCTCAACGACTGATCGCACCCTCCCTTCCAAGATGCCTGTGAATACTTTGCCTGGTATACTAATCAATGAAATACCTCGATAGTTGTTGCAATCCTTTCTGTTCCCTTGCTTATAGATAGGTGCAATTACTGCTTTTGTCCAATCTGAAGGTACCTTACCAACACTCCACGCTAATTTGACTAGTCTATGAAGCCATTTCATCCCTGCCTTCCCACTATACTTCACCATTTCAGGTCTAATTTCATCTATTCCTGCTGCCTTATGACAATGGAGTTTATTTACTATCCTTTCCACTTCCTCAAGCATAATTTCACCAACATCATTTTCCTCCTCCCCGTAACCTTGACTGTTTGCAAAACCACCATGATGATTTCCTTTTACATTGAGAAGATGTTCAAAATATTCCCTCCACCTCTCCAGTGATTCCCTGGGATCTGTTATGAGTTCACCTGAATTACTTAAAACACTGTTCATTTCCTTTTTCCCTCCCTTCCTAAGATTCTTTATTACTGTCCAGAATGGTTTCCCTGCTGCTTTACCTAGCCTTTCCAGGTTATTACCAAAATCTTCCCATGACTTCTTTTTGGATTCAACAACTATTTGTTTCGCTCTGTTTCTTTCATCTACGTACAAATCCCTGTCTGCCTCGGCCCTTGTTTGGAGCCATTTCTGATAAGCCTTCTTTTTACGTTTACAGGCTGCTCTCACTTCATCATTCCACCAAGATGTTCGCCTTTTCCCATCTTTACACACAGTTGTTCCTAGGCATTCCCTTGCTGTTTCTACTACAGCATCCCTGTATTCCACCCATTCACTTTCTATATCCTGAACCTGCTTACTGTCTACTGTTCGAAACTTCTCACTAATCATATCCATGTACTTCTGTCTAATTTCCTCATCCTGGAGATTTTCTACCCTTATTCGTTTGCAGACAGATTTCACTTTCTCTACCCTAGGCCTAGAGATACTTAGTTCACTACAGATCAGATAGTGGTCTGTATCATCGAAAAATCCCCGAAAAACTCGTACATTCCTAAAAGATTTCCTGAATTCAAAGTCTGTTAAGATATAGTCTATTATGGATCTGGTACCCCTAGCCTCCCATGTGTAGCGGTGAATAGCCTTATGCTTGAAGAATGTATTTGTAACAGTTAAACCCATACTAGCACAGAAGTCCAGCAAACGCTTCCCATTCCCATTAGCTTCCATATCTTCCCCACATTTACCAATCACCCTTTCGTTAGACAAAAAATGGATTTCCTTTAAAAATTACGTGTTTTATTTATCAGAAAATTCGGCAAAAACTTATGCATACACCTGTTTCATTGGCCGTCATCACGGCAAGATAAGTTCTCCTTCTGACAGTATTATAGAAATTCTTGAAAGAAATCAAGACCATACTATCCACGGTCTCCCCACTAACTGGACTCAGGTATCATCGTGCTGTGCTGTGGCGGTTGGGAGTGAAATTACTGATTCACCACCCTCTGTCGACATTTCCTGGAGTGCGTCGCGCCGTGCCATGGTGGTGTTATGAATGTGTTTCGGGAATACAGGACTCCATGTGTTTGATAACTTGAAGCCGTCTTGCCTGTTGATGTTATTTGGGCGCAGCTTTATCCCTCACAAGTCGAGCATAGAAGTCTTTTACATCAGAAGACATAGCACGAGCTTAGAAGATTAAGGAGCCTAATAGGGATAGTTGAAACAAGGACTGCAGAAAAAAAGGGTATTCCTTCCTTACGTGGCACGTATAACTAACAGAATAGGGCGCATTCTTAGGAAGTATAACGTAACTTCAGTTTCCAACACAGACCGGGAGCTTAAATTCCTGTTTCGACCAGTGAAATAAAAATCACGTCTTGAAATACCGGGTGTCTAGCAAGTTTCATACAGTTGTAGTTGGTTATATATTGGCATGACAAAAAGGCTTGTTAGCACCAGGGTGAAAGAACACATCAGGTGTTAACAATATTACTTTCATCCTCCACATAAAGAGCTATAAGCCAGTCTGCCATAGCACAACACTTGTACAATAAGGACTATGTAATCCTCTATGCTCGACTTGTAAGGGAGAGATTGAACTGCGCCCATATAACTTCAACAGGGAAAACGGCTTCGAGTTATCAAATACATGGAGACCTGTTCTCCACAACATCACCACAGCACAGCGCGATGCACTCCAAGGACTGTCGACAAAGAGCGGTGAATCAGTAACTTCATCCCCAACCATCACAAAACAGTGAGTCCAGTTAGTGGATAGCACGGTCGTGACTTCCACGTCTTTGACAATTTCCTATGATCACTGTCAGAAGCAGAACTTCACATGCCCTGATGACGGCCAATGTAATTTGGAGGAAAGCTCGGCTTTGTTTTAGTAATAAATAAGTGGCTTTAATCCAGATCGTTATATTTATTTATTTTAGCATTTTAACTAGTTGGAATAATGTATGATATGCTGCTAAAAATGTTCTATTTCCCTTGCCTCGGGAACGTCGAGTCCTCATTAAAACATGCAATCTACTATTATACGACATGTAATCTTGTAAAAATTTGTCCCCTCTCTTGTAATACTGGCGTGCAACCTCCGGAGTGGTGTGTAGCAGGTCTTTCGAGTTGACACCATGAAGGTGACTTGCGCGGCTGTCGGGTTGAGTCCGTACCTAAGATGAATACTAATGCTGAAGACCGCACAAATACCCAAACCCCGAGCGATAGGAATGAACTAATAAACTGGAAATCCCAGAACCAGCCAGTTTTCGAACCCAGGACGACTTGGGCCATTTAATTATGGAGCCTGATCCGACTTACCCTGATGTACTGATGTCAAACACGTCTAGAGGACAAAATAAAAGCTATCACGGTATATAAATCAAAGGGAATTGCAAGAAACATGATTAAAATTTGCTTCAGTTTTTCCTGGTTATTTCTGGGGTCATTGTATTCACTTTGGCTCATTCGGAATTTAAGCCAGTTAGGAAATACCTTTGCCAGGATTTTTAGTGTGAACATTCCACACTTGGACCAATCGACATTTAAACTTCGATCTTCTAAGCTCCTAAGCCGCAGCTCCTTGACTGACAAGCTGCATCATGTGCACGCACTGTGCTAAATATGATCCCGTATTGTTAGAAGATCATGTATTCCTGAAGCCTCCACAGAGAATTGTTTCTCTAGCGTGTGGCGGCCCTGACTCTTCGATATGTATTTTATACAATGTTTAACCTCATGCGGTTGTATTGGGCATGGATGTTTCCACTTATTTTGAAGCAAGAGATCTATTAATGGCTAAATAGCTTAGTCCTTGCTAGTCATCGTGACCCGTATAACTGCAGGCGAGTGATGTATCACCTTGGATCATCCTTTCACTCCCATTGTTCAGCAGTAATTGTGGCAGTTCAACTTTCCACAATTACTTGTGTTTCTGTGACGGTAGGCACTCCTATAGATACAACCTACACCGCTATGCCAGCGGCACTTTTTGTTGTGTGTTCTGATTGTCTTCAGCCCCTTGCTAACTGCATCAGTTTCAGCTAATATATTTGGCTCCTTTACTTCGCCTTTCTTGATGTTGTAAGTATCTGTTACAAACACATTTCTTAACGCTTTCCCACCACAGTAAATAAGTAAGAGAGATAATCCACCTGATAACCACCCCTATTAGGTAATCAAACTGATTGACCTGCTAATTAGTTCATATGAACAATATTTCTTCTATCTGTTTTATGGGTGTAAGCGAGATTTGAGTAAAATAATTATAAATATTAATCCACCTCCTCAACAAATTCTGGGTTGACCTAAAAATCCTGGCAGTAATTAGAACCATAGTGACGGATACAAATTCTATACACATAAAATTAGAGTTTTGCCTGTAGTACAGCGCTCAGAATTTGAAAGAATAGTATTTCTGTATCGCTCGTCTCCACAATAAAAAGTAAATACATTTTTAAATGTCTGTCTGTCTGTCTGTCTGTCTGTCTGTCTGTCTGTCTGTCTGTCTGTCTGTCTGTCTGTACACTCATCACGAGAAATGGCTGAAGAGAATTTAATGAAAATCGGTATGTTAAGTCAGTGAATGAGGCTCTACAATCTACGTTAATTTTATTCACGCCGAGCTAAATGATAGTTTAAGGGAAGGCCTAAAATTTAATTCTCAAATTTCTATGTTGTTAGTGGTCCTATCGATATAAAGTATGTAACTTCAGTTACATAGAATTAAATTTCCGATCATTTTTGTCTTAAACATTTTCTCCGTACTGGCTATGATAGAGATATTCATGAATTTGGATTTTTGTTACTGAGTCCGTACTAATGGCGAACCACGAGAAAATGGCTGAACATAATTTAATGGAAATCGGTATGTAAAGTCAGAGAATAAGGCACTACACTCTAGGCTGTAAATAATTTTTGAACACTCGATGAAATGGTAGTTTAGTAGAAGGAGCCTAAAATTGATTCTTTTAAATACCCGTGTTATTGGTTCTATTGAAAAGTATTACATAGCAAAAGTTATAGAGAGTAAGCTTTGTCATCGGTCCGTATCGACCAGGAAAATTGCGAAAATGATTATAAACATTGAGAAAAAATCGACCGCTTGAAGAATAATACAGGAGGGAGTCGTGAAAGAAGGGTGGACTTCCTTTACATTAGATGGTCTAATATCGCAGAGTCTGAAGGAAACTGAATGTAAATGTCTACAATATCGAATACTCATAAAAGTGATCAACAATAACATTACATTGTCCATTGTTGTGATGTGATTTGTCTCTTCTGCTGACACTCATCTCCGATATATGGGATTACTAAAGCGTCCCGTATAAAACAGCCTGTCTGAATTTTGGAAGAAAGTAGTTGGGGAGTTAGATAACTGTTCACATGATATGTGATTGTCCCGTTAACAACGGGTACTACAACTAGTCTAATATAAAGCTCCAAGGATGCTTCTCGGATTCTTTTGAGATTAAAACAGGTGTCATACAAGGCCATGCGCTCTCTCCGATGATTTTCAACTGCGTTCTTGAGAAAATCATTAGGACCTGGCCAACAAGATTAATGGAAACCGATTATAGCCCACTGAGAATGGGAACCAAATCAAAAGGATCATATTAGACTCTAACTTTTGTCGATGACATCGCCAGTCTGTTAAACGACTTGGAAACCGCTAAGAATAAACCCGAACTGTTAGGGGAAATTGCCGAACAAACTGACCTGCAAAGATGACCAACATAAAAGACGCATCAATATCTTTCCGTACCGAACTCTAGGAATGTATGTTTGTATTTACACACTCCTACAGTATAATGTATTTAAGACTCATTTACCTTTAAACGTTAGCATTGGAAAATGAAACCAAAGAAATTTGTACTGATTGACTGCATACGAAATATCACCTGGAGATTGAACTACTGCCCTTGAAATTTGGTGATTTGAACACTTACATTTAGTTCTACTTCATTGAGTTTGTCCGGGTATTGTAGCTGATATCGACTGCATACGAAATATCACCTGGAGATTGAACTACTGCCCTTGAAACTTGGTGATTTGAACACTTACATTTAGTTCTACTTCATTGAGTTTGTCCGGGTATTGTAGCTGATATAAAGTTCTAGATAAAGGACGAACCCTATTAAAATTCTTAGTTGAGTTATTCAAACGTATGGGCATTCCCAAGAATGTGCACTGTGATTTAGTCGTCTTCGATATTAAAGACTCCACCCGAACTGTTAGAAATCACCTCTACAGTACTGCATACGAGAAGGATTTAATCCAGAAAAATATTCATGCTTGAACATAAATCAAGATTCAAATATTATGGTATATTTTGTCAAATTTAGGCAGCCTATCATTGTAGGAAATAGAAATTTAAAAAATATTAGAAAAAACACTCCAGAATATCCCCATATTCATATTAATTTATTTTATGCTGTTCATTCGTAATGTCACCAAGAGTTTTGGTCATTTGTGGAATTAGATGAGCTTCCCTCTGAGATAAAATGGAAATACACTCCTTTACTGATATTTCTTTGTGTTTTTGTATATTTCAAAGCTTAGCTGAAATGGAGAGCCTCCGTACCTCAGGCGGCAGCACGGCGGCCTCTCATCGCTGGGTTCCGTTGTTCAAATCCCGGTCACTACATGTGAGATTCGTGCTGGACAATGGGACAGGTTTTTCCAAGAATACTCCAGTTTTCCCTGTCATCATTCATTCCAGCAACAAACTACGATATCATTTAATTTCATCTGTCAGTTATAAATCATTGTTCCAGAGCGACAAGCCTGGGCAGCCCGCACAATTTTTATCCTCGCCGCTAGATGGAGCTTCATTCATTCCATCCCTGACCCAGTCGAAACAAACTGTGGAGTTTCATTTTCAGCTGAAACGAGGTACGCTGCCTTGTCTTTCTCTCGTTATGAATGCAGTCAGCTTCTTCACCTTAAGTAATTCTAATTTTATTCTCACTAGTATTGAAATTTTAATGGACTAGGAAGTGCAGTTGTCTGAGAGATACAGCAGTGAAGTGTGAATTAACCATGTGGAGGAACACAGTAAATACCGGCCCCGCGGTGTAGGGGTAGCGTCTTTGCCCCTTATCTGGAGACCCCGGGTCCATTTCCGACCGGTCAGGGAGTTCTACCCGGATCTGACGGCTGTTTGGAGGTCTATACAGACTATGCAATTACAATTGAGGAGCTATCTGACGGTGATATAGCGGCCCTGGTTTAGAAAGCCAAGAACAACTACCGAGAGGATTCGTCATGCTGACCACACGAGACCTCATAACCTGCAGGTCTTTGGGCTCAGCAGCAGCAGTCGCTTGGTAGGCCATGGCCATTTGGGGTCCCTTTGCCATGGGTTTGATTTGATATAGGAACAGAGTAAGTCAGTAAAATGCTATTAATAACGAAGTCACCGAGCGAATTGGCCGTACGGTTAGGGTCACGCAACTATGAGCTTGCATTCGGGAGATAATGGGTTCAAACCTCACTGTCAACAGCCCTGAAGATGGTTTTCTGGTGTTTCCCATTTTCAGATCAGGCAAATGCTCGGGCTGTACCTTAATTAAGGCCACGGCCACTTCCTTCCCACTTCTAGCCCTTTCCTATCTCATCGTCGCCATAAAACTTGTCTGTGTGGGTGCGACGTAAAGCAAATTTATAAATAAAACTAACGAAGCCCGCACAGGTTTCCCGAAAGTAACAACTCACCACCGAGTTTAAGCAATTATCGTGGTTTCATAACGATATCATCAGTTATTTGCGTATTTATAGAGATAAGTTGTTGGTAATTAAATGATGATATAAATTATTGCTTAATTATAATTTGACTGATTTTGTATGTTGACACTAAACTTCTGACCGATCCCATTAACTACTTCTACAGTCTTACAATTCGCTGAGGTGCATGAAATCTTGTCCCACTGGAGTTTCTCAGCTGACTTTAAATCTGCCAATACTGGGCTGAAATATTCGAGAACCCTCAAACATCTCCCCTACGAGCTGAACCGATATCGAACTCCCTAGCTTGGGCTCAGATAGCCAGTGTTCGATCATTTGTGCTAATCAGTTTGGTGATAATAATAATAATAATAATTGTACCGGGCGGTACACCTCCACGCCGCTAATTCAAACTTTGCGCCAGTTGAAACTCCTCTGCTGGAGGAAGTCTGAACTTTATCAACTGTATTAATTTTCAAGTTTATCAGAAGATGTCACTACTTGGAAATTTTGAAGTTTCTGAACTGGGTCGTTTTCGATGTATTTTTGTTTTACCTGTAGTAAGAAGTGTGAACTTTCTCTTCTAGAGGACACTACTGCAGAACTACAATGGTGCACCCTAGTGCGAAGTGAAAGAACTGTTTTTTGGAGAAATTTTTATTTCAAAAGTTTGTTCCTTGTTAAATTTCTTTCTGTTATTGTTTAAGTTGGCTGTATAACCCTTTCTTTCCCCTTGTTTTGAATTTAGCCAATCCCGAATTTCTTTAATTAATTTATGACCAATCAGGTGTATCTTCCCCAAAGGGGATATCTTGCTTAACCCTAGCCAATAAAGATTTTGTGGGAGGGTGTTCTCATTCCTGAAACACCTCGAACTTTCTGCGAGAGTATATAAACTGCTGATTTTCGGGTCTCCGTGCCACTTCAGTAACATCTTTCAGTGTGTAAAGTACGTAGCAGGGGGCGGGAAGCGCCTCTTTCTTCGGGCAGCAGTTCAACAACAAGGTAATGGCCGTTTAATAACTTCTTTCCTTGCTAGCTCAGCAGTTTAACTCTCGGGGCAGGTCCGAAGCGTTTCCACCATGTAACCTTTCCCTAAAATGTAAAGACACTTAGTATCTATTCTATCTTGTAAACTACATATCGGGATAGAGAGTGCTTAACCCTCTCGAGCTCCCACTCATATTGCATTGAGGTGAACTTATTTTCACTACTTTCTTCCTTAACGTAATGTAAATTGTTTCTTTCTAAAGTCACCTCTTTAGTATGGGATTAGCCCTTGCATTAACGGCCTAGTGCCAAATAGGTTTTAAACAAATGTATTAGGAGTGCAGATCGCCTCCTCTCAAGTTGGTATTTTAGAGGCCATGTAATTAACCTTTTTTCACTTAATAGGCCTCAGTAAGTTGGGTATTTTACCCCTGTGTTTATGTCCTTAGAGGACAGCTTGAAGGTGGAATTTGGTGTGGCCTTTGACAGGCTTAAATTTTGAGAGCGAGTTGCTCTTTCTTGAAAATTTTGTTTTCTGCGCGCCTCAAGGAGGCCTTACTGTGTAATTTGGAGCAAGTGCTCCTGGGCATGAATGGGGTTTTCTGCCCCTCTGTTGAAACTTGTGTTGGGGTAAAACTGGGCTAATTGCTCAAGAATTGTGAGTTCGGGGCTCGAAGCCCAAATCCTGTAAATACTGTAATTGTAATTTGTTACCTTGCTACTCTGTACCTGCCATTATTGTTATTTATTGATTTTGCAAAGAAAATATAACCTGGTTAAATTTTAAATTAACTTTAATTTCGTAGCCTGAGACCTGTTCACCCCCGCACCTTCTTTCATCTCTGCTGTTCCACAGATACCTCGGAACAATAATAATAACAATAATAATAATAATAATAATAATAATAATAATAATAATAATAATAATAATAATAATAATAATAATAATCACTGAAATAGGAGGGACTATTAATAGAGTCAGTAAGGCAGAATTTTTACGTTGAAAATAGGATGTCTGACGTACAAAGAGATCTATGAAAACGGGCGTCTCGTATTTGAACTCCTCCGACTATGCCAAGATTTGATCCTGCGCCCCTGAGGATAGAAGATTAATGCCTCAACCATACGGATTATAAAGATAATAGCCCAGACTCTCTGGAAAATGCATAGCTTTCCGACGAGACAGCGCCAATAACGATATTCAGCGGCTTCGTGGTTATAGCTATCTATAGCACCTGTCTGCTCCTGTTGGTTGCTATGACACAATTCCTATATCACAGATCTCAAAATTTCACTTGTACACGAAAACTTTAATTTTTTGAAGTTTTAAAAGAATTATGGAGCAGGGTTTCACGTACGAAATGTTTGCTAGTTGTTTTACATCGCACCGACACAGATAGGTCTTATGGCGACGATGGGACAAGGAAGGGCTAGGAGTGGGAAGGAAGCAGCCGTGTCCTTAATTAAGGTACAGCCCCAACATTTGCCTGGTGTGAAAATGGGAAACCACGGAAAACCATTTTCAGGCCTGCCGATAGTGGGGTTCGAACCTACTATCTCCCGAATACATGATACTGGATTTTTAAGAGACTTTTTTCTATTTAGAAAGGCCTGTTAGCAAGAGCTATTCTTCTTTTAATTCCGTTGGTGCATCTATTCTTTCAGTTATAATGCTTCCTAAGTAGTAGAAATGTTGCACTTGTTCTAATTTAAATTTCCTATTCTTATGTTTGTATCAACACTCCTGCCATCTTAGTTCACAACTAAAATTTTGGTTTCCTTACTATTGTTTGTTTGTAATGTCTCAGTGTATCACATAGAATATCGTCGTTGCCGGGACAAAACATCCTATGTGATAATATTTCTGGAGATATACTGACCCGCAGCACATACATTATGAAGAGCGAGAATGCCTTGGCAATATTCAACACAATATTGCACCTTAAATGACAGAACCCTACCGGCCAAAGTTCTAATCTGAAATATTTCACATAGGAGGTTTTGTCCCGGCAGCGACGATATTCAATATTCCATTTAATTCATTCTCAGAGTCTGCTAGTATTGATATGTCATCAACAAATCCAATGCTGTGCCTTCTTTTCCCATTTATTTTTTCCCCTTAGTCCTTTCATTTAAAACACACATTTCTTCTTAACACGTAATAAAAATCCTAAAAGTGGACATTCAATAAAGCACCCGGGCAGCGCCGAGTAATATAGCTAGTCTATAGCTGTCTTCTAAGATACCGAAATGTAGAAAGCGAAATATTGCGCAATGGAACTTAGAAAAGTACACACAGTTCTTTCTTAATCTACGTATATATTAAAAGAATTTTGGCAAATCTGACCGTTCTACTGGACCGATATGCTTCATTTTCATTTCATTCTCTCCGGAATTAACTGCCAGTGAATCATGAGGCATTGATTGGTCTCTAAGTTCAACCAAGTTTGAGTAATCATAAAATGAAATCAATAAATGATCACTCCAATAATTACAGGCGAAGGCTTACACTAACCCGCAATACATTGTGTACATAGCAGGTTGCTAAGCGACTAACACTTTCATTTTCTGAAATATGTGATTTTCATCCTTAGTAAAGTCATTGCATGCAGCCATGTTTGATTACTACCTGTCAAGCTACAGAGTATACACTTCCTCTGATTACGGAATAATACTATCCCCTGCTAGATACTCGACTCTCTAAACTTTCCCAGATTTCAAATATATTCAACAGATGGCAGAGCGTTCGTAATAACTTACACACTGCTAAGAGAAAAAAGTCTACGCACAAACAGACCCCATCATGACATACACCTTAGACATTATCTGGGAACACCTATCGAAGGATAATCTAGCTGCAATGAAGGCCATGTATCTTTAAAAAGTTATCCGCCTGGCAAAACACGCTCCGTAGAGACTAACCTATGAGCTCACAAGATAACCGTTCTATATAGAACTGCGATTAAAAGTACCACTACCTTCTACGACACAATACCAAGCTTTACATCAACAACTTCAGGATAAATAAGGGAATACATGGATATATTTTTACCAAACATAGGGCATGATGACATCAGAATGGATGAATTCTGACTACGAACTGCGGGGTACCATAACGCGCTTCTTATTAAATGTTCACAAAACCATTGAAAAGGACAGGTAAAACAATATGACTACGTCAGGCATAACAAGATGAGTTATCTGACCTATTTGTAGTGAATGCTGCGAAGTAGCACGGGTCCTGTATAAAAGGGATTTTAGTTCTTGAGAAGTGACGTAAATGTAAAGCGGCAATCCTCCCTTGACCTACCTGAGGTCAGCGGAGTGGTAATGGAACCTTCCCAGTCGAAATACTGACTGTAGTGTGTATAACTTGTCCGCTCGGAAATGCCACGGTCGACTGGAGGAAACTAGTACGTGAACGTGGTAAATCGACATAAAGGACGCGTATCTTATCTAGATCAGCTCACAATAATACATGTCACTCCACAGAGGTGTTACACAAAACAATTCATTCTCTACAATGTGCAGTAAGTAGGTCTGCATTTCTTTCACTTAGTAGAGACGAGGTCAGGTACTGTATCATTGTTTCCAGCAGTTTCACCATCCTCCATGATGAAGCTGTATAGGTACACCTGAAAATCTCAAGCCATTGTGAAGTTTGCTCAAAGTAGTATTGCATTCTCTCTCACTCCCTTCCACAGCCATGGTTTCATCCACAAAAATATCCACAGTTCTAGCCATTCAGGCAAGCAAGTTAATTTTGAAAACATACTAGGGATGTGAGCTACGAATTTTAGGTAAATATAATAAAGAATGAGTATATATTCTTTATTTATTCCTAAAAATTAGAATACTTTCTTTAATAATCGTTATCCGGTCGGTTAGATTAGCAGTTTGCCTTCTACCACTACGAGCGCTAATATGAGTCAGTGAATATTTTCACTTAAGCCTTTATAACTACATTCGGTGTGGATTTATTTTCAAAAAAACGCCTGAGGGAATTGAACCAAGGAACACATTACAGAAAAAAATATCTAAACAAGTTAATTTGGCTAGTATTTGAATAAAAAAAGAAAACGAGTAAAAAACAAGCTATTATAGGCTGTATTTTTGGAACTGCATTTAGGCCGGAAGTGATTTTCGATTTTTTTTTTAGTTTGATAGATCTACATATAATATAAAAAGTACATTCCACTTAGTCAATACTGTACAGTGATTGCAATGTTTATAAATACGTTACAATATATTATCAAGGTACTAGTTTCGACCCTATATGGGTCATCATCAGCCTAACCAAGATACACTTATGGATTTGCCGAAGTCCTAAGATAGAATTACATTGTGAAAATAAAATTGAAAAGAATGAACTGTGTATGTGGTGCGATAATGTGCATATAAAATGATAGATTGATGAACTGTTATAGATAAAATTATGTTGTACTTATCAGTGACAAATACATTTTTTTAGAATTTACATCAATTACAATTCGACTGTAAGAACGAGTATCATACAGTTATTACAAAAATGATTAAAATATGCCCGTGTTAGTGAATACTCTAAAATTGCACTTTAAAAATGTAATATGTCAGTTGAATGCAAAGTCCAGATGCTTCTATTGAGTTCTGGAATTCCGAGTGTACCTTCAGGTGGAGAATTGAAAGTTTGACATTGGTGCAGAGGGTTTATAATATAATGAATTCTTGCTGTAGTGTGAGGATATTATATGTAATCTTAATTCAATACGGAACCAATAGTGAAGTTTATAACCTTGAATGATAGAACTATCCAAGACTCACAATTCAAAATCTTTTCAGGCCATTTTTCCCTTCAACGTTCGGCAAAAATTGAGGAAATTGTGTAATTTTACGTTTTTCGTAGTATTTGTCTGCTAAGAAATGTATTCAACACTACAAAAAAAATGTCCACCTCGGTGGTGTAGAGGTTAGTGTGATTAACTGCTACCCCCGGAGGTGCTGGTTCGATTCCCAACTCCGCCATCATCGAAGTGTGTTTCCGTGCCGAAAATAACTTGAACGAAGGAGATTTGAACCGGATAACCAGGGTTTGAGACCATACACCATATAACTGATGCGTTAACGACCATGGATGCCAGGTAACCTTGTGCTTATCGATTGCGATAAACACCAGAACGGAAAATAGAAAACAGTTCACTGAAGGATAGTATTTTTCACTGAACTGTTCAGATATGATTGTCATCATTGCATTGTACTACTAACCCATAACTGGAACCAGTTGAAGTCTCTCAAATATATTTGTGGAAGGCAAACGAAGCTAGGATGTACGCACTTGGACATCACGCCGATAGATAGAGCTGTGTACCTACGTCATCATGGCGAATATGCGACAACGACTTCGCTGATAGAAACGTTCTTTAATATGTTCAAAAGTCGTGGTCTTGAGAGGTTCATTATATTTTTCTTGTAAAGACGACATAACAATCTATAACTTGAACAAAGTTCTGCTATTGAAACCTTCTCACTTTCTAGAATATCACTGTGAATGACAGACAGAAATAAGGGATTTTATATATATACTAGCAAATGTAACCGTGCTTTGCTACGGTATTCTACATTGTATACGTATATCGAAGTAAATTACTGTACATGAAGTGAATAAGATTTTTTTTAAATTGCATCTCTCTTGGCGTTATCCGAGAAACAGGATAGGGAAGTCCGCAGAAGTTATTTCCAATGTAAAATGCGAGTTGCGGAGTTGTGATAACAACGACAGGTCCACATATATACTGCAATTCACTATGCATAATGTCAGTCACATTTTTATGGGTAAATTTGTTTATAATGGGGGTACCCTTGCAAGGGGGCACCTTTGCCTACTGAAAAACAGAATCGGTAAAGGGGTTTTGAAAAGAATTGCAAGCTCCCTTGCCTTCTGCTAGTAAAATCGAGAAGGGAATTATTCATTACAACGGTACACGGGAGTTGCAGGAGGACCCCATTCCTACTGCCAGTTAAAGGCGATGTGGGAGTACTGATTACAATAGCTACGCCATCCTGCTGACAGTCACTATTGATTTGTAAATTATTAATTTCAATGACAGACAAACCCCTTCTAAATCTCTACAAATCGACTTCACTGAATAAATATAGATCGACATACGGAAGTATATGAATGTTCAATTTCATTTTCAGAATAACTACTGCTAAACTGTGCATTATATCGAAAAATGGATCGTACGATAAGACGCCTCTGGTCTCATTTAGCGATCTAAATGGCTGGTCCTATGATATTACCTCGTATCTCACCTCTTTAAAGGTAAGATTGTTTTAGAAACATTGAATAGAGTGAAATTTGTGTAAGGTTTTCACACATTGAATTACTTTTCAGATACTTATGTGACAGATTCAAACATAGAATTTAGCTTGCGTACTGGGTGGGCCAATATTTTTGTAGAATTTGATGATCCTACCTTTCCTTTAAGTGCATCAAACAATCAATTATACGTGAACAAAGTGCAAAATTTAGGTAAATCCAGAAATAGAGCCAAATTTAACGTATAAGGGATCGAGATACGACAAAAGGTGGTAGGAACAAAGTTGTAGATCTCTCCATATTGAACGAAGATTGTGCCATCAGCTTTGTTATACGACTTGCCGTTTAGCCACCAAATACCTCAAAAGGAAAGTCTGCGCCGTCATTAACATTGCCTCCATATTTCGATATTTATCGGGGTTAAAAAAATAAAAATTTTAACATCTCGTAAATTTCCCGTCGGTTACAGGCTAAAAGGTATGATTTTGCCAAATTCCAGTTTTCTAGCTCATCTGGCAGATTGTGCTGTCATCTTGATATGGGGAATTGTGTTAAAAAATAGGACTTTCAGGAAACTTTTAAGCCCATGAAACCTATAGGTTATCATTTTGGATAAATATATTCGACTGAGTTCTTATGTAGATTTTAAACTCCCAGCGTGACCACCTCAGAGAATGCTGAGAATTTCCAATTTTTCTAGGGATCCTGAAGTCATTAGCTTGCCTGGTACCAAGTATTAAGTTTCTATGATGCCTGGATGTTTCTCATTAATTCACGTGTTTTCATTTTTATGCCATAATTTATATATATATAGTACAGTATATACAACATAGATCGCTACATACGGTACTGACTTCCATTTATTAATGTGGATTAATTTCACCCCCTTCCCTAGTGGTTCTAGGAACGTCTTACTCCCACAGTATATTTTCTAGGTAGTAAGTCATACTTGTAAGTCATACTGGAACACATTAAGGCCACGGCTGCTTCCTTCCACCTCCTAGGCCTTTCCTATCCCATTGTCGCCATAAGACCTATCTGTGTCGGTGCGACGTAAAGCAAATAGCAACCTGGAACATGCACACGTCCATTATCTCGGTCGTTTTGTACATTTATTTTTTCACCATTTCTCAGCCCCTATGTCAAAAGGGGGCTGAACTCGAACTTAAAAAATTTGGAATGATACTATTTATCTCAGTGACCCGGAAAACTATGGATTCGACACTATTTTCGTTTATTTTTATTTATAAATCTCCCCTCGCCCTCCACCCCAAAGGGGGATGAATTTGGACTTATAAAATATTCGGAATCTCACTGTTCATCTCAGCGATCCAGAAAAATACGGATTTGACACTATTTTCTATTATTGTTATATATCACTCCCCCATCGCCCCCCACACCAAACGGGACTGAACTGGACTTTAAAAAATTCCGGAGTGTCACTATTCATCTCAGTGACCCGGAAAAGTATGGATTCGACACTACTTTAGATTATTTTTATATCTCAGCCCCCTCGCCACCCCCCTAAGGGTTCCTTGGGTGTATTACCCTCACATGGTTTTTCTCCTGATACTAAAAATACGGAGTGTCACTATTCATCCCAGCGATCCCAAAAACTATGGATTCGATACTATTTTCTAAGATTTTTATATATCAGTCCTCCATCGCCCCCCACCCGAAAAGGGGACTGAACTTGGACATTAAAAAATTCCAGAGTGTCACTAATCATTTCAGAGAGCCCTAATAGTATGGATTCGACACTACTTTCGATGATTTTTTATATCTCAGCCCCCTCACCCCCACCCTAAGGGTTCCTGTGGTGGCTTACCCCCACGTGGTTTTTCTCCTGATGCTAAAAATCCGGAGTGTACGATTCACTTCGGCGACCCCCCAAAAACTATGTATTCGACACTATTTTCGATTAATTTTATACATCATTCCCCCTTGCCCCCACCCCAAAGGGGGATGAATTTGGACTTTAAAACATTCCGGAGTGTCACTATTCATCTCAGCGACCCCGAAAAGATAGTATTGGACACTATTTTCAATTATTTTTATATCTCACTGCCCCCTCGCCCCCCACCGCAAACTACCCCCACGCCCCCCACCGCCAATGGGGCTGAACTTTGACTTTTAAAAAATCGGAGTGTTACTATTCATCTCGGCGACCACGAAAACTATGGATTCGACACTATTTTTGATTATGTTTATACCTGACCTCCCTAACCCCCCAACATTAAGGGGGCTAGAGATGGCTAACCCCCAGAGTGCTCGTCTCCAGATAGAAAATAATAAGTTTTCAAAATTTGATTGAAATTACTCCAGTGGTTTAGAAGGAGATGTGCCATTTACACACATACATCCATTTTTATATATTGTAAGAAGTAATAATAATAATAATGTTATTTGTTTTACGTCCCACTAACTACTCTTTTACGGTTTTCGGAGACGCCGAGGTGCCGGAATTTAGTCCCGCAGGAGTTCTTTTACGTGGCAGTAAATCTACCGACACGAGGCTGACGTATTTGAGCACCTTCAAATACCACCGGACTGAGCCAGGATCGAACCTGCCAAGTTGGGCCTTAACCGCCTGAGCCACTCAGCCCGGCTGTAAGAAGTAAGATAAGATAAGACTGATGTCCACCTCCGTGGTGTAGTGGTTAGTGTGATTAGCTGCGAACCCCGCAAGCTCAGGCTCGATTTCCGGCTCTGCCACGGAATTTGAAAAGTGCTATGAGGGCTACAACCGGGTCCACTCAGCCTCGGGAGGTCAAGTGAGTGGAGGGGGGTTCCATTCCCACCTCAGCCATCCTGGAAATGGTTTTCAGTGGTTTCCCACTTCTCCTTTTTTAGCGGACAACTGCTTGTATTTCGCGGCCATCTATAGCAACGTACGCAACGGATAAGACACTCCGTATACCCTACCTGGGCAAATATATTTTAATCAGCATATTTTCTCTTGAATATTTATTGCGCCGTTCATCACCATTGACAGTTTAAAACTGACCTGATTTCGATGTTCACCGAATAGTAGAGCAGCGAGGGGAAATATATAAAAGTTACTCATATTTTCCCTTTTTTCTGTCAGCGGTTGCAGAGTAGGCTTCGTACTACAAGTGGCCATGACTAGTCCGTGGTCCGACAGCCTTGTACTCCGACCGACCAACCGAGCTGAGCACGGGTGGCCACGGCTCTGTCGTGACTCTACATTTCTGTATTGGGGAGACAGAGAGGGGACTGGTCCCCACCGTCAGCTGTCCTGAGAACGATTTTCCTTTCTTCTGCACTAAGGCCTTAATCAAGGCCACGGCCGCTTCCTTCCCACTCCTAGCGCTTTCCTACCCCATTGTCGGCATAAGAACTGAACTATCTGTGCCGGTGTGACGTAAAGCAAATTGTACAAAAAATCTTTAAAAATGGCTCCGATAGTATTGAAGTCTAAGGCCTCCGTGGCTCACGCGGCAGTCCACCGCCCTCTCACTGCTGGGTTCCGTGGTTCAAATCATCTTTCATTACAGCAACAATCTACAGTATCATTTCATTTCACCTCCCAGTCATTAATCATGCCCAAGAGGAGTGCGACAGACTTCGGTAGCCGGCACTGTTCCTATCCTTGCCGCTAGGTGGGGGCTTTATTCATTCCATTCCTGACCCGGTTGAAACTGGATTTTCATTTTCAGTCCTATAAAGTTTCGAAGTAAGCAAGATGAAGAGTTCAAGCGAATGGCTGCGACAGCCTCACGGAGTGGCACTATAGGGGACCTTGAAGAGAATACAAGCTATACAATTCACGTAATTCACAAGGTCTGTGCTCAGATATAATTGGTGCGAGAAATTTAAGCAGTTTATATGAGGGACAGAGTATTTCAGAAGTAATCTGTATAGCCGAGGGAACCTAGAAAAGGCCAGCCTCAATCCCGCAAGTATGCAAATTAGTATTGTCACCCACATCAAGTGGAACTTGAATAATGAAAGAGAATTCCTCCAGAACAAAGCAGAAGATGCCAAATACAGCTACCTCTGCGGGTTATTAGTTAACAATATAGCATAAAGTTCAGCACACCTACACGACCCCAACAGGTAGTTCACCGCGGTGACGTCACTGCAATACTGATAGGTGTGATTTATCCCCGCGTGCAAAGAGCTGGAATTAACTGCTTGCAAGACAGCTTCTCCGCAATAGATTTAAATTGGCCAATGAGTGACTGAGATATATGTAATTTGTCTATTAATATATATTACAGATGCTAGTAAGAATCTGCTCGACTGGATATCGTTTATCCCAAGTACTCGATTGTAGGCCTACCGTAGTAAAATAAAGCTTTTCGTATCAATTACGTAAATTGCAACATCTTATCTATATTTTTACGATAATTCACTCTTCTAAAGGGAGTAGATTTTACAAGGAAATTCAAGAAAACGTTAGAAACGAGATTTTCATCTCTGGATAAACACGTGGCCCAGGTGTTCACTCCGCCTACACTACATGTGAGTAGCGGTTAAATTCTTCAGTGGCAAGGTATAGGGCTAACCAATATGTCCCATTCAGTAGCCAGGTTGCAACGATTACGAATAGTGAAGGTATTTACCTTTTACTCGTATAGAAGCCTCAAGGCATGGCTGTTAGAAAGAATTCATTTTAAATCCTCTACAGAAACTATAAACTCTGCTGTACTTGTATAATTTCCGAAATCGTAGGTATTTCTCTCTAACCTTGTTAGTTACTGACTATCAATTTAGACATGAAAGACTTCAGAATCATTTGGTGCGCTATTCATTAATTAGAGAGGAGAATAATTTATATTTTGTAATCAAAGTTATAATTGTGATCGATACTTTTCAGTATCTGTTATTTTTAACTGTGATCTGATCACAGTTCCAACTCAGCGGCTACTATTCACTGTTTTAAACGATTTATGAACAACGTATCTTCACACTGTTATGTTTAAGCTATACTAAACACGCTAACAAAACAATGACCATAATTTTAATTACTTTTATTTATGCGGCCTCTGTGGTGTTGTGGTTAGAGTGCTTAGCTACAATCCCCTGAGGCCCGGGTTCGATTCCAAGCTATGCCACAAAATTTGAAAAGTGATACGAGGGATGGAACGGGGTCCACTTAGCCTCGGGAGGTCAACTGAGTAGAGGGGGTTCCATTCCTACCTCATCCATCCTCGAAGTGGTTTTCCATGGTTTCCAACTTCCCCTCCAGTCAAATGCCGGGATGGCCACGGCTACTTCCTTTCCTTTTCTTGCCTATCCCTACCAATCTTCCTATACCCCCACAAGACCCCTGTTGAGCATAGCAGGTGAGGCCGTCTGGGCGAGGTACTGCTCATCGTCCCCAGTTGTATCCCCCGACCCAAAGTCTCGCGCTCCTTGAGGCGGTAGTGGTGAGATCGTTCACTGAGTCCAAGAAATAAACCAACCCTGGAAGGTAAACAGTTTAAGAAAGAAAGAAAGAAAGAAGGTCATATTTATATTACTCTACTTGATATTTAAGCTGCGATATGATTCTCACATTTCATCTTATTATACGCAATGCTCATGGCTTCGTGCGTACGAGCGTCGCCGTCTCCACATATCATCCCTTCTGCACGGAGTTCTAAACTCAGGTCTACCGAATTACCTTTCATCTTCCTATCATAACCACGATACACGATCTGGCTCCTATTTAACTATGTATCTCAGTCACTCGAGGGCTTGCAACCGCTCCTGTGTAGTCACTGTCGCTAGGTTGTGGAATACCCTCCCTGATAACATTACAGATTTGCGTTCTCGTACGAGATGTAGGAGGGATTGCTGAATGCTTGTGCGATGAGTGAGGTGTGAATGAGTGCGTAGATGAGCAGATTTTGTTAAACATTAGAATGTATTTGCCAGTTATAGGTGTTCATTATATTTCCTTCTTTTAATACTTACTTACTTACTTCCTCTTCATGGATTAGGCTAATAGCCTGTTCCGACCTCAGATTTCATTCCATCTCTTCATAGGACGACCAATATCTCTTCTTCCTGTAGGATGGTATTCCAGGGCAAGTTTTGGGATTCTGTCGTTATCCATCCTCAGAACGTGGTTTTTCCAATTTATCCTGTTTTGGAATATTCTTTCATTCATTGAGAATATATTTAATTTTTGTCTTATCTCTTCATTTCGTATTTTATCTTTTAGGGAGTATACTTTTACTGATCTTAGGAATCTCATTTCAGATGATTGTATTTTATTCCTATAGCTTATTTTATCTACCCATGTCTCACTTCCATATAGCAAAGTTGGTACAGCCATAGTCTTATAGAATTTAAGTTGAGTATCTTCTCTTACTTTTCCTTTCAGTGTGCGGCGAATTGTCCCACACATATATTGAAATCGATGAAGCTTCTTCTTCACCTCGTCATCATCATTAAAAGATATTTCACAACCAAGGAACTTAAAATTTGTGACTTGTTCTACTGGTTGATTGTCGATTACTATCTTCGCTCTGATAGGACATTTCCCTTGCCACACCATAACTTTGGTTTTTGTTCTGGATAGCCGAAGATTATAACTTTTACAAATGGTGTTTAACTGATGTATTGATTTCTGGAGTTTATCTTCATCATCCTGCAGGATAAATTGATCATCTGCAAAGAGCATAGTATTTATGTATGTGTTTGTGTTCAATTTTATTCCAGAGTGCACAATCCGTTTCCAATTTCTGATTACTTCATCTATATATATATATTGAATAGTGTTGGAGAGAGGCTGCATCCCTGACGTACACCTTGATTAATTAATATTTCTTCCGTTAGTTTGTATCCTAAATCTAACACAATTCTCGTCCTTTTGTACAGACTTTGGATAACTTGAATAAGATGTTTAGGGTATCCATTTTTTACCATTATATTCCATAGCTGTTCTCTATCTACCCTATCAAAAGCCTTTTCATAGTCGACAAAAGCGACATAAGTATTCAAGTTAAATTCTCTTCTCTTCTCCAGTATCTGTTTGAGGCTAAATATATTGTCTGTACAGGATCTGCCTTTCCTAAATCCACATTGTTCTTCCAATAAGAGATTGTGTGCAATGATTTTAAGTCTTTTATTATTTTAGCATATATTTTATAGCCAACATTTAATAAACTTATTCCTCGATAGTTACTGCAAAAACTTCGATTTCCTTTCTTGAGAAGTGATATTATTTTAGCTTTTCTCCATTCTTCGGGTATATTTCTTCATTTCCAACAAAGATTAATTAAATTTAATAATTTAATAATTTTAATAATTGTAATACTAATGGCGCAATAGCCCCGAAGGGCCTTGGCCTACAAGCGACCGCTGCTCATCCCGAAGGCCTGCAGATTATGAAGTGTCATGTGGTCAGCACGACGAATCCCTGGGTCGTTATTCTTGGCTTTCTAGACCGGGGCCGCTATCTCACCGTCAGATAGCTCCTCAATTGTAATGACGTAGGCTGAGTGGACATCGAACCAGCCCTCAGGTCCAGGTAAAAATCCCTGACCAGGCCGGGTACGCTACCCCAACACCATGGGACCGGCTTACTAGTGTGAGGTTTATAATATTGTCATCTTAATTTATATTGTCATGCTGTACATCCTATATTATTACTATCTCCATATTTGCTATTAGTACTAGCATATATTGTTTAAGAAATGATTTGTTGTATTTTGAATTACACTTCTGTTAAAATCGTTTTAAATGTTTTGTTTACATGTTATAGAGGGCATTGAGCCCTAGCTTGGCCACGAATAAAGATGAATTACTTACCTACCGACTTACTTATACGAGTATTTTTCTGTCACAACGTGTAAGCTTACTAATCTAACTTAGACATTACACTAAATCACAATTCGAATTTTTTAATGTGATCAAATTATTGTTATATGATGCATTCGTATTCAAAAACGAAGCATGCCAGCTTTATTGCCACGTAACCTGGTGAGACGTTCGTTCCGCACAGAAATATCCTTTCACATGGCACGGACGAAGCCAAAGCACACAAATAATATCTAACAAATAAGCTTAGATGTGGATACTTGTACACTCTCTTCTTGAATTGTCGATCTTCATGACATGTGTAGCAGGTATAAGAACTTCTCTCCTATTGGCTGCGCGGTAGTAATCACAGCTAAGTCAGAATATCGACTACCATTCGTGCGCCGATTTTCGCGCTGCATCAATGAATCTCGTCCTTCTGGGAATGATCCGTTCAGAACAAGATCAAAATAAATCCTCTCCAAACGCAGGTTGCTTTACGTCGCACCGACACAGATAGGTCTAACGGTGACGATGGGACAGGAAAGGGGTAGGAGTGGGAAGGAAACGTCCATGGCTTTAATTAATGTACAGGCCCAGCATTTGCTTGGTGTGAAAATTGGAAACCACGGAAAACCATCTTCAGGGCTGCGGTCCAAACATTTATAATACGATTGAAATTGTATTCACCAAATTAGCATTTTTCTCTTAACTGATATGCCTTAGAACACAAATATAATAGAAGATGAGACTTGTATATTAACTGATAGTAAATTATTCCTAAGAAAGACAATGCCATTGAGAAACAATTACAGTACTTTACTCACTTCACGTCTTATGGAAATCATGACCATTAACCGAAAAACTAATATAAGCCTATTGAATTCCCAGAAATGCATATGAAAATAGTGGGGTTTAATTGCTGACCCCTGCCATTGTACTTTTATCGGCGTGACCCTTGGCATTGGCAGGAGACTGTTAAGACTTTGATAGGCTTTACGATCTGTCTATATTTAATCCGCCATTAATTTTACATTCTGCTATGCGGATCTGTCTTAAATCCTTTGCACATTCTTGGGACCACCTTGGCCTTGTTACATTCGTTTGATGAAATTCCATATTGTTTTTAGGCCGTCATCATTATTATGATAGAGGATTCCCAGTAGCTCAGTGGAGAATTATGGTGCGTTTCGGCGTAAGCTATCACTTCTTTTCATACACAGGTGTAAGTTATATTCCTGCTTTATTCTGGAGGACAAAGATTGTCCAATTAGATATATAAATACGAAATGCTTGGAGACATGCAACTAATTAACAGCTGCGATAAGATATGACTTACTTTCATGTTCCATTCAAGGACACCATGTTCGTATTTAAGTTGCGATCAGTGCTACTGTATAACGGTGTACTAACAACCCACACTTACGTCATTATTCATATATGGTGAATAAAAAGCGTGCAGTAAAATATAGTGTGTTCATAAATCATCTGCAGCCATTGTGTTCACATCAATCTAGCAACACCGTACCACCGAGCGAGTTAGCCGTGATTTTAGGGACCCTCGGCTGTGAGCTTGCATTCGTGACTTAGTGGATTCGAACCCCTCTGTCGGCAGCCCTGAAATGGTTTTCCGTGGTTTCCTATTTTCACACCAGGCGAATGCTGGCGTAGACTTTTCCTATCCCATCGTCGCCATAAGACCTGTCTGTGTCGATGCGGACGTAAAGCCAATTGTCAAAAAGAAATGAAAAAAACACCATACCACACTTCCACAACACATTCATTTCAACAGGTTTGCTCGGTGTAGGTATAACAAATGTACCTTTAAACTGTCTAAAGCAATAATCTAATTTATAAACTGGGACTGAAACGCTAAAAGACATACAGTAAATACACAGGCGTAAGCATTGTTTCAAATACTTAGTTTCCAGAACGATGATCTAATTTGGAGGACTAAACATGATTTAAGGAAATGCTGGAGTCACTCCTATCCAAAAATCTGTAATAGCCACAACAAAGGCGACCAACATTAGCCAACATGAGTGGGTGAAAAGCGACATTTCCAAATGCCATGTTTTCATTTTTCAGAGGAATCATTCAGCCTTCAATTTTAATTCGTGTGGAGTGGGATTTAATATTGGATATTCGTTCTTCTGCATGGGTTACTAAATATTCGTTTCAAAAACACAGACCTATTGTTTTCGTAGCCATAAAAGTTTTCTTTCTTTGTTTCTTTCTTCCTTTGTTAATCCGTTGACAGCTACTTCTCTGCCCTGTGGCGCTATCCAGCCAGGTAATGGAGGTTATCAGTAGGAGTAAGCTTTAAGCAACCTGTAATCAATCTATAGGACATAATGAAAGTCCCTGAACAGGGTACGATCGGGAGTGGAAACATCCAACCAAGCTTCAGTGGCCTCTTTGTCCGACATCTTGCACAGAGGATGAACTCCTACAAGCCACTCCGAGTGCTTGGACATTGCAAAATACTAGTAATATGATGTCACATGTTATGTTTTGTGTACAACAAACTGACTTGTACATTAACTGTAAATTTTATGTTTTTGACTCGAGTATACTAACAATCTGCTTTTCTTGCTCGCATCCCTTTACCTTCTCTTTAATCCTTCACTTCATCTTCAACCCACCCCAATATCTTGGTCACAGTGAGCGTGCAACCCTCTAAGTGGCCCGCCGCTCCCTTCAGGGGATGAGTTCAAGCATTTCACGATTATGGTGGTGTAATGGTCGCACATGAAGGATACGCGGTGGTGGTAGTGTAGAAACTTCTTCCCCACCCTGTGCGTGTTTGGGTCACTATTCAACTCAATTTTAAGAAAAAGTACGAGTGCTGTGTTATCCGCCGCAATCCTAAGGCATTCTTTAGGACCTTCAAATGATACATTAGAAGAACTTTTATCCGTGCCGTTGCTTTCGGGCCTTGGGAAGGTGGACCTGCCGACTCCGCCAGGATTTCAACAGGAGGGGGTGCTATTGGCATTAGGGCAATTTTTGTCGAGGTGAGTAAACGAGCCACATTTGAAACATCATTGAGATGACCCTGCCCCATTCTTTGTCCCACTGGATTTGATCAAAGGGCACTTGTTACGGAGATGTTCCGTAGTCCCACAAATATAGCATTTACGGGTGGTGAATGTTCGGCGAGGTGAAGGCCGAAAATTACTAGAAGACGAAGGGAGTTCCTTCGCGACTCTTAAGGTGTCGGCATACCGCATTCCTTCGGCTGAGACAGCCATAGCCTCCAATTCTGCAAAAGTTTGAGGACGCGACGCGAAACACGAACACGATCTGTAGGGCGGGGAAATCCCTTCAACAATCGTTTGCATGATTTGATCTTCAGGGAAATGAAAAGCTAATACCCTGCTGTAAAACTTAACATATTGGACGAAGTCTGCAAGATTTCCATCCAGTCGCTGTACTCTGAAATAGTACTTTTGAATTAATGATGACATTGCTCGAGCCGGAATGAATTTAGTCAGCAGATGGGCGTGGAAGTCTTCCATGGAAGATTGCTCAGCTATTGCTTTGACTATTCTGTCCGAGAGGACACCTATAGAGTAAGGGTAAATAATTTGAAGAATTTGGGAATGAGAGAGAGAAAATACAAGAGCGTGATCTTGGAACTGAACTAAGAACCTTAGAAAGGAAATGACATCGTTAGTAGAATTTACCGAAAAGTTTGAATTTCCCCTAAGCAACATAGCCAAAGGATGAGGCGAACTACTGAACCCAGGTGACATAATAGGTAACGGCCTGGGGGATTGAGAAGCTTTAGACACAGCATTATTTAAAAAGAAAGGTGGAATTGATGTACGACGATCAGACTCGTTTCCTAATGGGACAGAAGTTTGTTGAGTTGCCACAGATTTCCTACTTTCTCCACCCTTGGAAGAATCCTCCTCACTTACAATGTTTATCGCAGGGGCTTGGTCGGTTTTGGGAGCAGCTGCCCCAGTCAACAATTGACTAACTTTATTTGACATTTCAGAAAGGTGTTCAACAAGGTTACTAGCCTCCTTAGCATGATCTTCTTTTAGTTTGAGAGACAATAGGTCCCTAACCCTGGGATAAAAATGGAACTGTCTAGCTTGCACTCTTTTACGTTGATTAGGATGTGGATCACTCACTTCAAAAAAACTAACTACGGATGCTAGCTCGGTGGTGTTGTCCGTGATAGTGGAGAGAGCGTCATCAATTTCTTTTTCCCCCAAATTGGGTTACAAATAGGTAATTCTAATGACTCTTTATATTTGGTTGTATCTGCCTCAATCGTGCCTCCAGATTGAACATTTCTAATCAGTAATTCATAAATCAATTCCTCCTTGCGCAAGTAGACGGGATGGAGGACTTCGCGAGGACCAGACATGGTGAAAGAAATTTACAAATTTAGAAAGAAAATCCAGCGACCGAGAAAATTCTTGGAGTTCAATGCGGATTCTATGTTTTAGCTGGCAAAAGGGCTTAATTGAGACCCATTCAACCACGTTCTGCTACCACTTGTTACGGGGATACCCGTGGAGCAGAAAGAGGTTAAAGAAGCTGTGGGCTTGAATGGGTCTAAATACAATGTCAAGAATCGAATTTAAAACTTTAACAAAAGTTATATTTCTTCTCCGAAAACAAACTTAACGATCTTTTTCATGACCATGTTACAGGTACAAGTAGCAATTATTAAACAGGATTGGGAAAAATCCAAGATTCAGAACCTTAACACTTTGGGCCTTAAGCCCCTAGTTATACAATTTTACAAAGGAAGAGGTATTATATACTGAGGGGCTGAAATCCCCTAATTCAGGAGCACTTGCTCCCTAAATCACAACACCTAACCTCCCAGAGGCACATTTTACAATTACAAAACTAAAAAAGGAGCTAACAGGAACTCCGTTTCTTTCAGCCTCCTCGAGGCGACCTCAAAAATTTTACATTCTCCGGCCTCCCATGGCCCAACTTAAAATTTGAAACAGAGGTACCTCGTACACAACCTATAGAGCCTTTGCGGAAAAGAACAGGTTAAGTAAATGGCCCGAAACACAAATTGAAAGGAGTACTGAGCTCCAAGATAATGAAATACCTAAGGGGCTCTAGGCCAATGAAACAGGGGCTATTCCCAAACTACTGAGGTCACTCGTATACAAATTACTTTAACACATTACAGAAGGAAAAACAGTTACAAAACGTAGTCACCTCAAACCAAGATGAAGGGGAGGTCGAGAGGGTAATTCACTCTCTATCCCCGATTTACATTTCAAGATTTTATGAAGTTTTTACGTTAGCCAGAAGAAGTTACATTTTAGGAAAGTTGTTACATACAAAAGGGTCGGACATTTCCCTCGGGTTAAACTGCGGAGGTAGCAAGAAAGAATAAAGTTATGTGGCCATTACCTTGTAGATGTTCTAGCTGCCGACGAAAGAGGCCGCTCGCCTCCTGCTTAATACACACACTCAGATAGACGTCGATCAATTGGCCAATAAACGAGAAAATCCGCAGTTTATAAACCGTCAGATCATTCAAGACTAAACCAGCCACACCCTCTCAATTTTATTGGTAGATTTCAAAAGTAACACGCAGGATCGAACAAGAAGCCTGTGATAGGTGGAAAATTAATTACAGATTCAAAACTGGCGGAAATAAAAAGGAAATATTGCCAACCCAAAAATAAATGATACCGGGCGAGTTGGCCGTGCGCGTAGAGGCGCGCGGATGTGAGGTTGCATCCGGGAGATAGTAGGTTCGAATCCCACTATCGGCAGCCCTGAAAATGGTTTTCCGTGGTTTCCCATTTTCACACCAGGCAAATGCTGGGGCTGTACCTTAATTAAGGCCACGGCCGCTTCCTTCCCACTCCTAGTCCTTTCCTATCCCATCGTCGCCATAAGACCTATCTGTGTCGGTGCGACGTAAAGCCAATAGAAAAAAATGAACATCAATCAGTTACAAAATCCTAGAAATACAAAACTTCTTTAAATTATAAGTTCTTTCACTTTGCACCAGGGTGCATGATCATAGCTTTTTTTTTTTTTTTTTTTTTTTTTGGTGGTGTCATCTGTAGAAAAATGTCTAAACTTCTTGATGAATGGCAGACAAAACAAGGAGAAATTCACTCATTTTAGGCAACTGCACAATAACAAAATGACATCATATTTCTGTAGTGACATCTTCTGAGTAAAGTTCTAAGTTGGTGTAGTTTCACTTTCACTGTTTTACCGATAGAGGAGTTCATTTAGGCGCTGAATTTGAATGCGCGGCTTTGGCCTGTACCTCCTGGTACAGTAATAATTTAAAATGGGCAAATTTAGGCCGGCGCTTGGTGAAAGGAATTGCCTGCGTTTTGGTAGGGTTTATTTTCCCCTTTTTCCGGACACACATTCCCAGAATGACGAGAGCCACTGTTGCAGTGGGGAGATGGCATGGGCATTTCTGCCATTAGAGGTGTCAATGGCGATGCCATCTGCTCACTGTTGAACCTCCACTCTTTGACGGGTTGAAAGTTAATTCACATACACGTCATATAATGTGTCAACAGCCTTCTGGTACTTGAAGCTTGTCAGCTTGCTTGCTTTTAATGATCCACTGCAATACACGTCCTGTAGCTATGACAGGGGGTGTAAAACAATTGAGTCGAGCGCCCTGCACTTCGCTCTAGACTGGGCAATTTCCATTCTGATGTCAGCATGTCGTGACGATATTTATACCTTTGATTAATTGTGCACACTTGTCCATAGTAATTGACGTGTGAGATGTAGATTTATGAATGTCCTATTATACTCCAAATGGTCCGCAACGTTAAAAGGAAAGAAGAAGAAATTGGAGTGTCGAATAGACACAATGTAATCTTGTTGATTTATATCTCCTCATTCTGAAGATAGATTCCAAATCTGGATACTTCCACTCACACACACACTCACAACACAATTTGCATGCACATTTTGAGCAGACATAATCATAGAGCAACACGTGTAAGCCTTGCACTCAATTTATCTGTGACACTACAACGAAATTAAGGCAATAGTTGCAAAGGGTAACGGTTTTTTTCAGTGTTCACTGTTACTACTCCAAGCGAAGACAATGAAATTTGTCATCGTCCATCGATATTACCCTCCACGGTGCTCGTTAACCTTTAAAAACTGGTTTATACACCACTTGAGATACTAAAACATGATTACTCACTGGATCACCTTCTTGAAAGAACTGACTGCTACTAAAACAGATTCAAGGGTTTAGTATTAGTATTCCCAGAAATATCGGTTCTCTCTCCTAAGAATTAACTATATAACAGGACCACGATAAGACCATACGAACCGGGCGAGTTTGTCGTGCGGATAGGGACGCGCGGCTGTGAGCTTGCATCCGGGAGATAGTGGGTTCGAACCCCGCTGACGGCAGCCCTGAAGATTGTTTTCCGTGATTTCACATTTTCACACTAGGCTAATGCTATGGCTGTAACTTAATTAAGGCCACGAACGCTTCGTTCCCATTCCTAGGCCCTTCCTATCTCATCGTCGCCATAAGACCTATCTGTGTCGGTGCGACGTAAAGTAAATAGCAAAAAAAGATCATACAATATCTCCAATTGGTAAGATTAATCTATCCACTCTTGCCTTTAAACTGACATCGTTCATCTGGTAAACACCGAAGAAAAATCAAGGACAAGGAGAAAGATTTAGCAGGAAGAAAAGGAATATTGGGCCGTCACATAGAAACATAGATGCTCTGCTCTATCCCAGCGACGGGCGGTTGATGCATGAATGTTAACGGAGGGCATTTTGAACATCTAAGTGATCTATATACAGTATATATATATATACACTGACTGACAGAGCAAATGCAACACCAAGAAGGAGTGGTTCGAAAGGGATGGAAGTTGGGGAAAAAACAGAGACGGCACGGACGAATAATTGATGTTTATTTCAAACCGATATGCAGGTTACACAATGCGCACGGCATCGACTCAGTAGGATGTAGGACCACCGCGAGCGGCGATGCATGCAGAAACACGTCGAGGTACAGAGTCAATAAGAGTGCGGATGGTGTCCTGAGGGATGGTTCTCCATTCTATGTCAACCATTTGCCACAGTTGGTCGTCCGTACGAGGCTGGGGCAGAGTTTGTAAACGGCTTCCAATGAGATCCCACACGTGTTCGATTGGTGAGAGATCCGGAGAGTACGCTGGCCACGGAAGCATCTGTACACCTCGTAGAGCCTGTTGGGAGATGCGAGCAGTGTGTGGGCGGGCATTATCCTGCTGAAACAGAGCATTGGGCAGCCCTTGAAGGTACGGAAGTGCCACCGGCCGCAGCACATGCTGCACGTAGTGGTGGGCATTTAACGTGCCTTGAATACGCACTAGAGGTGACGTGGAATCATACGCAATAGCGCCCCAAACCATGATGCCGCGTTGTCTAGCGGTAGGGCGCTCCACAGTTACTGCCGGATTTGACCTTTCTCCACGCTGACGCCACACTCGTCTGCGGTGACTATCACTGACAGAACAGAAGCGTGACTCATCGGAGAACACGACGTTCCGCCATTCCCTCATCCAAGTCGCTCTAGCCCGGCACCATGCCAGGCGTGCACGTCTATGCTGTGGAGTCAATGGTAGTCTTCTGAGCGGACGCCACGCCGGGAGTGCAGGCCTCCTTCAACCAATCGACGGGAAATTGTTCTGGTCGATATCGGAACAGCCAGGGTGTCTTGCACATGCTGAAGAATGGCGGTTGACGTGGCGTGCGGGGCTGCCACCGGTTGGCGGCGGATGCGCCGATCCTCGCGTGCTGACGTCACTCGGGCTGCGCCTGGACCCCTCGCACGTGCCACATGTCCCTGTGCCAACCATCTTCGCCACAGGCGCTGCACCGTGGACACATCCCTATGGGTATCGGCTGCGATTTGACGAAGCGACCAACCTGCCCTTCTCAGCCCGATCACCATACCCCTCGTAAAGTCGTCTGTCTGCTGGAAATGCCTCCGTTGACGGCGGCCTGGCATTCTTAGCTATACACGTGTCCTGTGGCACACGACAACACGTTCTACAATGACTGTCGGCTGAGAAATCACGGTACGAAGTGGGCCATTCGCCAACGCCGTGTCCCATTTATCGTTCGCTACGTGCGCAGCACAGCGGCGCATTTCACATCATGAGCATACCTCAGTGACGTCAGTCTACCCTGCAATTGGCATAAAGTTCTGACCACTCCTTCTTGGTGTTGCATTTGCTCTGTCAGTCAGTGTATATATGAGAGTTTTATCTGTACATTGCTCATAATTTAAAAACAATAGTATTTCTGTATCGGTCATGTCCACAGTAAAGAGGAAAAAGACCTTTTTAATTTCCGTCATCTCTGTCTGTCTGTCTGTCTGTCTGTCTGGCTGGCTGTCTGTCTGTCTGTCTGTCTGTCTGTCTGTCTGTCTGTCTGTCTGTCTGTCTGTCTGTCTGTCTGTCTGTCTGTCTGTCTGTCTGTCTGGCTGGCTGGCTGGCTGGCTGGCTGGCTGGCTGGTTGGCTACGTGTATGTATATACGAAATTTTGTATGTATGTATGTTTGTATGTACGTACGGGCATCACGAGAAAATGGCTGAATAGAACTTAATAAAAATCAGTGTGTACAGTTGGGGAACAAGGGACTTCAATATAGGCTATAAAAAATTTTATTCACGCTGAGTGAAATGGTATTTTAGGGGAAGGCATGAAATGTAATTCTCAGATAGTGGTCCTATAGATAAATATTACAAACTAAAGTTATATAAAATTATATTTCTGATCATTTATGTCTTATACATTTTTACCGTACCGGCTATGATAACAGAGATATTATTGAATTTCTATATGTGTTGCTAAGTCCATATCAACTCTTAACCACGAGAAAATGGGGGAACAATTTGTAATAAAAATCGATAAGTAAGATCTGGAAATAAGGTACTACAGTCTAGGCTATAAACAACTTTTATGCCTGAAATGGTAGTTTAGGGGATTGTGCCTAAAATGTAATTTGTTAAATACTCACATTATTGGTCCTATCAAAAAGTATTGCATAACAAATGTTATACAGGGTAGGCTAAAAGTTCCAATCATTTATATCTTATATAGTTTTACCATACCGACTACCATAATAGAATTCATTAATTTATTTTTTTGTTACATAGTCCATTTGAAAGCTGGGCATTCCTAACATAGAAATATTATTTTATCGTGTTAATTATCGCCGAGGTGCCGGACATTCCGTTCGGATTATTTGTAATTATTGCTTTACTATGGTAATTTCCAAACGCTATATTGCATTCCAAAAGCATGAATTCAACTCCATACTCCTCCGCAATGTTTAAATGGGGTGAGGTGATGGTTTTGAGGGTGATTCGTCCGTCGGATGAGTACGTTAAGCCTTAATCAGACCCATTGGTGCTATTCGACAGAAGTGGGATATGTGCCGGCACTGTGTTTCACCCTCTCCCTTCCTAATATGATATATCAAGGCATTCATTTCATCTACTGGTCAGGTTGACGTCAGGAAGGGAATCCGATGGTATAAACTCGCAACGAAGATTCATCTCAGTTCATACTCAACCCAGCAGAGAAAAGGGACAAGGATTGGACATACAGATTGGTATAGTATAGTAATTACTAGGGGTCGGAAGTTGCCTAAATATTTCCTAAAAAAGACCTAACAATATCCAAACACAGTAACTAAAAACTGGCAAAAAGGACGTGAAAATGCTATCAAGGTTTATTTATAATTTTAATGATGTTTACAAATGCAAAATTCTGGTGTTATGCAACGTACAGTGCAAAAATATGAGTGAAATGCTTTTTCTTTCAGACATTATGTATTTTTAGATCAACATAATTTAAAAAAAGGAATTGCGTATTTTTAAAGAAGTGCTTGCAAAATTTAAAATGATATAATGTTTCAAACTTGAATTAATACATCTGGAATTCGGAAATCTTATCTTTTCAGTATCTCACAATAGTCATCTCCAGGTTATGAGGTGTAAAGGATCGTTGGTTCTCAGACAGCACTTTGCGAAACATGGAGAACTTGTCCGGCTCCATGGCTAAATGGTTAGCATACTGGCCTTTGCTTACAGGGGTCCCGGGTTCGACTCCCGGCAGGGTCGAGAATTTTAACCTTAATTAGTTCATTTCGCTGGCATGGAGGCTGGATGTATGTGTCGTCTTCATCATCATTTCATCCTCATCACGACACGCAGGTCACCTACGGGAGTCGTATCAAAGGACCTGCATCTGGCGAGCCGAACTTGTCCTCGGACACTCCCGGCACTAAAAGCCATACGCCATTTCATTTTCAACGGATGTTAAGAGTTCATACTTGGAGGAAGCGAGATCTCACATCAAAATTTTCTCATTTCAATATTTCACTTATCTTGCACATCATTTGATACCCCTGGTTTATATCAAGCAATAGTTTCATTTTTCATTTCATTTTCATTTACTAATTTTTCAGATATGGTTGAAATATACGTATTTACTAGGGAAGTGAGGTAATGGATGAACTAATGATGATTCGAATTGAGAATGGGCAGTAAAAATGCAGTCGAAATAAGGTGAAGTTGCAAAACAAAAGCCGTTAAGACATTTTAAAAGGCTGAAAAAAGGACCATTAAGTCAAAACACCCCGAAAAGGGCAAAACAAAGGGAACAAATAAAACCCACCATTTTCTGGCCTGCAATGACCCAGAATGAACATTATGTTGGGTCTCGTCTTCGGATACTCGAGAAGAAAAATAGGATTATTCCTCAACTTCCGAACCCTAGTAATGACAATCATTTGTCAGCTAAAATATCTTACATTTCCTCGTCATGAACCTGAAACAGATGAACACAAACCAAGAAAGGAGGAAAATACCGGAGGGATTCACCGTAGTGTATACAAATAAGCGGTTGCGCTCACCTGTCACATGCTAACCTTGAATTGCAAAGAGGCTGCTGCGTGAAATGAATACACTCGGCTAAAATTTGATGATATAATCAGTTTTCCTCTTCCACACATTCCTGGCTCGTGAAGCAAATAGAATCGATGTTGTCGATAATTAGACTTGTTCGATCCTGGATTTCACATCATATTAATGAAACGATAGGATTTTCAATCCTGTATTATTTTGGAGTATATAACGGCGTACAAAATTGCAATTACAGGAATGCAATGTAATTTAGGGGGCTCACAGTTCGTCCCGTTAGCAGATATGGACTTGTAGAAATTCAGAAATATTATGGAGAATACCAGAAATTGGTATATACATTACAGAATACATTCTGCACTTTCAGGTGAGTTACAATGAAACTGTTACAACGTATGGGAATCAATATTTAACATAAACACTATAAAAATTAAACTACCAAAAATGTTTTCGTAATTTCGTCCACCACCAAATTTATGTAAAGTACAATTAGTTTTAATATAATTTTCCTATCTAACCTTATGAAACATTTTCCTATAATGAATTACTTGAAGGCCATATATGAAATATGTTTTCTCTGTATTCTTTTTAACGTAGTCTTTCAGCGTTAATCGTGGGATGTTAAGTGATTTACTTGCACGTTTGTAATCTATTGTCTTGTCCCTCACTGCTCTAATAACCTTTTAATATCCTCCTTGTCCCAATGCTTGCGTTTTTCCGGCTGAATGTAATAATAAACTTCATAAGTAACAAATAAAATGAAGGGGGACGAAATTACAAACATTTCCCGATTTATTATAATGGTCGCACTAGTAACTCACCCCAACCATTTCACGGTAGCGATTACACGCCAGGAACTACACCACATGACTGCAATGCAGTCCAGTAATTCATACACATATCGGTGTTCACTCTAGGAATAACAGGCTCTTATTTGAATGCTGCACTAATTCAGCTCAGCATGAAAAGTGAATCCCCCTTGTACACGAAAACTAAACGTGTTGTACACAACCCAATCTCACAACAAGACAAGGGGATGAGGTTACGCGTATCCGCGCGGCTAAACATTAGATACCAACCTTGCGAACTGAAAAATCCCTAAGGAGACGATATTACTTAAGAGGAGAATTTTTAGATGCATGTTTCATTATCCCAGAATGACGTGGATTCTATTACTTGTTGGGAAATCGAGAAATTCAAAAGCGGTTGTTCAACGTTTGGACGAGCACATAGCCCTGGAGTTAACTCTATGTACAGTTGCAAAACAAAATTAGAGCATCGTATTGTATAAATACGTCGCAGGTACAATTTTCCTAAAAACAATTGAACCCGTTTGTAATTGTAACGAGGGTACACCTTCTCCAACCAGTTAAACTGCGCGCCTTCTATAAGGCCATGTATGTAAACAAACTTGAACTGGTATACAAGATACGTTGGTCTTAGACTGTTAGATGTTTCTATCATCGGGTTAATTACTTCCCCTAGAGGGATGAACTCTAATTATTTCACAAGGAAGGTTTATTTCTGCAGTTGGCAAACCTTACGTTTTGAGAATTGTTTTGTTAATGTATCAAAGTTATCAACACTTCAGCTGATTCCTTTTTCAATAGTGATCAACCTATCAGAAACTTGTAAATGTTTTCTCTATCCAATTAAAATTGGGGGTGTATACAGAATTCCAGCCTACCAGTAAAGAGTTCTGAAAAATTTACTTCAAAAATACTATAGGAGCTGGGCGCTTTAGGGCCGTATTGTCTGAATTGTTCCAGTGTAAGCAGGATGTATTGACGAGAACCAGGAGGCAGGGGCGCGGGTGGTATTAGGAAGGCCCAACAATTCATAAGTTTTTCTTTACTACATTTCGTTCATTCATTTTTTGGGTTGGCAATATTGATCTTTCATTTCCGCCAATTTTGAATTCAGCCAATACCTAATTTCTGTAATTAGGCTTCTTCTTCGATTTGGTGTGTAACTTAAATTTAACCAATAACATTCTGTGGGTGTGTCTTGATTATTCATGAAAGGGATCGAACCTTCGCCGATGGTTTATAAACTGCGGGTTTTCACGGCTCTTGGCCATTTGATCAACATCTAACTTAGTGTGTGTGTCAAGTAGGAGGCGGGAGGTGCCTCTTTCTTCACGCAGCAGATCTTCAGCAAGTTAACATCTTATTTCTTGCTAGCTCCACAGCTTAACCTGAGGGAAAGGTCAGAAACCTTAAATATGCAACCTACTTCTCTACAAATGTAATTCTCTGCCGGCTTATGTAAATAGTTCATAAAATCTTTAACTGTTAATCGGGGATAGAGAGTGATTTACCCTCTCGAGCTCCCCTTCATCTTGGTTTGAGGTACCGCATTTGTTTCTGCTAGGTATTAAAGTTATCTCCATGCGCGCTACCTCAGTAGATTGGGAATAGCCCCTGTTTCATCGGCCTAGTGCCTTTTAGGTTTTAAGAATGCAAGTACACGCCTCTTTTCAATTTGGTGTTTAGGGCCATTTACTTAACCTGTTCTTTTTATGCTAAGGCCCAGTAGGTTGGCTACAAGATACCCCCGTTTCATTTTTATAAGTTGTGCCTTGATGGCAAGTAATTGTAAAGTCTGATATTGCCTTGAATAGGCTTGAAAAACTGAGAGCGTGTCAGCTCTTTTCAAGAGTGGTAACTGTGCCTCTGGGAGGCTTGATATTTAAAGTTGGGAGCATGTGCTCCAGGGACCAGGGGTTTTCCGCCCTTGTGTAAAATAGTAATCTTTAGTAAGGTCGAGCTGAGAGTTCAGGAAATATAAAGCGAGTGGCTGGAAGCCCGGATTACTAAACTGTCACTAAATTTTGGGTGTACTTGCCTTGTATAAAATTTGTCATGGTACCTGGTATGTTATTGTTATCTCACCGAGTGAAAAGTTGTTAAAGTTTTGTTGTTGTTGATTGTTGAAATTCAAAAAATATAACCTTTGTTAAAGTTTTAAACTAACTTTGGTTTTGTAGTTAGACCCATTCACCCCGGCACCTTTTCTCACTTCTGCTGTTCCACGGGCAACCCCGTAACAAGTGGTAGCAGAGCGTGGTTGAATGGGCCTCAATTAAGCTCCATTTGACGGCTAAACATAAGATTCGATTGGTACTCTAACAATTTTCTCAGTTGCTGGAATTTTCCAAATTTATAAGTTTCTGTCATCATGTCCGGCCCTCGCGAAGTCCTCCATTCCGGCTCCTTGCGCAAGGAGGAATTGATTTATGAATTAGCTATTAGAAATGTTCAATCTGGAGACACGGTTGCGACAGATATCACCAAGCTCAAAGAGTCATTAGAGTTATCTATTTTTCTCCCAACCTTGGGAGAGAAGGACATTGATGAGGCTCTGTCCACTATCACGGACAACACCACCGAGCTAGCTTCTGTAGTAAGTTTTTTGAAGTAAGTGATCCATCGCCAAACCAACTCAAAAGAGTACAGGCTAGATTATTCCATTTTTACCATAGAGTTAGCGATCTATGGTCTCTAAAATTAAAGGAAAATCATGCCAAGGAGGCGAGTAATTTAATTGATCATCTATCAAAAATGTCCAATAAAGTTAGCCAATTGTTAACTGGGGCAGCTGCTCCCAAAACCGACCAGCCCACCGTGGTAAACATAGCTAATGAGGAATATTCTTCCAAGGGTGAAGAAGGTAGAAAATCTGCGGCAACTCAACAAAATTCTGCCCCATCTAGAAATGAGTCTGATTGGCGTACCTCCATTCCACCTTTCTTCTTAAATAACGCTTTGTCTGAAGCTTCTTCGCCCCTAGGCCGTTACCTACTATGTCACCTGGGTTCAGTAGTTTGCCTCATCCTTTGGCGATGTTGCTTAGGCGTATTTCTAAGTTTTCCATTAATTCCACTAATGATGTCATTGCATTTTTAAGATTTTTAGTTGAGTTTCAAGATCACGCTCCACTATATTCTCTTTCCCCTTCTCAAATTCTTCAAATTATTTACCCTTACTCCATTGGTGTCCTCTCAGACAAAATAGTCAGAGCCATATCTGAACAATCATCTATAGAAGACTTCTACGCCCATCTCCTAGATAATTTCTTTCCGGCTCGAGCTAGGTCATCACTAATACAACGGTAATATTATAGAGTACAGCGACTGGATGAAAATCTCGCCGACTTCATCCAGGACATTAAGTCCTACACCAGGGTTTTCTCTCTTCATTTCCCAGAAGACCAAATTGTGCAGGCCATTGTGGAAGGCATTCCCCACCCTACAGGACATACTTATGTTTTGCGTCGCGCCTTCAAACGTTTACTGAGTTAGAGGCTATGGCTGTCTCAGCCGAAGGAGTTAGGTACTCCGACACCCTACGTGTCGCTAAGGACCCCCCTCCGTCTTCGAGTAATTTTCAGCCTCAACCTCGCCGAACTTTCAACACCCGCAAATGCTATGCTTGTTGGTCGGCAGATCATCTGCGTAACAAGTGCCCAGTAATAAAATCGAATGGAACAAAGAATGGAGCAGGGTCATCACAAGGATGTTTCAAGTGTGGATCATTTAAACATCGCGCCAATAACTGCCCTAATGCCAATACCACCCCCTGCTGTTCAACATCTGGTGCAACCTCCACCAACTCAAAGAATAGGAAATGACTACTATCTCCGGCTGAGTCAGTGTGTTCATCTTTTCAAGGCTCAGCCCCTATTAAACCATCCGAAAGCTCAGGCTCGGAACAGGGTAGAAATTCTTCAAACCCAGCATTTGAATGCCCCAAAGAATGTCTTAGTATTGTGGCGGAGAATCCCGCACTTGTACATGTTCGGAAAATCGAGTTAAATAATGAACCCGTCACCGCTCTATTAGACTATGGGAGCGTTTGTTCTATTATTTCCCATGACTGTTATTCGAAATTAAAGTCTGTTTGTAAACTTTCTGATTATTGTTCGTCTTCGGTTCAATGCGTTTCGGTCAATTCTTCTCCATTAGAAATTTTAGGTTTCATCCTTGCCAAAATTCACATTTCTAAATTCACTTGGAAAGTAAAAATGTTTGTGGCTAAGCACTTGTATTGCCCCATTATATTAGGAGCGGGTTTCATGTCTCATACCGACCTAGTGCTCGACATTCAGAGCAAGTCGTGCACTTTCAAATTTGCTAATAACAGTAAAATTCCTTTGCTAAAATGTAATTCTGTGTCATGTTCATCTGTTTCGCCTACTCAGTATGAGATGTTGTTAGACTTTAGACATCAACCTGAGGAGCAGGCTGAGGTTATTCGTAAGTTGTGTCAGTCGTTTCCAGATCTTTTCTCCGAAACTCTTGGTGTTACTGACCTTATTGAATACAAGATTGAGGTTACTTAATCGATCCCACTTAGGTTTCCTCCTTATAGGCTATCTCCTCCTAAAATGAAGGCTCTCAAGGAGATCATAGATCAGATCCTAACAGATGGTATAATTCGACCCTCTAAGTCGGCGTATTCATCGCCTATTTTTCTAGTTCCGAAACCCCAAGGTGGCTTCAGGCCTGTGGTTGACTATAGGGCGTTAAATCGGAAGGCGGTGTTACAATATGTGCCTCTTCCCGACCTTCACTCTTGTTTTTCATGTTTTCTGAAAGCCAAGTTCTTCACCATCTTAGACCTCAGTCAGGCGTATAATCAGATCCCTCTAGCCGAGGAATCAAAACATCTCACAGCTTTTGCCACGCATAGGAACTTGTATGAGTACAACCGCGTGCCCTTCGGGCTCCCCATGGGGGCAGCTGTGCTAAACAGGCTGCTTGATAGGGTATTATCCGACATCAAGTTTGAATAGTTGTACCATTATCTTGATGATGTCGTATTTTCTGAGACCTTTGAAGAACACCTTGATCATCTGAAAGAGGTCCTTAATCGCCTTCGTAAAGCAGGGTTAACAGTTAAGTTATCTAAGGCAGCCTTTGCTAAGCCTTCCATGTCCTTTTTAGGGCATATTGTGTCGCCCGATGGTGTTTCTATTGATCATTCTAAGACACAGGCCATCCGTGATTTCAAACCTCCTGAGGACATCAAAGGTATTGCCAGATTCATAGGCATGGTGAATATCTTCAGGAAGTTTATTCCTAACTTCGCTAACAGAGCGGCGGCCTTGAACTTACTTCGTAGGAAAGGGGTCAAATTTGAGTGGGGGCCTTCTCAACAAGCCGCTTTCGAAGACCTGAAACTAGCTCTTTGTAATGCTCCTGTTCTCGCTATGCCTGATTTCTCGAAGAAATTCATCGTTCAAACCGACGCGTCGTCGTCAGCGGTGGCTGCAGTCCTTCTTCAAGAGACTGAACTCGGAAGGCGACCCATCGCCTATGCATCTAGGACACTATCGGCTCAAGAAGCCAAGTATTCCATCTACGAACTTGAGGGTTTGGCGGTCTTATTTGCATTAAAGAAGTTCCGACTCGACCTGGAACACGTCCATACCATTCAGCTATATCTTTACATTTTCTGCAGTCTCAGATAAAATAACAATATTATAGGCAAACCTGAGGGTTTTGATATACTCTCCTTGGATTGTGATTCACTTTCCAAATTCCTCTTTGATTTTCTTTACTACATCTTTTATATAAGCATTGAAAAAGAGGGGAAAACTGCAGCCTTGCCTCACTCCTTTCTGTATTGTTGATTCTTTTTCATACCCTTTGACTCCTATCACTGCCGACTGATTTTATATAACTCCCCAGGGCGCAACAGCCCCGAAGGACCCTGGCCTACCAAGCGACCGCGGCTCAGCCCGAAGGCCTACAGAATATGAGGTGTCGTGTGGTGAGCACGACGTATCCTGTCGGCCGTTATTCTTGGTTTTATAGACCGGGGCCGCCATCTCACCTTCAGTTGGCTCCTCAAATGTAATCACGTAGGCTGAGTGGACCTCGAACCAGCCCTCAGGTCCGGGTAAAAATCCCTGACCTGGCCGGGAATCGAATCCAGGGCCTCCGGCTAAGAGGCAGGCACGCTACCCCTACACCACGGGGCCGGCTGTTTTTTATATAGATTGAAGACAATTCTTCGTTCTCGGTATCTGAGCCCAATCATCTTCAGAATCTCAAATAGCTTGGTCCAATCAACATTATCGAATGTCTTTTCTAGATCTACGAACGCAATGTACGTGGGCTTGTCCTTCTTAATTCGATTCTAGCCTCTAAGCAACTTGTAAAAAATATTTTTTTATTTATTTATTTATTTATTTATTTATTTATTTATTTATTTATTTATTTATTTATTTATTTATTTATTTTCATTCTTTGTATTGTAATGTAGATACTATGTTCATACAGCAAGCAGTGTGCACAAATATAAGCGCCAATTTATCAGTTGTCATCGAAGAAGTCGTGACAACAGGCGAATTAAGACAGAAAACGAATGTGGCAAGGTCGTACCTGAGATATTTTCTTGGATTTGAATATTACATTGAGAGTCATAACGTATTTCTTGTAGCGGCACGTGTGTTTGTAAACATCAGCAACTGTATTTCTTAAAATGTCCGCTTACTGCGATTGATTTGTGCTATGACATCAGCTGTTCACTTATATGGCCTTAACCTATGCACTTACATAATATTCACGGTCAATACCCATGATGCAAACTCTATATACATACCTTCAGGAGGATCTTCATCATGAAAATTAAACAACCACTTCGATAACGTTCCTCGGGTTCTTCAAGAAGTGGATGATCTCATGGCAAAAGAACAGTTGTGGCTTATTAGAAAAATGACGTACTGTTAGACGGTGTGAAGCACTTGCGAGCTCTGAATGGTAAAAGAAGAGAAATGATTGTTTACGGACGATAATTAGCTCATCTCGATGGTTGTTGACAAAGTCATGATCTCATTCCAGTATATTAGACTCTTTCTGAAGAAACAGTGACTCCGTATGAGCAAAATACAGTTCTATTCAGGTTTCTTTCTTTCATCCTTTCTTTCTTAGTCCATTTACTGTCCAGGGCTGGATTTCCCTCGGATTTCACGAGGAATCTCACCTCTACCTCCTCAAGGGTACTGTCCTGGAGCGTGAGATATTTAATCGGGGATATAGTAGTCGAGGACCAGGCGGTCTCAACTCTTATGCTGAACACGGGCCTTCTGGGGGATGGGAAGATTGGAAAGGGTAGGCAAATAAGAGGAAAGGAAGCGGCCGTGGCCTTAAGTTAAGTACCATCCCTACAGTAGCCTGAAGAAACAGTGGGAAACCACGGAAAACCCCTTCGAGCATACATGAGGTGGGAATTGATTCACCCCCTCTATTCAGTTGACCTCCGAGGCTGAGTGAACTCCGTTCCAGTCCTCGTACCAAATTTCGTGGCAGAGTTGGGAATCCACCCCGGGTAACAGGGGGTGGCACCTAATCACACTAACCACCTAGAGGTGGACTAACAGTCACCTTACGAATTTAAATTATATTAATACTATTATTAATGAATAATTCAATCAAAATGACGAATAAATTATCATGTATGTCATTTTAAAACTCAGTCAAGGGACACACAACCGAGGCCAGGTTACTCTGTCGGCTGGTAAAGTGGAAGATCGGAATAGAGGCACTGTAAATGACATTCAATAAAAAAAAGTCTGTTCATGGTAGATGAGTTTACGTGAAAATAATAATAATAATAATAATAATAATAATAATAATAATAATAATAATAATAATAATAATAATAATAATAATAACATCATTACTATGATCTATATTTTAAAGAGTTGACTAACAGCTTTTTCAAATCCTTCCGTCCGTTCTACTGGACCGATTTGCTTCAGTTATGTTTTATTTTCTCCGGAATTACCAACCGGTGAATCATGAGACATGACAGATCTTTTTAAGTTCAGCCAACTTTGAGAAATCAAAAATATTATTAAATGATCACTCCAATAATTGTAGGCGAAGGCTTACCCTAACCCGCAATACATCCTGTACTTAGAAAGTTGTTAAGCGACTAACACTTTCATTAATATTCCGATATATGTGATTTTCATCCTTAGTAATATCATTGCATGCAGCCGTGTTTGATTACTACCTGTCACCTCAAAAGGACATGATTGGATAAACAGGCGAACATTAATTTTGCCTAGTTCCTTTGTATAAATCGACACACAATAAATATGTTACGTTCCTTGTATGCTAATTTTATCATTATTGCAATTAAACTTATGTTTAATAATGTACTCCAATAATCGACTTAATACTATTAATGCTGATCTCGGAAGAATACTATTCCCTGCTAGATACTCTTTAATTATCTAACATTTCCCAACTTAATACAGTGGAACCTTGGATTGCGAGCATAATTCGTTCCGGCAACATGCTTGTAATCCAAAGCGGTCGTATATCAAAGCAAGTTTTCTAATAAGAAACAATTTAAACGCGGATGATTCGTCTACAAAACAAAAATATTTATTCGCATCCATTCCTAAAACAAAATATAACGTAAAACAAATTAAAGTGCACTTTGCCTTATAATAGAATCATTTTTGGTGTGAGTGAAACGAGAGATGACATGAGAAGAGTTACTGTGTAGCACGAATTTCACTAACAGAATCACTGCTATATGTTGGCTACCTGGAATTGTTTTCTTTTCGTGCACCTTTAATGAGGAACCTGTCCAATGACTGTTGCTTTTGCCTTTTTTGAGGATTTCACTTAAATGTGACATTGCATTGTCATTGAACTGATTCATCGCTCGTACTGCTACAGCCTTATTCGGGTGGTGTTTTTCTACAAAATTTTGTACCGTTTCCCACATTTTGCACTTCTCACGAATCTCAGTTGAAGTGAGAGATTGCATTGTATTTCCTCCTCCTCTTCCCTGGACGAGATCTCCATAACCTCCTCCTGTTGTTCGCGATGCAGGTCCATCAGTTCGTTGGTGGCCATTTCCTGCCTATGTTCTTCCACCACCTGTTGAATGTCCACGTCATTCAACTCCAGCCCCATAGTCTTCCCTAACGATACAATTTCATCGACAATCGGCGGCTCATTGTCACCAACAATCCCTTCAAGATCACGTCCAAGAACACAGTCAGGCCACAGCTTTCCCCAGGAGGAAGTGAGAGTTCTCTTGGTAATTCCATCCCAGGCTTTATCGATGACCTTCAGGCAGTTCACGGTGGGGAAATGATTTCTCCCAAACTCTCGGAGGGTAAGGTTTGTTCCTTCGGTCACTTCGAAGCATCGCTGAAATAGTGCTTTGGTGTATAGCTTCTTAAAGTTCGAAATGACTTGCTGATCCACAGGCTGGAGTAGTGTAGTAGTGTTGGGAGGAACGAACTTAACTTTAACGAACTTGAATTCCTCCAGTAAGTCGGCCTCAAGACCTCAAGGCCTGGAGGATGAGCAGGAGCATTGTCCATAAACAGCAAGACTTTGAGCGGCAGATTATTTTCTGAAAGGTATTTCTTTATTACAGGACCAAAGTCGTCGTTCATCCATTCAACAAAGGCACACAGGAGGGGAAAACGTAGGAACACGTGACGCTCGTATCGCGGAACCTCACTCGCTTATCAAGTGACAATTTATTTAAAATGTTTGCTCGTCTTGCAAAACACTCGTAGACCAAGTTACTTGCAATCCGAAGTTTCACTGTATATTCAACAGATGGCAGACCGTTCATAATAACTTTCATACTGTTAAGAGAAAAAATGTCTACGTACAAACGGACCCCATCATGGCATACGCCTCAGACATTATCAAGGAACACCTATCGAAGGATAACCTAGCTGCATTAGAAAGAATGAAGGCCATGTTTCTTAAAAATGTTCTCTGCCTGGCAAGAAATGTTACTTCCAGGCTAACCTATGAGCTCACAAGACAACCGTTCTTTACAGAAGAATTGCGATTAAAAATACAATTGCCTTCCACGAAACAATACCAAGCTTTACATCAAGAACTACAGGATAAAAAATCGCAAATATGGATAGATTTTTAACAAACAGACGACACAATAACGTCAGAATGGATGAAGTGTGACAACGAACTGCGGCATAACATAACGCCCTTTTTAAATGTTCATAAAAGCATTGAAAGAACATGGACTACGGCAGACATATCAAGACGAGTTATCTGACCTATTTATAACGAATGGTAAGGAGCAACACAGGTCCTCTAGTCTTGATAATAATAATTAGGGTTCGAATGTTTAGGGCCAAAAAATCGCCTGAATGTGTAGGTAAATAAACACTTAAAATTAGTTAAGCATGCTCAAAAAATGGAAAATATTTTTAAACATGAGATGCACTTGCAAGGAATGATTTTGCCACTCGTTATTTTAAATTGAAAATACAATTCATTATACAATCTTATTGCACTACTTCATTTAATTTCCTTCAACTTAATTCGACTAGTCTCTATCACAAATTCATTATGAATAATTAAACTGTGGTCAGTGCGAAATGTATATTTTAATTAAGTTTGAAGTCTTAGAAAACATTACTGCTCCTGCGAACCGGTGAAAATCATACTATTTATCGGAATTAAGAATGCGCCGATAGTCGCAATGGGCACAAAATATTTAATTAAAATGAAATATAGGAAAAATAAGTACGTACCTCTTATTCCCCATTTATCTCAGCATGTTTATATCTACGAATGTCGCTGTGCAGCTGGGCATTGAAACGCTTTATATCACTTACTTTAACTTCGTACACTTTATAAAAGAACTTTTTCCTTCGGTAGCGAAGCATTTCTATAAGAAATTTTTACCACAATTTCTTAATTTAACACTTTGACTACACGTGTGTCCGCCTCTGTGATGTAACGATTAGTATGATTAGTTGCCACATCCGGAGGCCCGGATTCCACTCCCGGATCTGCCACAAAATTTGAAAAGTATTACGAGGGCTGGAACGAGGTCCACTCAGCATCGGGAGGTCAACTGAGTAGAGGGGTCAAATTCCCACCTCAGCCATCCTCGAAGTGATTTTCCGTGTTTTCCCTCTTCTCCTCCAACTAAATGCCACGGCCCCTTCCTCCTCCTCCCATATCCTTCACTATAAGGCCCCTGTTCAGCATAGCAGGTGAGGCCACCTGGGTAAGATGGTCCTCCTCCCCAGTTTTATGTTCCCGACCCCAATGTCTTACGTGCCTTTGAGCCGGTAGAAGTGGTATCCCTGGCTGAGTCCGAGGGAAAAACCAACCCTGTAGGGTAAACAGATTGATAAAGAAAGAAAGAAAGAAAGAAAGAAAGAAAGAAAGAAAGAAAGACTACACTTATTTTAGATATGCTTATGCCAGTTTTATCGTTCTTAATATAACTACGAACCCTTGAAAATTGTGTATGCTTTAGATTTTAAGAAAAATGAGAGCGAAAAGGATAAATAAGGCGTTACCTGAAGTGTTCAAGAGCCACAAAAGTTAAGACAGGTTAGAAGATAAGGCATTGTAGCATTGTCTTATCTCTTAATAAGAGTGACGTTCCAGCAGGCGTAAATACCTGGATTGCACATTTTAGGCCCAGTTTATTCGATCTCAGTTAAAAGAACAGTAACGCACTGTTTGTTTGTTTTGTTTTTTTTTTGTTTTTTTGCTAGGGGCTTTACGTCACTCCGACACAGATAGGTCTTATGGTGACGATGGGATAGGAAAGGCTTAGGAGTTGGAAGGAAGCGGCCGTGGCCTTAATTAAGGTACAGCCCCAGCATTTGCCTGGTGTGAAAATGGGAAACCACGGAAAACCATTTTCAGGGCTGCCGATAGTGGGATTCGAACCTACTATCCCCCGGATGCAAGCTCACAGCCGCGCGCCTCTACGCGCACGGCCAACTCGCCCGGTGCACTGTTTGTTAACATAGCGTTAACATTTAGCAACATGTTAATATTCTTGCGTTTATCCGAACATTTCCTAGGAACAGTTAGCTAACACGGTGTTAACTCTCGCAAGAGTCACCATCAATGAGAATCTAGAAGGCAGTGATAGAACCTTGGAGTTTTTGAGCGCGCTCTGATGTACATTTGTTTGGATACAGCTGTAATCCAAGGCGCGTGAAATCAAGATTTATTATAATCTTTTTATCTTCACCGATAATTTTCTGCTGCTCTATATACCAATACTAGCAAAATACCCGTACTTCGCTACGGTTTTAAACCGAAAATTATCAGTCGAAGTGTTACATTTTGGAGAGTCCACTGTTGGCTGTGCCTGTAAAATACACCCTCATTTCGTACGACAGACGATTTTGTGGGAATGATTATTTATTGTCTGATCTAGCACTCATTTTGAAAACCGTACATAAGAATTGGAATGTTTTAACCCTATCTTATTTAATATCTAGGACGAAAAAGTGACAAACCTGTGATTTTTTTTATTTTATACGTCGGACAGTAGTAGAGGAATGAATGCTGTTTTAGGGGCTGAACGTTTTACAATTTTTATTAACATCTAGCATAACTTATAGAAGACCACCCTTCGGGTAAAATTTTATGTTCGTGCCTGAAGCGGTTTCGGAAAAGTGGATATTGCATTTTTGAGAGTCAACCATTATCCAAACCCCATTAAGGGAGAAATATTTTGAATTATACAACATTTTACAGCTAGGGCATAAAAGTATAACCTTCTCGTAAAATTACAATTTCGTACGTCAAGATGCTTCAGAGAAATTAGTATTTTTATCATCAGGTCCCAAAACCCGAATATATCCTATCAAGAACTCTTCTTAATATAAGAGCAATAATCATGTGACATTTCATCCTCGTATGACAAGCGATTTCAGAGAAATAAATATGTTTGTCATCGGACATCCTTCACCAGTTTGATGAGTCAAAACCCCTTACGGGTGAATTGTTTGATGACCACTTCGTATTGAAAATCTAAGACGTTGAGGAGTAAACACCATGTAAAAATTCAACCTCGTATGACAAGCGATTTCAGAGGTATGGATATTTTCCTCATCGGGCCTCACATTCACGCCCAGTCAAAACACCTTTGTTGTTTTGAGACCACAGGACAACCATCATGAGAAATTTCAAGCTCGTATGTCAAATGGTTTGAGAGAAATTAATAATGATGTCGTCAGCTACTCCCCTCCACTCAAACCCCCTTAGGGTTGTATTGTGTTGTGTTTCTTTATATCTAAAGGAGATTACTAATACCATGTTTCACACGTTCTGTTTTTGAGATATAAGCATCCTCATGCAAATATTTCAGCTCATTTTCACTCCTTTTCACCCACCCCCTTAAGTAGATACTCCGAAAACAAAAGAATATGTGTTCCTTTAGTTTTAAAGAAGATACAAAATACCAATTTTTCACGTCTGTTACCTTCCGTTTTTGAGATATAAGAATCCTCATAAAAATAATTCAATATTTCCCTCATCCTTTCATCCTCCCTCCCTCCCTTAGTGGATTTTCTGAAAACAAAAAAATTACGTGCTTCTTTATGTATAAAGGAGATAACAAATACCAATTTTTAAGACTCCAACAAATTCAGTTTTTTAGGTATACGTATTCTCGCAAAAACAATTCAACTTATTCTCCCCCGGCCCCCCCCCCCATTTAAGTGGCCTTTCCAGAAACAAAAATACGTGTTCCTTTATTTCTAAAAAAGATTTAAAATACCAATTTTCACAACTGTAACATTTTCAGTTTTTGAGACATAAGTATCCTCATAAAAAGAATTCAACCCCTTTTCGGTCCTTCGTACAAACCCCCGTAAGTGGATTTTCCGAAAACATAAAAATGTGTTTCTTTATTTTAAAGGAGATACCAAATATCAATTTTCACGTCTGTGATATATTCAGTTTTTGTGATATCAGTATCCTAATAAAAATTTTAACCCCGTTTTCAGTCCTTTTTATCCCCCTTAAGAGGTTTCTCCGAAAACAAAAAATTCTTGATTCTTTATTTTTAAAGGATATTAGAAATACCAATTTTCACGTCTGTAACATGTTCAGTTTTTCAGATATACTCTAGATGTGCTCATTTTTAAAATTCATCCTCTTTTCTCTTCAAAGCTAAAAGTGACGCTTGGCAGAAAATTTATAGTGAATTTAGTGTGCATATTGACGTTAGTCAACGTAGATCAAGCAACTGAAACAACTGCATGAATATCATGTCCTCTCTTTCTAACTCTTTCTGGAAAAGGCCTGTCACACTCCAAATATTCAAGATACAGAATATGTATCTAATGCACCTGCCATATTTTGAGCTAACAGAGAATTTAACTGCTTGAATCTTAGCAGTAAAGTTAACTGAGAGTTAATAGATTGTTAGTCTTAACGAATGTTGATTAAAAGCTAATTTGGTTAAGTTCACTGTTAAATTATATTTCCCAACCCTTATTAAGACAAACACAAACAACCTGCCCCACTGTAAGAAGAGTAACCAGACTCGGCCAAAATCTTTAGCCCTGCCTGGATTCGAAACCAGGACTCTACGAGCAAAAGATGAATAATATGACCATTCAGTCAATGATCGGTACAAAATATATCACCAAATTAACTTTTGAAAATATTACGAAATTTTAGTGGACTCATGTCCTCTTTCACTATGAACGCAAAGTCTGACGAATTTCGTTCAGAATGGCATGATGCCTTGTTTTCTTATTTCTGCGAACTGTTCGTGTTTTATCGTGATTATAACATAATGTTTTAGCCCACTTGTTTCTTGAGGAAATAAAGCAGAGAAGATCCGCCATGCAATCCCACCCACTGTCGTGTTGTGTTTATTTACAAATTATGAAAGGGCTCTTCAGTTCTGTACATGAAATGTAGCATAAACAAAGCAAGAATAACCATGATGCCACACATTTTGTACGTAAAACGCTTGCAATTACCTTGAGTGGTGACGTCTGTTTCTACGTCGAGGAGCTGATAATAACCTCTCCATGATATCACGCGCGACATAGTACTATTTCAAATGCTGGTCTCATTTGCTAGTCATTTTGCATGCCAATTAGGCAACCAAATATCCGTTCCATATTCTATTTCTCCTACACTCTATGTTAAAATATACAGAACAAGTTATTATGGTGTGCCTACGCAAGACATGTGCTTATTTGTTACGGAATTGCTGAAATTACGTTACACTGTAACATATTATATCCTTACCAGGGTAAGAGCTACTGTTGTTACAGCAAGTATACTGTATGTTTTCACACTTTAATCAATTCCTTATGGTTACATCCAAGATCTCCCCAGATAACTCCTATATTTATTCTTGTATAAGAACGGTAAATAGCCTTTAATGCTTGAAAATTCCAACCTTCTCAGTAAATGACATTGAAGTTTTATCCTCAACCATACAATGAACCCACACCATATGACATTTCAAGGAGAAGTACATAAGCTATACACATATTTTCATAAGAACATCAGCACACAAACCATGCCCGACATCAAGAATCCTGAATTTTACAAACAAAAAAAAAACCAAAAAAAAAAACGTTAGTAGACGTAATGTTAAAATTTGAAAAAATTAAATTAATTATTCGTTTGTACAAGTTCGTTTGTACTCATAGTTCACGGAAAAAAGGCACCAGATTCGTAGGGGATGATTATCACGCAAAAAGGGCTGGATTGACAATTTGTGAATTAAAAAGGTGGTGGTGAAGATTGATTAACGAATCCTTAGGCGTTTTCTTTCCCCCCCCTCCCACAAATGGGGTGGGGGGCAGAGTGCCAGTTTGTCCCCACCCCCCCAAAAAAGATAGTTCTCCACCTAGATGTCAAGTCCCCTTAAAACGTGAAGTTTGGTAGTCTTCAGAGGCTGCTAAGGCATTAAATGTGGAAAAAGTGGCAGATGGTTTTATATCGAGAAATGAGATTAAGAAGCGGGCATTCCTTCAGAGAACTACATTTCCCAATGGAGACTGTTCAGGTGGTACATCTGGTTGTAGATGGCCTTTCTAGCACGGAGTGGAGAGATGCGCTGCAAATGGTATGTAACGTTGCACCTGTAATCTGTCAATCTCAATCGCATTCTCAATGTCTCTTTCAGAACGTACAGTCGGATACAACACTAAAACAGTGTGATATTTTGGATGAAGGGCAATGATATCGGCTCTTGTATTCGACCCCATAGTAGACACGCAGGGAACTTCTTCGTAAGCTTGCCACTTCATTTCTCTTAACGCATTACAGGGTGATCGATATGTTGACATGGTGTATACCCATTCTCTCATTTGATATGGAATTAAAGGAGAAAAATAATATCCCCTTATGTCTCACATCGGTTTTCCTTCGTTATGTTAGTAAAAGTACAACAAAGTTCACCCTGCAGCATGCATGCCTGCTCTCAGCACAAGGTCTGTCTCCGGTAATCCTCCCCTTTCCTTCGTCGAAGTAGGTCTCTGCCCTTGTTTGGTGTGAGGCAGGCAGGTAATAACGGATCCCAGAGCTGTAAGAGCTGTATAAGGAAGGTCCCTTGATTCTAACCGCTGCAGAAGATGTAGTGAGACTGAAACATTACCTCACGTTCTGGGTTTCTGTACCTTCGGTGAAGCTCTTCGAAACACTGGACATCACACATCAGGTCATCCATAGCACAGACGCTTCGTGAGAAAGGATTTCAAGTGCATGAGGAAGTCCATAGCATTGGAGTAAATGGCAGCACGAGAAGGATTGATATGATCGCAATTAAAGGGAAACAAGGATATATATTAGACCCCACAGTAAGATTCTAAACACACTCCGACCAACCAGACGAAGTGGACCGAGAAAAGAAGCCTATCTACCTGCCTACAGTGCCGTATTATAAGAACGACATAGAAGTGAGGGGTCTCATGATCGGTGCGAGAATGACAGTCCCTAAGAAGAGGATAGAACTGTTGAAGACCTTCAACATCAGTACCAAGGAGTTCATCGACTGGGGGCTGAAAGCGCTCAGGGGTCCTCTTTTGATACTCAGACATCACTTATATTCGCCAGATTGAGACATAATTTACTAATTTCTTAACTTTTATTTTTGAATGAAATTATTTGTGTATTCTTTGTCTTTAGCAGCTTCCGAGTGGAGGAAGATTTTGAAAATAAATTAAAATACATTTATTCACAAAATGTATTTGAAGCAAGTTCTACTTTTTAACTTGTGATTATTTTTTATAGTTGCGTACGTAACACATTCCTTTAAAATATTTATTTATTAATCAAGTTTGTGAATATTATTCTTGTAAACTCCGTACATAAGACTCATTGAAAAATTTATCTGAGAAACAAGCTCCATTATTGTTCTGTTAGTTTATGAATATTGTTATCATATAGGAATGTTTGCATGAATAGTTGTTCCTCATTTCACATGCCGCCGGGCTGAGTGGCTCAGACGGTTAATAAAAAGCATAGCTCTTTTCATTTTGTTATATTTGTGGACAACAATCGGTTATTGGATAGACAGTTCAGCGAACTATTGTATATATCGGTCAGCTGTACAAAGACATAATTGTGTAGTTTGAAGTCTATGTGCAAAATAAAGGCTTTGTCACAGCATAAAACTAAAACAAAACCCCACGCCCAACTGCCCCGAAGGGCCTTGGCCTACCAAGCGACCGCTGCTCAGCCCTAAGGCCTGCAGATTACGAGGTGACGTGTGGTCAGCACAACGAATCCACTCGGCCGTTATTCTTGGCTTTCTAGATCAGAGCCGCAATCTTACCGTCAGGTAGCTTCTCAGTTGCAATTACGTAGCTGAGTGGACTTCGAACGAGCCCTCAGACCCAGGTAAAATACACTGACTGTCAGGGAATCGAACCTGGGACCTCCGAATAAGGGGCAGGTACGCTACCCCTACACCGTGGGGTCGGCACAGCATAGAACTAGTGCATTATTTATACAGTACTGCGTAGAACATTTTCCCGGTGTGAAAATGGGGAACCACGGAAACCATCTTCAGGGCTGCCGACTATTTTCCGAATGCATGCTCGCATGCCTCACGACCAGCTTCGCTTGCTCCTTGACTCCGCACATTGCCATCTAGTCTTTACAGCACGAACTATGAGATGTCATCTGCTCACGGCTCCTCCCGCGCTCATGCTGTTAGCTCAAAGAGCGTGGCTCTCTTACTTCTCTTAAAACAATAATCACCATCACCATCACCATCACCGGGGCTCTCTCATTGCCCACCTATGCCGTAGATGAACAAAGGACCCGCCGCAAAAATGCATATTCCTCATCAATACTTTTGACATTATATACTGTATATTCGCGAATGTGAGCTATTAAGGAAATAGAATATGTTTAAAAGTGTGATCCAAAATATTTTTTTAAATGAATTTGCTCAATTATAGACCGCTTGGAACCTGAGACTATGGTAAAGTAGTTTTCTTTCCCACCCATAACTTGTTCATATGTCGGGTGATCGCCTGCCTCGCTTCCTCCGATACCACTCTCCCCATTGCAAACGAAAAATGATCTGTCGCCGGAAGTTATTCTGTTAGTTATGATGTCATATGTGACCTTCAGTCTTTGAAGAGAAAAATGAGGAAGTTTACAGGGACAATGAAAAGATGAAGACTATATCGTCCCTTTTCTGCCAAAACGGCGAATGTTACAATGCTCTTTCTCTGCATTATTTCCCTTAGGATTGGTCATGCCTTCAAGCCATACATTGATATGCAGTCCATCAGAACAATTTTCGTTGAGTTCAGTTTCCTATGTGCGTGTGTAAAGGAAAATGAACTTTACTGTACCATACTGAAGGAATGTATGTTTGCATGGCATTTACCCACCCCTAGAGTGTGATGTATTTAAGGATCATTTTCCCTTACACACCCGCATAGGAAAATGATCTCAACGAAAATTGTTCTGATGGAATGCATATCCATATGTGGCTGGAAGGCGTGACCAGCCTTAAGGGAAATAATGGATAGGAAGAGCATTGTAACATTCGTCGTTTTGGCAGAACAGGGACGATATAGTCTTCATCTTTTCATTGTCCCTGTAAACTTCCTCATTTTTCTCTTCATCCAACTTTCTTTTGGGAGTCCCGAAATTTTCCTAAATAATTCCCCTTTTGTCTTTTCTAGTTATTTTTGTACACCTTTTTTGTTCAACGTTAAATATTCAGATCCTTATAATACCTCTGGTTTAATTACAGTCTAACAATGTATCAAATAACGAGCAATGCTATGTTTTGACAAACTACGTCTAGTCTTAGCAAGTGCTCGCCGCACACTGATGGTTACTGCATTAACGCCTCATATGATGGGCCTATTCAATGGCCACTTCTAATGAATTGCTTCAGTAAAGAGTTTAGTAATCGATGTATTATACGCGTTCATAAAATCTGCATGCGTATGCCCCTGTCCCTGAACGCAATCAGAATACCACCCACGACTTTGGTACACCCTCTCGATCAAAAGACAAACGGAGTGTCTTGTTTAACCACTTTTGCTCAGCAAATCGTGGGTGGTTATTTTTCTATACATGCATAATTCATGACATGTTCTTGTGTTAATTACAAGTAAATTGAACGAGCACCTATTGCAACGTAACTAAAATGTCATGCTAATTAATTTATTGTGGGTATCATATACAGTAAAGTTTTTCCCAAGATCTTTCATGTGCCGTGCCGCAGTAGTGTGAAATATGGAGTTACAGAACAGGGAGAAACACTTCGCTAATGGCACAAACCACAACATTCGAGCAAACTTGGCACTTTACACGACTTGTGAGTCTCAGCTGTGTTATCCACAATGCGAAATACACAAGAGAATTTTCACTTCAAAAGATTCACAAGAGATGAACTGCAGCTACTTAGGTAAAAGTATGCCACTAATAACGCTAAATTCTCACATTTCTTCCATCATTTTGAGTTCATATTGAAGACAATATGTGCGCATGAAATGAAATTTAACCTTCTTTGAGCTTTGTATTCTACATCGAATCTACGTAGCATCCAGTAATGAAATTTATAGACACGAAGAAAACATAAATTACACTATAGACTATACCGCAGTAAAATTAGAAAATGTGTGAACTTTATGCAAAAACTGATTATCAAAATTAATAATTATATAAAAAGATTATTTCATTGTGTCGATAATTTCCTAGCACAAAGGGCATATGTAGCAAGTAGAGTTAAATTTCACCCCTCGTACGTAGGCCTCCTTGTTCCGGCATATTCTTTTCTGAACCCACGGGGAATGCTTCTTAAGGCTGCTCCTGTTACGGTATCAACAAATGTGACCGTAGTTCTCTAGCTTTGAAGGCATCCAGCGAAGGGGAGTATCAATCTGAAAGGAATAATCGGTCCATTTTGCTTTGCTGAATTATCATTTACTCCTCTGATTGGATTTGATCAACTGGGTTGCATTCCAGTTGTTAAGATTGTTCCGGGTTATCTCTGGAACGCAGATGAGAAAGAAGGTGCGGACTGGAATAAGTCTATCTACGATATCAAAGATGAATTTAAAATTTTAAAATAAAGGTTATATTTCTTTTCAGATCTTAAATATCAACAAATAACAAGCTTTCAGGTACATAGGTAATTGGTACAAAAATAGAGAAACCAAGAATTGCTAATTTGAAATTTTGAGCTTCAAGTTCCCAATTTACAAGGTCCCAACATCACAAATGTTGCATTTAGTTAGATAGATAAGGAGAGATATCTCCCAAAACACAATTTCCAAGAGCACTTTGCTCCAAAAGTTACAATTTACAGCCTTCCAAATGCACCACTCAATCGTACACAAATATCTATTACCTAACCATAAAGAGCTTACACGCTCTACAACTTCTACCAAGGAGACAGCGCTCCCGAACTCTTACGGCCTACTCAAGGCAACCATTAACTATTACCAGACGGAAAAATGCGTCTCTGCTCAATACAATTACATCTTTAGGTCTTTCTAGGCACAAACTGCAATTTACAATACCATATTAATTTTAGTTTACACAGGGGTATCTAGTACCCATTCTACTGGGCCTTCGTGAAAGAAAAAAAACCCCAGGTTAAGTTACTGGCCCAAACTAAAAAATGTATGGAGGCGTACACTTGCACTCCTACACATAAAGGATAACACCCTACTTGGGCTTGCAGTCCGAGGATGCAGAGGCTAATCCCACACTACTGAGGTGACTAGAAGGACAAGTTAATTTACGATTTACAAGAGAAAAACAGTTACAAAATCGTAGTCACCTATAGATTAATTGACGGGGAATTCGAGAGGGCAACGCACTCTCTATCACCGATTTACAGTTTAAGTGTTTAGGACTTACATGAAATTTCACATGAGAAAGAAGCAATAGGAATTGACGGTTACATAGTTAAAGATTGCAACCTTCCCCTCGAGTTCAGCTTGCGGAGATAGCTACAGAGATATAAAACTGGTGACCATTACCTGGGCTGATGTTCTGCCTGACGAAGAATGAGGACCCCCAGCCTCCTCTCTTAACACACACACTCAGTAATTCGGCGATCAATAAGACAAGTTAACTTGAAAAGGCGTCAGCTTTTATACCCGAGAGGAAGCCTCGAGAAGGGTCTGGACTAAATCCGGACACACCCTTTCATTTTTATTGGATAAACAAAAAGTTACAAGAAAACCATGATTGGCTGAAAAATAAATAGGAAAAATTTATGATTGGTTAGAATCCCATGTTGGCGGGATGAATAAGAAGTGTTGCAAACCTTGAAGTACCAAAAATTAGAAAAGTCAATTTAGTTCAGGAAACCTATAAACACAAAACTTCCTTAAATCTCTAGTTATTTCACTTTGCACCAGAGTGCGTGACATCAGTTCTTTAATAGAGGCATCTGCGAACTTCCTGTGATACACCAAAACAAAATAAAGAAACCCAGTCAGTTTAGAAAACTTTAAAATAACTTATTACTCCATCCTTTAGTAGTGACATCCTTTGATCAACGTTCCACTCTCTTGTACTAGATGTTTCAATTTTTATATGATAGATAGCGTTCTTCAGGTCGCTTCATTTAAATGTACGGGGTTGAGGTGTACCTCCTGGTACAAAGATAATTGAATAAATTCGTTGAACATGTGATAGTACGATCTTTGGGTGAGGTACAGGAATATGGTTGGCGTCCGCTATTATCACACCGAGATCTCGGTTTGTTTCCTTCTACCATCGTGCAGAGTGAAATGATTTACAGTATTTTGCATTATAAACTGTATAGAGCTGTACCTGATTAATCCATCCTGAGAGCTCCTTCCCGTCTTCATCATCTATGACATATTTCCAGGATATGTGGCGACTACTAAAGGCCATAGTGTAAATACCTGGATGATATATTAGTCGAAGAGAGATAAAGGGCCATTGGTCCTGAAGGAGTTTGTGTACCGCAGTAACTGTGGTTCCTTTCAGTTGGATGAAGTTGATGTCCCCTTCTTGGGGCCGATGACCTAGATCTTAGGCCCGTTTAAACAACAAGAATCATGTTCCATTCCTGATGGTATGAGACGATATCAAAGTCAGATGCGTCCTCTTGAATGTACGCAATAGATCCAGAGATATCTGAATCAATTATACTTGCTATTTTCTATCTAGGATTGGGAACCAGTTTGGTTTTGATCAGGCAAGTGGCCTTCTTGCAATGTAACGAGATCAATTTCTTTTTTCTCAGATAATCTGCTGAGATTAATGAACCTAGGTTTTCGTGGCTCACTGTATTAAAATAAAGAAGTAAACATGATAACTGAATTAAAGACGCTTTTGTATAACAAAGCCGAGCTTTCCGCCAAATCACCTTGGCCTTCATCAGGGCATGTGAAGGTCCACCTCCGACAGTGAGCAAAGAAATTCTTCCAAGGAATGTCTGAAGTCTCGACCATACTATCCACAGATCAGTCAAGAATGTCACTCATTCATCCTCCGCGGAAAATGCTACAAGCCAGTCTGCCATAACAGAACACTTCTACAGTACACACCATGAAATCCTCTTTGACAAAGCGAATGTCATCGCTCCTGTAAAAGACTTCTATGTACGACTTGTAAGGGAATCCATAGAGCTAGAGATAGATCTGCGCCCAAATAACTTCAACAGGGAAGACGGCTTCAAGTTTACAAATACGTGGAGACCTGTACTCTAGAAACACATACATAACATAGCCATGGCACAGCACGACGCACTCGAGAAACTGTCGACAGAGGGCGGTAATCACTAACTTCCATCCCAACCACCACGGCACAGTGCGACGATCCCTGAGTCCAGTTAGTAGAGGTAGTGAATTTAATCCAGTCAGCATATTTATTTCTATTACTTATTACTCCATCCTTTAGTAGTGACATCCTTTGATCAGTGTTCCACCGTCTTGTACTAGATGTTTCAATTTTTATATGATAGATAGCGTTCTTCAGGTCGCTTCATTTAAATGTACGGGGTTGAGGTGTACCTCCCGGTATCTGCTGAGATATTTACATCTTCCCCTTGATATGCCTTCAACGTTCAACTGCATAAAATGGACATGTGTGTTGTCTTTCGGCTCAGAAAAATACCGTTGGGATCACTTTCTAGATCAGAATTACCGTGAGAGATACTACATCCATTTCCGTCACTGTACGTGTAGACTTTCTGCCGTCCTGCTCGCGTAGACCGTAGTCCATGTTGCACCATCGTGGAGGCTGTACACACGTCGCACCCCAGCAATGGCACGGTAGCTTAGTAATAAAAAGCGAAAGGTGTCCGGATGGTATTTAGTGTAGTGTGTGCACTGTTGACGTCAGAGTACACAATGACTTTCAGAACAAAATGGCCAGTAGTGGCCATCAAGTGATAATTTTCGCTCCATGTTGCCAGATATTCCGTCTGTGGCACGTATTCGCTTTACCTGTGCTGTAGCGTTGAGTGTGACACTATGAATGGAGGGTAGATTTTGGCATATTGGCATTTTTTTTTTTCAAGATATAATGTGCCAATAAGAAATAAAGGCGATTCATACCATTTGAAAATCGAATGGCTAAATTTCATTGTACATATAAATGTAATTTATACGATGAAAGGGTAGGCCCTTTACAGTAATTAAACACTCATAAACTTAAGGAATACACTGATTTATTACACTGCAGTTGCCTGAGCTCCCAGGACTTCCATGTTGTTTATACATAACCTCTGGTTGCTAAGTTCATAGTTACGGCCAAAGAACTTCCCTAAGCTAAGTCCATGGCCCAAGCACGGTTTTCTTACGTAGTGCGGCCTTGTGACACTACCCTACGTGTTCTGCCCTCTGAAGAAATGTATCTGAGTGCGTCCTAGAGAGAGAACATACGGAATACACGCATATTCTTGACGTACGTGGTGATCTTTTTCGGTGCCGTTTTCGCATTCGGTTCGGATGTAGAAATCATAGAAAAATAACGTTTTACGAGACCTGGAGTAGCAGAGAGGAGAAATCCTTCCTTGATGCTTGGCAGGGACCACCCTACACGCCCCAAAAGTTATTATTACTTATACAGAAACAGAAAACAGAAATAGCCTGAAACTAAATATTGCCACCATTTTCATTGTTCCTATGGTTTTGTCACTAGAAGGGCCTAACCAGTCCAGATCAAGATTGTGTAGCACTAACCTATCTTTACCGTTCATCTTTCCTGTTATTCGATATCTATGGATAGTGCGCCGACATTGGCAAGTCTGTTCAGTGCATTGCGAGCTCGCCGTAGCTGCCGTTGTGTTGGAACTATAACTTATACTTTCATTTACTTTGTTGTATGAAGACCAATAACTACTACAAATCATGCCAAAAAACACAGCTGAGGGTATTCTGCTTCAGCAGTTGATATTTGGAGAACCAAGCTTATACATGGAGGAAAAACAAGTATTTTGCAGAGTATGCAATAGTGCATATGTGAGGGCATATTTTACTTCAGAGATGCATACATATTTTGACTTTTTAGTGAATATTAATCCACTCTCTAGCAATGAGGCTACTTAGGGGTGTAGTAACGATGTAAAGGAGAGGACATATAATTACCACGTAAGACTACAATTAGAGCATGGTTCTTGTGTATGTGACCCACACCAGGATTACTTTGATACGAGAATTGGAAAAGATCCGAAGGAAAACAACACGATTTGTTTTGAATGATCCGACACAAGAGTAGTGTTGCGAAACTGTTCCCAACATTGCTCTGGGAAGTCTTGGGAGTAATGATGCTCGACCAAGTGGTATGTTGCGAGCTGTCAGTTGAGAGATTGCATGGAATGACATCAGTAGACGAATAAGTTTCAGCGGAACTTTAAAAAGTAGGAAAGATCATAAAATGAAGATAAAGTTAGAAGTGCATATACCGGGCGAGTTGGCCGTGCGCGTAGTGGCGCGCGGCTGTGTGCTTGCATCCGGGAGATAGTAGGTTCGAATCCCACTATCGGCAGCCCTGAAGATGGTTTTCCGTGGTTTCCCATTTTCACACCAGGCAAATGCTGGGGCTGTACCTTAATTAAGGCCACGGCCGCTTCCTTCCAACTCCTAGGCCTTTCCTATCCCATCGTCGCCATAAGACCTATCTGTGTCGGTGCGGCGTAAAGCCCCTAGCAAAAAAAAAGAAGTGCATATATTTATTTATAGGGTGAGGAGTAAGAGATAGGTATAATTTATAAAGGAAAATATTTCAAATGTACCATACATTTTCAAGTTTTCTGGAAGCGTTTAAAAAAAGACTAGGTAAACAATCGATAGGGAATCTGCCACCAGGGCGAAAGCCCTAAACGCAGATGATTGATTGATTGATTGATTGATTGATTGATTGATTGATTGATTGATTGATTGATTGATTGATTGATTGATTGATTGATTGATTGATTGATTGATTGATTGATTGATTGATTGATTGATTGATTGATTGATTGATTGATTGATTGATTCTTATTTTCGTTCTTTTGTTGTTCGTTGTTTTGTTATTTACTGATTTGTTAGTTATTATATTTTCTATTATTCTGTTATTTGTTCCTTACCATCTCTTGTTTAATTTTTTGTATTCATTCATTTCGAAAACAATCGTGGTGAATGCCTTCTCGAGGAGTTAGTTGTCTGGCTCCCTGTATGAATGGTCAGCGTAGCGTCCTTCAGTTTCGGCAGAGAGTCCTGGTTTCGAGCTTTTTTTAGATGTTTGCCTTAACGCAGCTTCTTCATTCACAGCACCTGCGATCTCAAGAAGAAGCGGCAACAGAAAAAGAGGTCCCAGTACTTACTTGTGGATGGTGAAAGAGAAGAGATATGGGAAACGTCGAAGAATGGAAGTATTGGCAAAAGAGAAGCGAGAGATATGAAGAGGGTGAAAATAACACACGCTTGATCTACAAATCGAATGTCGTCGTGATAAGAAGGGTTGGCTATAGGGAGGTTTGATCGGAGAGGTAAAAGTTAGGAGACTGATGCAAATAAGTGGAATCAAAGCCACATTGTTTGGCAGCCAAGAGGAAGGGGAGTTGTTCTTATTTTTGAACAGGAATGCTATACAGGTTGTGAAAAGTACGGGCACAATTCGACTCGGCAAAATATAGAAAGAAGCTCTACAGAATTTCTGTATTTTCATCGTTACTTCAGGAGTAAGCAAACAAGGGTATTAGATAAATTGACATAAATGTCTTATGGCTGGGGGGCATCCGCAATTTTGTGTAAGATGACGCGACAGAATGTGTGACGGAAGTGTAACCATAGCAACCTACCCTGATTTGTATTTATTCATTTCGAAACCAGCCGAGTCAAATGACTTCCCGAGGAGTTATTTATCTGGCTCCATGTGTGAATGGTCAGCGTAGCGTCCTTCAGTTTAGGCAGAGTGGACGCTGTAAGCTCCTGGCTTATTCGCGCTGCTGTCGCCATGAGCGCCACACGCTACAGAAGGCCTTTTGCCCTGAACAGGACCCCACAGAGCCCCTGTGAGGAAAAAAGTTATATATTTTGAGGGTACCAGCAATGGAGATGGAATACATTCGTTTAACATTGACACTGCAGATGAGTGTACTACTATTATAGTTTGGGATATGTATATGACTTTTTACAAAGTGGGTGACCATGGCAATATGGTACGGATGGTGGTCAGACAATGTTACCTAGCAACCGTGCTTATGGCTGGTTGTCATCTGATATCAGCAACCTTTGATGGTCGGTCATGACCGGGAGACATATTTATAATAATTTTGTTTTCGCAAAGGGAAAGTGTTTTCTGAAATAAATGGATATTTATAAAAGTCAAATGATGTTACAGAAAATTAAACATATATTTATTATCAGAGAAAAATATTTGTTTTGGTTTTCCTTTAATCTCCCAGGCCATTGATTGTTTTTGAAATCAACTGTAGCTTAATCCTCCTGCTGGAAATAAATATAAATTTGGTGAGAATATATTAAGCCATTTCCAAACACACAAACAAACAAGCAAGCAAACAAACAAACAAACAAACAAACAAACAAACAAATAGATATGAAATACATGGAATTGAGTTACCATGAAACGAATAAACATTCCAAACAACTTCAAAGGAAACGAATGTCAGACAGTAGGTCTCATACAATGTATTTATACATAATTTAGCTGATTACCACAACCTCTAACTTCAGTGAAGAGGAACGTACGTCAATGGAGTTCATTCTGGTAATGGCTAACACAAATACCAAGAGTATCTTGACTCAACTAGCAATTCTAGCCTGTAGGTGCTTTCCCGAGAGCTTCCTGTGTGGTCTTCGGGACACTCCCTCGCTGGCACCACTCTGTCTGAGCACAGTGGACTTCCTAAGAAGCAGGGAGCCCAGCGCCTTGTTTGGGTATCAGTACTTGTTTATTGCGATTCTCGTTTTGTCATTGCTATACACTCCACAAGGACAGGCGGAAAAGGGTTGTCGGCCGGAAGCGGTTTTTTAATTGTAGAGATAATAAATAATGACTGTTCTTTTCTCTAAGATCCTTCTTAGTATGTTGATTCAATTACAAGATAAACAAAACTCTTCGCAAGGAAAATGTCACAAGCATAACATGATGTACAAGGTGGCAGCACTGGTCACCAAAGTGCCATGAATCATGAGAAGTGGTTGTAAACATCACCAAAATAAAGGATTGATTGATTGATTGATTGATTGATTGATTGATTGATTGATTGATTGATTGATTGATTGATTGATTGATTGATTGATTGATTGATTGATTGATTGATTGATTGATTGATTGATTGATTGATTGACTGGCTCCATCCTCATCACATGCCCGTACTACCGTTGTCTGGATGTGCCGATTCGGTCTAATAGGGATGTCTTTATTCCGCCTTCTTTCCTCACCTCCTCATTTATTAACTTGTCCATTTTGGTCTTCTGGATGATGGATCTAAGAAATTTCGTCTCTAATGGTTGCAGTCTTTATGAATCTTTTTTGTGAGGGTGCACGCTTCAATACCATGGTTCAATATTGTTATGAAATATACGATCCCATCTAAATCCTATATCAACACTGTATTAAAAATCGATTAGTACGACATCGCTTATTACGGCACATCGTATAAACGATGAAACTGATCACATTTTTCGAGAAATGTACCGACAATAACGTCCAATGTTGATTCTTTTGGGGATTGCTGATAAGTATATAAAGCTTATTTTCAAACATTTGTTTTCAGCAGGTTGTAGATTTCTAATCAGTCTGTCTGTTAAATAGTCAAGGAAGGCATCACTGTGAAGATATCGCAAAAGAAAGGGAAAGTGTTCGATATTGAAGAAAAGTCACAAATAATATGGCGGTTACAAAATGGACATTGTTGCTACATCTTTCCTCGCGTATTATTGTACGTTGTCCACCTCCGTAGCGTAACGGTTAGTGTTATTAGCTACCGTCCTCGGGGGCGCGGATTCGATTCCCGGTACTGCCGGAAATTTAAAAAAGGCAGAAGGGCTGGTATGTGGTTGAATTGGCACATGGAGCTCACCTCCAATAGGGGTCTGCCTGAAAAGAGCTGCACCACCTCGGGATGAGGACACGAGTTTACCTTTCGTCCGGCACCGTGGCTCTTTGGTTAGCGTGCTGGCCTCTGGTCCAAGGGGTTCCGGATTCGATTCCTGACCGGGTGAGGTATTTTAAGTTTAACTGGTTAATTTCGATGGTTCGGTGACTGGCTGTGTGTGCCGTCTTCAGCATTAGGATTCATCATCGGCAGGGCTCCATTCTCATAGACGCGCAGGTCGCCTCGAAAGGCTTTCTCTAGGCCACTCCGGAGGACACACGCTATTATTATTATGATTATTATTATTATTATTATTATTATTATTATTATTATTATTATTATTATTATTATTATTATTATTATTATGCAAATACAGTACTTATTTCACTTTTTTGAAGATTTAACTTTATTCTGTTAATTAATCCTGTAAGTGTGCAGGCTAAAACTTACAGATATGATGTCATTTTTAGCAACAAAAAATCTGTTTTTGTGACTATCGCCTATAATGACCATGTTAATTGGCGGTCCCTTCGGGGTCGTTGTAACCTGATTGGGCTGTAGTTGTTTAGCATCCATCACAACCACCAACGGTATTAACCGAAGTCGAGTTGAAGGTATTTCGGCCTACATGATTTCTCCAACGTTCTGGAAGCGAATGACACGGAGTCGTCACGTTTCTCAACCGGGAACGAACATGTAACTTTGGTAACAGGGGCCCAACAATAAACCTACTGTGTCACTGAAGTTTCTCTGCACGTGTATGCTACTGGCACGTTCACAGAATAAATGACTTTTCACTTTGTACACTTAAAACCGCTACGCTCCAAATCGATGTTCTAGAACGAAAAGGAAACGGTGATGATGGCCCGTGAATGAGTGTTCCCACACCAGCAACATGTGTCATTCTACAGCAGACTGCTACTTGCACAACGCAGTCTCATGCGTGGATAACGTGGAGTCGTAATGTCTGGTAGAGCTATGTCTTTACCTCAGATAATCATCAACATTACAGCAGCACTCGGGGACGTCAGCTTAAATGATAGGTAACGGTGGGTTCGACACACCCACGGTAAAGGACGAAACCCCCGCGGGCACAAGGTTCCATTCGGAGAAAGTTAACACGAAAAGTAAGCAACATCTGCTCCTCTTTCGGCGAGTTGTCTTTTTTGCAGGCTCTCAACAATTAAGGAGATAAACGAAGAACGTTTTGGCTATGTGAAGAAAGTGAAAGAAGAAATGTTTGTCTCCTCATAAGAAAGGAGAAATATTAAAAAGACGCAAAATGTTTTTAACAAGCAACTTTGAAGGCGAAGTATTAGGAAAGAAACGAAAAGAGAGAAAATAATGGAAGACATGATGGAATACAAAGAATGCCGGATATACGAAGAAATGAAAAGGACGCCTCGAAAAAGAGAAGAACTTTTGCAGTGACAGTGCAGCGCCTTTAGAAAAACAGGGAGAAGAAGAAAAGAATAAGAAGAAGAACATCATTCCATAAGTCAAATATTTCCGACAAATTCTTATACTTGAATTTTGACACAAGTGTCATGAAAACATCGATGATGATGATTAAAGAGGAATGGTTATCATACATATTGTAATAATAATGCTATTGGCTTTACGTCCCACTAACTACATTTTTACGTATTTCAGAGACGCCGAAGGGTCAAAAATTCGTCCCACAGGAGTTCTGTGCCAATACATCTACCGTCATAAGACTGAAATATTTCAGCACCTTCAAGAAACACCGGAATGTGTGCTTCTATCAAACCCGCTAACGAGAGCGCAGAAGACCGGCACTGTACAGTCTGACCTACTAATCCCGGTAAGTACGCAAATATGAGAAATCAGCAAATTTGTATATTGTGAGAGATTCTCAATTTTAATTTGAAGTAATAAGTACAAGTATAGTTATCTTACATTGGTCATTCAGCCAGTATTCTTATTTATTTATTTATTTATTTATTTATTTATTTATTTATTTATTTATTTATTTATTTATTTATTTATTTATTTCCATTAGTTCAACGTCGCAGGAACAAATCGAAGGTTTTCGGCGACCCAAGAATGGGAAAGGGAATTACAGTACAGCCCCAGCATTTCCTGATGTGAAAATAGGAAACCACAGATGTAGTACATTGTGGACAGTTTGTCGGCCACCTCCGCCTCACTGCCCTGGAAGAGGCCTCCACCTCACCCTTCTGGGAGAGGCCTCCACGTCACGGGTTATACTGACTAAGAGTGCATGCTTAACCTCCCATAACTAACTAGGTAGTATGATGCCTACACGCTATTCTTGTGGGCCTAAGTCTAGAGTGCTACCTCAGGGACTTATGACTTATTAGCTTTATCAGCCTAACTTTTGAAATATAGGCTTCTTATGCCTTCAACATCTACACAACTATTATTTCAACATATCATTCCGGTACAATCCATTTCTTCCTGTTTCAAAACCTTTCAAACCTCAATCCTACCGTGACGAACAATTTTATAAGGATCTTTTCATTCATTTTTCTACAACATTCGGACCTCAAGAACACAATAACACACCGTGATTTCCTATATCACCGACATACACGATGTCACAACAAAAACTTCCCACGAATGAATATAACTTTATCAGACTTCACTGGATTTCGAGACGAACGCAAATCTTGCTCAACATAGAAAAATGTTATCCTGTTGTAATTGTTATTATTATTGTTATTATTATTATTATTATTATTATTATTATTATTATTATTATTATTATTATTATTATTATTATTACGGGGTTACCCGTGGAACGCAGAGGTGAAAGAAGGTGCCGAGGTGAATGGGTCTAACTACAATGTCAAGAAAAGAATTTAAAAACTGAACTGAAAGTTATATTTTTGAAAAACAACAAATTTAACAACTTTTCACTTAGTGAGATAACAATGATATAGGAATTTAGAAACAAGACTTAGGAAAATCCAAGATATCAGAACTTTAACTCTCTTGGGCTACAAGCCCCTAGTTTTACAATGTTTGAGTTCCCAGCTCAAATTTACAAAGAGCACAAATTTATTCAAAGGGCAGACATCCCCCAATACATGGAGCACTTGCCCCAACAATGACAATCTCAGGCCTCCCATAGGCACTTTTACAACACTTGAAAAAGAGCTAACGTGCTCTCAGTTCTCAAGCCTACTCAAGGCAACAACAAAAAATATCTTACACCTTTTGGCCTTCCATAGCCCAACTTACAAATTGAAACAGAGGTATCTCGTACCCACCCTATAGGGCCTTCGTTTAAACAGAAATAACAGTTAAATAAATGGCCCGAACACAAAATGAAAGGAGGCGAATGTTTGCGCTTCTAGATATGAATTCTTAAAACCTAAAGGGCACTAGGCCGATGAAACAGGGGCTATTCCCAAACTATGGAAGTGACAAGTATAAGAAGAAATTACGACTTTACGGAAAGGAAGAAAACCAGTTACAAAATGTAGTCAACTCAAACCAATATGAAGGGGAGCTCGAGAAGGTACAACACTCTCTATCCCTGATTTACAGTTAAATATTTTATGAAGTTATTACATAAGCCGGCAAAAGTTACATTTTCAGAAAAGTAGGTTACATACTTAAAGTTTCGGCCCTCCCCCGCGGGTTAAACTGCAGAGCTAGCAAGAAATAAAGGTTAAGTGGCCATTACCTTGTCGGTGTACTGCTGCCTGATGAAAGAGGCGCCTCTCGCCTCCTGCTTGACACACACACTAGTTCAGATGACGATCAATTGGCCAAGAGGCGAGAAAATCCGCAGTTTATAAACCCTCGGGGAAAGTTCGAGACCTTCATGAATAAACCAGCCACACCCTCTTACTTAATTGGCCATTTTGAAAGGTTACGCTCCAAATCGAAGAAGAAGGTTGTGATAGGTTGAAAATTAATTACAGAAATTCGTGATTGGCTAAATTCAAAACTGGCGGAAAGAAAAGATAACTATTGCCAAACCAAAAATAAAGGAACATCAATTAGTTAAAAAAACTTATGAATACAAAACTTCTTTAAATCAAAAGTTCATTCACTTCGCACCAGGGTGCATGGTCATAGTTTTGTAGTGACATCTATGGAAGAATGTCCAAACTTCTTGATGAAGGGCAAACAAAACACGTAGAAATACAGTCAGTTCAGGAAACTTCAAAATAATAAAATGTTATCAGATTTCTGTAGTGACATCTTCTGAGTAAAGGTTTTAAGTAGGTCTAGTTTCAAGTTCACGAATCCTCCAGTAGAGGAGTTTTTTTAGGCGTAAGATATAAATGTGCGGCGTAGAGGTGTACCTCCCGGTACAATTATTGTTATTATTATTATTATTATTATTTCGACAAAGAATATCTGAACTCATACGATATTCGAAATTAAGGCATTCACCGCGACTACATTTTCGTTATCGCGTTCCTAATTTTAATCATTTAGAACAGGATAGAGTGCCATGGAGAGCTGCATCAGACCAGTACTTGGACATGACTCAAACAACAACAATGGAAGATTTCCGGAAAGATCCACAGGAATATGGTAGAAAATATGCTGCAAGGAGCATTTGATATATGACCAAGTGGTGAAATAAACCTGAGAAAGAGTGCTCAATTGAAGGCGCGGACTTCCTCTCTAAAAATGACACTTGGGGCTTTTAAACTGGTGATAGGATGACACTAATTACATTTTTTGAAAGAGTAATAATCGAAGAATATTTTAATCCTAATTTTGAAAAGTCGATATTTTGGACGAGAATGGTGAACATTTCAGTCGTGACTCCCTTTAAAGGACTTGGCCTACCAAGACGACTGCTGCCCATCCAGATAGCCGGTAGGTATTGGAGAGGCACGTGGTCGAGGTGACGACATCCTTAACCGTATTGTTTTAGTGAACAGGCCGTTATCTCTCGTATCAGGCAGCTCCTCAGCTGCTCTCGCGAGGCTGAGTTAACACCGTTTCATCCCTCACTCCAAAATTAAACTCCCTGGACGGGCTGGGAAACAAACCCGAGTCATACACGGGTAAGGGACAAGCGTCCCTCTGTGATTGGCGGCGGTAAAATAGCATCCACAGAATCCCCTGCCTGTCACAACACGCTATTAATAGAGGCCTCAGGCTTTCCTAACTTGGTAGCATGGGTTGGCGACCACGTGGCCCTTACCTGAGTCCTGGCAATGCTGAAACATACATGTGTAACTCCTCTCACTTTCATCTGCTCTATCCGACCTCCTTTGGTCAACTGTTGTCCTTTTCCGACACCTACTGTGTTAGGTTTCCGAGGCCTAGAGAGTTTTTTATTCACGCCCTTCGTGGCCCTTGCGTTTCCTTAGCCCATACCCTCATTTTCCGAAGTGTTTGACCCTTTGTTTTTTTCCTCTGATTAGTATTGGTAGAGGATGGTTGTCCAGTTGTACTTCCTCTTAAAACAATAATTACCAACAGACGAGCAAGCCACCCGTACACCGCGGAGGTAGCAGTAGTTGTTAAAAAGACGTGTATTGTATCATAGGTCCTCCAAGCCATCAGCATCTGTGAGGAATCTTATGAGTACTAGGATATGAAGTTCTGAATTTCTTTAGAAATCCACGTGAATGTTCATTTCATGTACACCTGCTGTTCTACACGATCTATCATGACATTATGTAGCACTCAGTGATCCCAGAATATTTTCTTTGAATTAATATATCTCTGGACTTTATAGCAGATTTCAGGAAATCGTAAATCGTTTGCTTAGTCTTATCAGTCTGATGTCTTCTTCAGCCGTTATCGCTACAGTTACTGGGAAATGCTCTCTCACTTGAGGAACTAATCTTCTGAGAAAAACGCGCTATATTTCCTCGCGTCATACAGTCTGCCGAATAAGCTCGTCATCAACGTTAATTGTAGGAATTAAATTGCTACCTGGTTAAGAGAGTTGTGAGTTTTAATATTCATTCCCAAGAATATCAATCACGAGACAGGAAAACATTAAGTAATTTAGAAGTGGAGTCGTAATATTATGTTGTGAAATTATGAGTATATTACGCGTAGAAGTCCTAAAAAAAATCATCTCCGTACAGATCATGAAGGCCCTCGGAGAGAGATAAAAATGTATATAGACCAGCCAATAGCCTGATAAGTGAACAGCTGGGGACTTTTATGGTACGGGCTTTAGGATGGCATCTTTCCATACCCTTGGATATGTTCCAGAACCCAGGCAGAAATCAAATATCTCAGTAAAAAATTACTGGGCAAATGATAATCTACTGCAGTGGTATTTGATTTGACCGAAAACGGGCCAAGCTTCACCTCAGTTTTGGTAACACTATGAAATTTAAACACTGGTCTATTTGATGGCGGTTGGATCGGTAATTTGTTTATGAATTAATCTGTCGTTCAGGCTTAATATTAACGTGAGAGAAATATTTATTTGATTAGTTAGGTGGTATATCTGAGTCACAATGCTTAGGTTTAGGTTTTCGTGTGCCGATGTGTAAAGGAAAATGAACCGTACAATACCGTATTTTAGGGATGCTGTTCGCATGGCGAATTTACGCACTCCTACAGTGTAATGTACGGCATTTAAGGAAAATGAACACAACGCAAAATATTCTGGTGGACTGCATATAAATATGCGGCTAGGAGGCGTGACGAGTCTTAAGGAAGATAATGGGTAGGAAGGGCATTGAGCCATACGAGGTTTAACAAGAAAACAATCGATATTTCCTTCTTTTTTTTTGGTACTTAAAAAACAATATGAGAGATATATCAAGTGATACTTTGAGATGCATGAAACAGGTATCTGGCCATGCGACAACATTTTATGAGGATTATTAGTAACCATTATATCAGGAAGGGTATGAGAGGACGAGGAGGTGTGGTTAGTCGGTTGTAGTAGTAATGGTGTCAGCGCACACGACTGGAATATATTTTTAAGTTGCTTCACGTCACTTGTCTACCGTAATATGGCAATACTAGAAAAATGTAGACACTCTTTGATAGTCAATATTAATTGAACAAAATGAAATACCGTTATAATTCTTGCACGAGAGGAAGATGTGTTCAAAGTGACCCCCATTAGCATCTAAACAACGTTCACAGTTAAAACTACGCTCTAATACCACAACCACTCCTCCTTCGGGCGACGTTCTATTTATTCCCAAGGTGGTGAAGTATTGGAATATTGAAGGTGTTGCTAGAGAGGGAAGGCTCTCGTTTCTCCTTCCAGAAGGCCCATGGAGAAACAAGGTGAAGCCGGCTATGCTCAGCAACGTTGGTACCCTCTTTTTAGGTAAAATAAATTAAAAGTTCTTTCGTTTTTTCGTTGCTTCTCTGATTGTGATAATTACGACTCCGATTTTTAAACGTGTCATCCTTTAACTGGAACATCATGCACATTGCCAACGTATAATTATATATCAAGATCATGACTCCCTAATGTCCGGCTTCATAGCTAAATGGTAAGCCCGATGACCTTTTGTCACAGGGGTTCCGGGTTCTATTTCCGGCAGGGTAGGGAATTTTAACCATCATTGGTTAATTTCACTGTCACGGGGGCTGCGTGTATGTCTTCTTCGTCATAATTTCAACCTCATTACGAAGCGCAGGTTGCCTACGTTTGTCAAACCAAAAGACCTGCCCCTGGCGAGCCGAATATGTCCTCGGATATTTTCGACACTAAAAGTCATACGCCATTTAATTTCATGGCTACCTTATAACACAAATGCGTTTTAATTAGTCATTTTTTCACATTTTTGTAAGTATTTTATTCTTAGCCCAGCTCTGTGGTGTAGTGACCGCTCCACACGCTGAACTCTCAGCTCACAACTCGTAACTGACTACTCAACACCTAAGAATCAACAACGAGACAACAACACAACAACTCCTCATTGAAGCGAGCCTGCTTTTATCGCCTTCTCTCTGTACAGGTTGATTTACGTCGCACCAAGACAGACAGGTCTTATGGCGACGATGGGATAGAAAAGGTCTACGAGTCGAATGAAGCGACCGTGCGATAATTAAGGAGCTGCCTCAGCATTTGCCTGGTGTGAACATGGGAAACCACCGAAAACCATCTTCATGGCTGCTGACGGTGGGATTCAAACCCACTATATCTCGAATGAAACCTCGCAGCTGCGCGACTCTAACAACGCGGCCAACTCCCTCGGTCCTGCTTTATATATGTGGTGATGAAGTTCTAGTACATTCGGCGTAAGGTCATAATATGAATGTTCTAGTTTCGCCTTTCATAAAAATCACGGATACACCAGACGAAAGCAATAGTACTGTACAAGCGGAGGCCGTCAATATGCCCGTAGGTGATTAAATATGTATACGACCTTACACTGTACGGGGTCTCTCTTATAAACCCACACTGAACGCGCGGTCTTTGTACTCTGCGCTAAAGCAGCTGCCTCAGCCCGACTTACATCGCCCTGCTTTAAGCGTGTATACAATCTCATATAGAATCTTACCTTATAAGAGATGGTGAAAGTGTCATCCTTCATAATAAGGGACTTCGACTTCATAGACACCATAAAGGATTTTCTGCGCACCAATAGGGAGAGTTATGACTGTTCATACGATCATTAAGATGAAACAAGGCTTCATGAAAAAGAACACGAACAGTGGGTCGAATAAGCGATCATTCAATGATGCAAAATACCATTAACAATATCTCACTCTTGTGGCTGGACCATCAGGTTTCAAACAAAGGGCCCGTGTAAACCTGTACGGTTCGATGTGTAACAGCTTTGTACCTCTGTGTACTGAAGAAATATGAAACCCCTACTTGTGCTAATTTTGTGAGTGATTTATTCGGTGACCGTTCAAGATTCGAACAAATGTCAACTAGCATTTTCTCTGTTAAAACTGTTCCTGTGTACGCATGAGCACTGAGCCGGTAGTTTCAAATTTATTTACAATTACGTGAACCTGTGCTTATGAAGATTGCACTTCACCAGGAACTTGCTCAACAAATGCATCGCGTCCCCGTTGAGCCGACCCGCACTTAGAATAACTTTGACATACTAAACTACGGTGTTGCAATGACAACTGTCTCACCATGTTAACAGCTGAGATCGAACACGTGCATGCTCCTTGAAAAGTCAAGTACTTAGTGCGGGCCTCCCATACAGCTGCTTAGGTCTCGGAGAGTGTAAACGCCGCTGGACGGTCTGGGTTTATAAGAGAGACCCTGTATTTACAACTTTAGTTTCAAGGTTGTCTGTCAAATTGTTCTTTTAGGTACCGGCATATTGAATTCAACGTAGACGCCACCACATGAATAAGCGCTTTAGCCTAGGTTCAGAACTGCAATTAATAGATAGTTTAGTATATTCCAGTTAAAGTATCTTTTCGTCTCTCTCTCTCTCTCAATGAGGCAGGGTACATGTGGAGCTGGTCTTCAGCACACATGTAGCCTGCCGCCAAACGGAATGGTGACGATCTTTGTCAAATGTATAGAGGGACGGACTTGTCGTTCCAGGGAGGGTGGCTCCTTTTTCCTCACCATAGGGGGAAGGCACGGCCGGTCATTAGTTATAGGGGGTGCGTCTCACATGTGGATTGGTTTTCTCCTATGTGACGCGTCATAGGATTAAGTTAGGATATTTAGAGTTAAGGAGCTATAGGTGTGGCGCTTACATGTGGCCCGGTTTTCCGCCCATGTGAGTGTCCAAATAGTAGATTTAGCGCGCACGCATGTCGAATTTTAGTGATTCTTAAAACCCTGAATTTGTTTTCTTTTGCCGGGCTGAGCAGCTCGGACGGTAGAGCGCTGGCCTTCTGAGCCCAACTCGCCCGGTTCGATTCTAGCTCAGTCCGGTGGTATTTGAAGGTGCTCAAATACGTCAGCCTCGTGTCGGAATATATAATGGCACGTTAACGAACTCCCACGAGAAAAAAATCTGGCACCTCCGAAAACCGTAAAAGTTAGAAGAACGTACAATCAATAATATTATCATCCTCTTCTTTCAACTGTCAGCTCCAACAAAATATATAGCCCACCTGGTGGCCGTGATCCCTGAGGAGTCAAATCTCACACCGTCGTTAGCCGGCTCAAATCCCATTGGTAAGAAAAATTTTCACCACGAGAATGTTGGTGTAGGCGGTGGTACACAATTTGCAATAAGTACATTGCGTTCCAAATGCCTGCATTCACATTCCAACCTCTGAAGAGCTAACAGGATAGCAAGGATAGTACGAGACGCGAGTCCAGGCACCAGAAAATTATTATAATAAATAATAATGTTATTTGTTTTACGTCCCACTAACTACTCTTTTACGGTTTTCGGAGACGCCGAGGTGCCGGAATTTAGTCCCGCAGGAGTTCTTTTACGTGCCAGTAAATCTACCGACACGAGGCTGGCGTATTTGGGCACCTTCAAATACCACCGGACTGAGCCAGGATCGAACCTGCCAAGTTGGGGTCACAAGGCCAGAGGCTTAACCGTCTGAGCCACTCAGCCCGGCCAGAAAATTATGAAGAAGGCATCCAAGTCACTGGGTGACCACATCATTCTCAAATGCAGAGTAGTATGCGATGTGCAAATCATCGGTTAGTTGGAACAGTGGCCGAAATCCAAGCCTAGATGTCAGAAGTTCCCTTGATTTTCATTTCTACTGTTGTCAGAGCGACTCGTAGAGGCGAATTTTCCTCAACTACCTGACGGAGAAACAAACTGAAAACTCCTTCCAGTGAAACAAGCACGTTCGCCTCTACAGGGCAGTTCTAAAATGCATAATAAACGAAAAGATCCGGTCCCTCACAACGGTTACATGCCAGAAGAGACCGTGGCCGGACCCGACCAATCAATCAATCAATCAATCAATCAATCAATCAATCAATCAATCAATCAATCAATCAATCAATCAATCAATCAATCAATCAATCAATCAATCAATCAATCAGTCGATCGATCGATCAATCAGTCAATCAATCAATCAATCAGTCAATCAATCAATCAATCAATCAGTCAGTCAATCGATCAATCGATCGATCAATCAATTAATTAATCCCCACTGATCTCCATTCAGGGACGCCGAAGTGGCAGATTATTATCAGTTGTTTAGATAGTCTTTTCTTAAATAATTTTGGAGAATTTGGAAATTTGATACATTCCAATCCTTAATTCCTCTTCCCATAAACGAATATTTGCCCCTATTTGTCCATTTGAATTCAAACTTCATATTGTGACCTTTCTTACTTTTAAAAATACCACTCAAACTTATTTGTCTACTAATGTCATTCCACACCATCTGTCCACTGAGAGCTCGGAACATACCGCATAATCGAGCAGCTCGTCTCGGCATAACGGTGAAAGCTACAAACGTGAAAAATACGACATTGTGATCCTTTCCCCAAGATCTATTACTTGTGTTAATTTGGTGCATCAATTGCCTTCCATTCTGTATATACTGGTGTGTGCTTTGTTTATGACCCATCTATGTTTACTCTGGGGAAGAAATATCTCGATTTGTGGCATTTCAAATTGTACATTACACTGATTTACATTTCCACAACGAGTTCTTGAGCTGGTTTTAGATATTACATTTGTCTGTGATGTAATGTGTAAATATTTTATTTAAACATTCTTCATAGAAATGCACTCATTAATTATTATTTATAATTTTCTTTCACGCAATCGTTGGAATTGTTCTCCGTAAAGAGTTACATAGGCTTTAATTCCCGAGGATTAATACTTCTTCTTCTTTATCTCTTTACCCTCCAGGCTCGGTTTTTCCCTCGGACTCAGAGAGGGATCCCACCTCTACCGTCTCAAGGGCAGTGTCTTGGAGCTTCAGACTCTGGGTCGGGGATACAACCGGGGAGGATGACAAGTACCTCGCTGAGGTGGCCTCACCTGCTATGCTGAGCAGAGGCCTTGCGGGGGTGGATGGGAAGACTGGAACCGATAGACAAGGATGAGGGAAGGAGGCGGCCGTGGCCTTAAGTTAGGTACCATCCCGGCATTTGCCTGGAGGAGAAGTGGGAAACCACGGAAAACCACTTCCAGGATGGCTGAGGTGGGAATCGAACACACCTCTACTCAGTTGAATTCCCGACGCTGAGTGGACCCCGTTCCAGCCCTCGAACCACTTTTGAAATTTCGCGGCAGAGCCGGGAATCGAACCCGGGCCTTCGGGTGTGGCAGCTAATCACACCAACCTCCACACTCTAGAGGCGGACCAAGGATTAATTCAGTCTGTATTAAATGTGCACGGTTTGCGGTTATAGTACCTCTCTATTTGAACAAAACCAAGAACTATTTAATTCCCTACCCGGTAATAAGTAATATAAATTTCTGGCCTATTTTCTAACTTTTTCTGGTTCTCATTTAGCTTACCTTATCTTGGATGATGATCTAGCTTATTAAATTAAAATTAGGTTGTCAATGCGATCGCGTCCGGCACTGCTGCGAATTATGCGGTCCCTAGGAGCACTGGTCGCACGCGGCACGGTCGTATCTGGCACGACACCCTTACAACAAGAGAACATCCTGATTACAGCTGAAGTTAAGAGTTGTCACCTCGCCCCCTTAAAAGGAAAAATCCTGGAAATGGTGCTTCACTGGTTAGCTTATTTAAGTAAGTTGCAAGACTCATCGTACATCATGTTTAATCTTAGGAGTGTTACACATATGTCGGCTGTTTTGGTAACTAAAATATACAGAGCAGAGCAAGGTCATATTTCTAAGAACTTTACCAGCTTTAAGCAAGTATCAAGTGCAGACATGATGTTAACTGCGTCAATGGCCTTCACCCACTTTCTACATTTGTAATTGTTTACTTTCTTTTTCTTAACAGTCGTTAACATTGAGTGTAAGTTTATTATGATTCAGACGATACTTGTTATTCGTGAGTCACTAATTTGGTCTCATCCTACTGTATAAAGCGGGTTCAGAAATTGAGACGTTAGAAAATGAGAGGCACTGCAATGGGCTGCCCAAACGGGAGGTTTTCCATAGCCTATAAGGCTCACAATTTGTGAATGATGGAGTGGGGATCACAGTGCCCTAGCTTAAGCTTGACATTATATTCAAAGCCATGTGAATCGAAAGAGTTGGCTACACTGTTCGGTAGATAGCGGGTTCGAACCCCACTGTCGGCAGCCCTGAAGGTGGATTTACGTAGTTTCCCATTTACACACCAGGCAAATGTCTGGACTGTACCTTAATTAATGCGACGGTCACTTCTTTCCAACTCCTATAATCCCCGGCACGAAGGCCCATACACTAAGGGTACACTTCATTCCTTATCTCCTGTTAACACTCAAGGTGGTGATTTATTTTCTAACTGCTGGGTTCGATTCAGCGTCGCTAACCTTACTGTTTAGCGTCCCTATTTGTCGAGACGACGTCTTACAGTTACTGTTAGTCTGGCACGTTGGCACTATACAGTCCTGGTTTATTTAGTTATTTGCGAGAATTGCATTTTGCCACTGCAATATTGTAAAAATCACTAGTGTAACATTTGTGGGTATAAGTAAAGCATATTTCCTTTCTCTGTGAGATTGAAAGTCTGTTAAGGTAATACCAGGTAAGTAGAATTGCGGCAAGTTCGAATAATGCATTTAATAACGTAGTTCGTGTGAAATGACGAACGCAGCATTTCATTAATTATGGTCTTATTTCGACCAATACTTAAGTATAGAACTCGAACAGGATGTCTTCTCCTTCTTCTTTTCCCACCGCTTCTCCCACACCTGTCGCACATGCGGATTTGGCCCCGTTTTACGACTAGATGCCCTTCCTGACGCCAACCCTGTATGGAGGGATGTAATCACTAATGCGTGTTTCTGTGGTGGTTGGTAGTGTGGAGTGTTGTCTGAATATGATGAGGAGGGTGTTGATACGGACAAATAAACCCAGTCCCCGAGCCAGAAGAATGAATCAGAAGCGATTAAAATCCCCGACCTGACCGGAAATCGAACCCGGGACCCTCTGAACCGAAGGCCAGGACGCTGACCATTCAGCCAACGAATCGGACTCGATTAGAATGTCTAAGAAGAAATAAGCTGCATAAAACTTCTAGCCGAGCCACTGTTTAATAATGTCTAATTTCAAGTTCCAGGATAGAGATTTCTTATTATATATATTTTTTGTCATATGAAACATCCTTTCCATTTTGTTTACTCTTATATCTATAGCTGCCGTTCCTCTTGTGTTGTTTGTTATCCATTCTCCCCGGTATTTAAAGCAATCTGTCGGAGATATTATGTTATTATTAATTGTGATATTTTTAGGGGCATTAATGATGTTTGTCATGAAGTTAAAAAAACAGATATTTGCAATCCTATTTTGGCCCCTTGTTTCTGTAATTCTCGTACTTGTTCTTGAACATTAACTAATTATTCTGTAATTAACGTCATGTCGTCTGCGAAAGCTAAACACTCTATAATGATTTTATTTGGATTTCTTCCCATTTGAACACCATTAGTATTGATGGCTTTCCTCCATTCTCGAATTACTTTCTCTAATGCATAATTGAACAGTAGAGGTGACAAACCATCTCCCTGTCGTACATCTGATCTTATTTCAAATGGTTTTGAGAGTTCTACCAAAAAACTTACCTTGGATGATTTGTTAATGTTGCTTTAAGTATTTCGAATGTTTTATTATCAAGTCCAAATTCCTTTAAAATTTCAAATAGAGTATTCTTATTAATTGTATTATTATTATTATTATTATTATTATTATTATTATTATTATTATTATTATTATTATTATTATCATCTACATATTAAAAGAGTTTACTAAAGATGGCTTTGGCAAATCCGTCCATCTTTTCTAATGGACCAATTGCTTCATTTTTGTTTTATTCTCTCCGGAATTACCTGCCAGTGATCATTAGACGTTAATAGGTCTCTAAGTTCAGCCAACTTTGAGTAATCATAAAATCAAATCATTAAATGATCACTCCAATAACTGCAGGCAAAGGCTTACCCTAACCCGCTATACATTCGGTACTTACAATTTCCTAAGCGACCTACACTTTTATTAATATTCTGATCTATGTGATTTTAATCCTAAGCAATCTCATTTCATGCAGCCATGTTTGATTGCTACCTGTCAAGCCAGGGAGGATAAACTTCCTCTGATCACAGGCGAACACTATTCCCTGCTAGATACTCTTTGATTCTCTAAACTTTCTCATCTTATAAATATATTCAACAGATGGCGGAGCATTCCTAACAACTTCCATGCTGTTAACAGAAAACGTATGCACTCTAGACTGGAGCGAGGAAGAAGACAACATGGCCAAGGACCAAGGGGGAAGTTTTCATTCCCCTTCCCGAAGGGAAGGGGCGGGCCACCTAGAAGGTTACGCCTTCTCTCTGGCCAGGAGATTTGGCGGGGTTCAGGGATTTGGATTGGTTTGATGTTAAAAGGAAGGACCTTTAGATTTGGTGAAGTGAGGGTGTTTGGCCTCTTGGCTAAGGGTGCAGCATCTGCTCTTGTGCTTTTCATTGAGATTTTACTTACAATTGGTTACATGATGTTTTTTTTTTCTATTTGCTTTACGTCGCACCGACACAGATATGTCTTATGGCGACGATGGGATAGGAAAGGCCTAGGAATGGGAAGGAAGTGGCCGTGGCCTTAATTAAGGTACAGCCCCAGCATTTGCCTGGTGTGAAAATGGGAAACCACGGAAAACCATCTTCAGGGCTGCCGACAGTGGGGTTCGAACCCACCTTCTCCCGATTACTGGATACTGGCCGCACTTAAGCGACTGCAGCTATCGAGCTCGGTGGTTACATGATGTTAACAAAACAGGTTTACAATACATATAGGTTTTACATTGGTTGCATACATGTTACATAAAGTTGCTTATCTGGTGCTAGTGAGTAGGAGGGGAAGGATTTCTTGGTAGAATGATGTGATGTTGGCTAGGGATGTGAGTAGAAGGTGGAGGAGATTGGTATTGTGATGTGGATTCGGGAGATGGTGTTGAGGACGGGACTGGTTGTGAGGTGGGTTTGAGCGATTGTGAGTTTTGGGAGGGGAGCGAGAAGGTTCAACTCGGTGTTGCTTCCCGAAGAGCTGGATTCCGTGTTCGATGAGGCGCTGGGTCTCTTTGGGAAGCTGGAGTTGGAGCCGCACCATGTAGGGCGGCCCGGCTGCGTTCTGGATCCTAGTTGCTTTCTTGGGTTGGAGTCCTGTTCTTCGGATTTCCTGTAGTATGAGCTCTGGTGGGATGGCTGGCTTGATGCCTCGGATGACGCAGCTGGAGGTGGTTTTTTGTGTTGATGGCGGCGGAGTTGTTCTGTGAGGCTCGGACCCGGACTCGGGAGCTGGCGGCGGTGGTATCGGTCGTTCGGTTTCCATAGTGCTGTGCTGTTGAGTTATAGGGGTATAGGGAGCTGTTCGGGCGGGGGTAGTAGCAAGGGTAGTGGTGATGGTAGTTACTGGGGTGGTGAAAGGATGGGTTGACGGCTGGGGTGGTGGGGTGTATGGTGGTGGGGTATATGGTGGTGGAGGTATCGTTGTTGCTGTTCGTGGTGACTGGGGTGGCTTGGTTCCCGGGTCCGGTCGGAGATCATTTGCCATGTGGGGTGGGCATGGCTCTGCGAAGTGTAGTTTGATGTTGATGTAGATTCCATATCTTATGGCCGCATGGACCGCACGTTCTGCAGCTAGCTGGAGGGTATGAAGTCTGTCTGGATTCTGCTTAAATTTACTACTGGTAATCCTTCGTTCTTCAGGTATCCGAGTAGAGCTGCATCAGTGAAGGAGAAATCTACACTTGATAGTATGACGTTGGGCATTGTAGAGGAGGCCGGCTTCCTGTTTGGTGCCTGGACTGATTTTGTTTTATTGGCACGGCTAGGGCATGAAGGTAGAGATGTGGTGTCCCCTAGCCGTAATAAAAACGGTGTAGATCGTTTCTCGGGTGATGGAGAGGTGAAAAGCCCCCAGTTTTTACAGCAGAGGAGAAAGTTCCAGAACTCTCTAGGCCGATGGCCTGTACACACCCACAATTTTGATTGGCTACAAAATATATATACAAAATTTTCTGATTGGCTAATCATTTAAGAAAGAAGTGCTAGTAACATTAGCACACTAAAAAACAATCTACAAACACTGCAGCATTACAAACCTAGAAAATACAAAATTATTTTGAAAATTAATTATCTGTCCTCCCACCAGAGGAGGCACACAAGTCGACAAGAGCGAAATCTGAAGATTAAAGTTCCAAACTTCTTCCAATACACAGTTCAGGGTTTACATCACAGATGGCCTTCTATAAAGAGCTCAGTTCAAATGCACGGAGAAGGTGTACCTCCGTACAATTATTATTATTATTATTATTATTATTATTATTATTATTATTATTATTATTATTATTATTATTATTATTATTATTATTATTATTATTATTATTATTGTACCGGGAGGTACACCTCCACGCCGGTAGTTCAAATATTGCGCCAATTGAAACTCCTCTACAGGAGAAAGCCTTAACTTTAAAAAACTGTATTAACTCAACAGTTTCTCCGAAGATGGCTCTGTGTGAATTTTGATGTGTTTTTGTTTGTCATTGATCAAGAAGTGTGGACGTTCTCTACCAGATGTCTCTACAAAAAAACTATGATCATGCATTCTGGTGCAAAGGAATGAACCTTCTTCAAGAAATTTTGTATTCAAAAGTTGTTGTCTTTACTAAATTTTGTTCTTTTATTTTTGGGTTGGCAATATTAATCCTTCCTTCCGCCAGGTTTGATCTTAGCCAATCCCGAATTTCTTTAATTAGTTCTCAGCTAATCATGTATGTCTTCTTCGATATGGATATGTAGCTCTAAGCTATCCAATAAAGTTAAGAGGGCGGGTCTTAATTACCCAGGAAAGGTCTCGAATTTTCCGCGAGGCTATAAAAACTGCTGATTTTCTTGTCTCCGCGCCACTCGTATAACATCTTACTCAGTGTGTGAATATGTAGCAGGGGGCGGGAAGCGCCTCGTTCTTCAGACAGCAGTTCTTCAACAAGGTAATGGCCTTTTAACATCTTTATTTCTTGCTAGCTCAGCAGTCTAACTCTCGGGGAGGGTTCGAAACCTTTAATATGTAACCCATCTCTTTAAAATGTAAATGCCGTTTCAGTCTATGTAAAAAACTACAAATCTCTTTTACTGTAAAGCGGTGATAGAGAGTGCTTTACCCTCTCGAGCTCCCCCTCATTTTGAAATTGAGGTGACTACGTTTTCATAACCGTTCCTTCTCTTCCTTAATGTATTAAAGTTTTCTCATACGAGTCACCTCCCTAGCTTGGGATTAGCCCCTGTGTATCGGCCTGGAGACACTTAGGTTTTAAAGTGTAGATTTAGGAGTGCAAATTCACGCCTCCATCCTTTTGTTTTGGGCCATTTATATTAACCTAGTTTTTGCACACTAAGGCCCTGTAGGTTGGGTACATGATACCCCTGTTTCACTGTAAGTGTGCCTTGAGGGCAGTTAGTGTAAAGTTCGTTTATGGCCTCTTAAATAGGCCTGAAAAATTGAGAGCGGGTCAGCTCTTTCTGGTGTGTGAAAGGTGCCTCTGGGAGGCTTGAGGTTAAAAGTTGGGAGCAAGTGCTCCATGCAATTAGGGGTTTTCTGCCCTTTGATTATTTGTGGTTGTGAGCTGAGAGCTCAGAAATGATACTTGGGGCTCGAAGTCCAATTCTTGTAACAAACTGTAATTTGTAATTTCTTAATTTGTTGATCTGCTACTTGGTACCTGTTATACTCTGTTATTTGTTGATTTTGAAAAGAAAATATAACCTTTGTTAAAGTTTTACATTAACTTTAATTTTGTAGTTGAGACCTATTCCAGCCCTCACCTTCTTCCACCTCCGCCTACCACGGAGATCTCCGTAACAATTATTATTATTATTATTATTATTATTATTATTATTATTATTATTATTATTATTATTATTATTATTATTATTATTATTATTCAACCGATTTTGGCCAATTATGGACCACGTAAATACCTTTTATATCAGCTTTCTTTGGCATCAATATTCCTTCATTCTCTTGCCTGCTTCTTTCATTTCATCCCTCCGGTGTTGTTTCTCCTTGGTCGGTGTTTCTGGTTCCTGGAACCCCTCAAATGTCTGTATTTTGTTTCTGAATGTAGTTCTGCCGTGGATATATTTTTCCATGACGTCCATTTCCTGCATACTCTTCTTGAAGTTGCACCCGCCTATCGAGCGGTCAGTGCAAAGTTCTCCCGGTAACTCGATTTCTTCTCAGGGTATTCCATCCATCGCTCATAAAATCTGTGATTTTATATGGTTAGTTTTTTACGTGGTTTCGCAAGAGACTCGGTCTGTTGAGATGCACATCATGGGAATACCTATACGCTCAAATAAGGACCTATGGCCGAAAACCTCAAAAAGAATCTCTTTCTTTTTGTCAAACTCATAAATTACTTATATCTACAACACTTATTAACTAACTTACAAACTAGCCGTTACCCAAAAGGAACTCAAAACACAGTAACTTTCTAAAAGAAAAATATAAGAAAATTTATTGAATAAATCATGTTCATTGTAAGTTAATGTGAATTCTGGGTAGTATTATCTTAAGAATATTTAAGCATAAAGGATTAGAGTCAGCGCTGGCTTAAATAAAAGTAAAATAATTAAGCTTTAAATTATTTACATTCTTTCTCATTTAATGTTCAAGTTCATATTAGTTATTTACTTCTATACTCGTAGCCATGTTCCGAAATGTATTTGATTTACTCAAATTATATTCAAGAGATCACTGAGCAATCACGGTCTCCATATAAATACTCGTTGTGAATACTGTCACGCTAATTATATAAATTATTCTCACCACATTTAAGTCATCTCACTATGATAAAAATAGATGGATTGCTAAATTGAAACGTAATAAAAATTAAATGGGATAAAGTCAGATTGCGAATGTAAATCTGATCATATCTTTACGTATGTATTTCCCAAACAAACTCTTGCGTGAATGTGAAATCGTAAAACTGCTCTCCAAATTTTCCATTCATAAATCTGAACTCTGATTATTTGGTCACTTATCTTGAATACGCATAAATAACAACTTACGGGCTAAGACAATACCTCCCTAGAGCCTACGACATATGGCTCCTAACTAACCATTATCCTATTCTTTATATTTAAAACACTTCAATTGAAATCATATCTGCGTGAAAAGAAATGAACATCTATCTAACTGTTCAAGTAGTTTCCGATCCACACACTCCTCCATCAACGGCTCAATGTGCTTTAGCTAACTGCTCCTACTCAATATCTCTTATGTGTACGAGCTACTCAACTCGTATGGACAGTACAGAATGAAATTAATACGTATTATATTGAAACATCACCACACCAAAGAATATCACATGTATACTTAGTCATGAGCCTAGTAAACCGTATATTAAAGAACTCTCTTATACTCGGTACATGCCATTTACCAATGTCAGATAAAAACTGTCACGATACACAATTCTACCATAATACATGTCAATCTTACCTTAAAATGGTCATCTGCGCGATGTTCACACTTTGACATATTCTTTCCATTTGACACAGAAACTCACCTCATGCAAATCTAACACAACGTTTCCTTGGCGAATAGCAATTCTATCTCATACCGCAGAACATAAATCAACATCTGCATTCCAAATATTCCTTAAGATGCTCCAATAAATAACCATATTTCAACACCATTCCAATATACATTAACAAACCACTGGCATACTTATTGCCGTACGCATATAGCCGATTACACCCAAAACTATATGCCAAACATTTTAGAATTGCCTTGTAATAAACGCATTTTAACAACCTCTTATCTTAAAAACAGCAGTTTGAGTTCAATGCCCTCTTTCTATGAAGAAAGGAATACGTAACTTAACTATATTCATCTGTATCGCGCAGGTAAATTCGTGACGTAATCTTTGTACAGGTAAACGAGATTAATCGAAGTTTCACTAGTTAAATAGACTCATTGCTATTAGATCTTCACAAGAAACACTTCTTTCATTTACTCATGCTTGTTTCTACGGTATGTATGCAAGTGCGGTAGCCTGTATATGATTTAATAGAATTCTAATTCTACACTGCCATCTTATCTTATAACCTTAAATATCTCACACTTCACTTTATGTTTCACACACGTTCTTAATTAATTCATAAATATCACCAATTATTCAGCACTTGCCGAAGTTAGAGTGAGGGTGTAGATTGCAAGAAACTACTCTACTAAAAAATGTATGGACTTAGCTCGTCAGATGTTATGTTTGGTCTGGTTGTCGCTCCATTCCTTGGTTGTGGTTAGACCCTCTGTTAGGATCTGGATCTCCGGTTGGATAACGTCTTCCCGGTCATCGGCTGGTCACATGGCTGGCCGGTCCAATTCCTCATCGTCTGGTCCTCTGGCTGGCCGGTGCTCATCCCCAGTTCAGTCCATCATGTAGATCTAGCAAGCAGTCATCATTCCAAATCTGCAGTCAGCGTAGAAAATTCCTTATGCGGAGCAATCAGTCATGATATATTCCATAGTTCTACTGCTATTCTAAACGACGAAGTTTTCTTCGGTTGGAATAAGTTCTCCGTATATAGATATTAAGTTTATAACCACAGGGGTAACTTTCTTCTCATACGAAATTATCGGTTCTGGAATATGGTGAGTCCTTATTCTTCAATCGCAGAGTGGTTGCTCACCGGACCCAAGTCAGACGTATCTCAACACGAATTGCTTATTTCTATAATATTTCGTCTCTTTTATAACATACGTCGGTAAATTATTTTATCAGATGTTATCACCGATTGTAAAACAGTCAATATCTTCCTCAGGAGTTTAGGATAATCTTCAAATGTAAAGCTTGGCTTGTATTTGCGTCTTACTTCTGCAGTTGAAATTTTTAGAGTATATTTTTAAACAATCATTCTGCTGCTATATTTTTTCAAAACAATTCAAAATGAGCCTCTACTGTCCTGCAGAGTCTTCCAAATCAGTCCGTTCCGTGACGTGCATGGTCTCTTATATGCCGTATTAATAAGAAGTTCATTGCCTTAATAGATCGCATGGGCCATACCTTCCTACGCCGCCATTTTGTAAATGGTCTACGAGATGCGAACGGGCAAAAAGTCAATAAATCATTGTTCATGTGAGTTCGACTTATTAAAATGATTTACAAAACTCCTGGTGGGCCTGTCTTCGCTTATTTTCGAAACGAGCCCGAAGAATTTACTGTAATCCTTTAAGAGATAGATTTTAAAGATTACAAAATCATAGTCACCTCAATATGACTGAGCTCGATAGCTGCAGTCGCATAAGTGCGGCCAGTATCCAGTAATCAGGAGATAGTGGGTTCGAACTCCACTGTCGGCAGCCCTGAAGATGGTTTTCCTTGGTTACCCATTTTCACACCAGGCAAATGTTGGGGCTGTACCTTAATTAAGGCCACTGCCAATTCCTTCCCATTCCTAACCCTTTCCTATCGAATCGTTGAGATAAGACCTATCTGTGTCGCTGCGACGTAAAGCAAATAGCGTTTTCTTATGACATCTGATACCCCGCGGGATGTTTTGTAGAATTCTCTGTTGCTACCTGTCAGCGCATTTTCGGGCTCCAAAGACTTTTCTTTCTTTCTACTCGATTTCTTCTATGTCTTGTCTGGTTTTTAATCCTATGCATTCTAAAGCTTATAGCCAAGTTGATTGGATAAATGTCTGATAGTGTCTAAGCCTAGTTTTAATGCATTAATGATGATGATAATAATAATAATAATAATAATAATAATAATAATAATAATAATAATAATAATAATAATGTTGCCTGTCTCTGTGGTATAGCGGTTGGTGTGATTAGCTGCCACCCACAGAGGCCCGGGCTCGATTCCCGGCTTTGCCACGAAATTTGAAAAAGTGGCACGAGGGGTGGAACGGGGTTCACTCAGTCTCGGGTCCCTCCTCAGCCTACCTCGAAGTGGTTTACCGTGGTTTCCCACTTCTCCTTCAGGTAACTGCCGGGATGATATATCACTTAAGGCGCCACGGCCGCTTCATTCCCTCTTCCTTGTATATCCCTTCCAATTTATCATCCCCCACCCACAAGGTCCCTATTCTGTATAGCAGGTGAGGCCGCCTGGGTGAGGTACGTGTCCTCTTCTCAGTTGTATCCCAGACCCAAAGTCTCACGCTCAAGGGCACTGTCCTTGAGGCGGTAGAGGTGGGATCCCTCACTGAATCCGACGGAAAACCCAACCCTGTAGGGTAAACAGATAAGGCTTTACGTAAAACTAACTACTTTTTCGGTTTTCGGAGACGCCGAGGTGCCGGAATTTTTCCCGCAAGTGTTCTTTTATGTGCCAGTAAATCTGCCGACACGCGGCTGACGCATTTGAGCACCTTCAAATACCACCGGATTGAGTCAGGATCGAACCTGCGAAGTTTGGGTTAGAAGACAAGCGCTCAACCGTCTGAGCCACTCAAGCCAGCAGCCTTAATTGAGATTGCTTTCTTGTTGTATGCGTTATGTTCCTTCCTTTTTCCTTTTCTTCTTATTGCTACTGGTTTAACTTCGCATTAACACACAGGTTTTCGACGATGCAATGATGGAAAAGGGCTAAAATTGGGAATGTAGACACCGTGGTCTTAATTAAGACACAGCATCTGCGTGGCATGAAATTGTGAGAACCGAGCGAGTTGGCCGCGTGGTTGGGGTCGTGTAGATGTGAGCTTGCGTTCAGGAGATGGTGGTTCCGAATTCTGCCGCCGGAATCCCTGAAAATAGTTTTCTGTGGTTTCCTATTTCTCCCACCACGCAAATGCTGGGCCTGTACCCTAAGTAAGGCTACCTTGCCAATCCTAGCTTTCCCATTCTTGCGTCACCGGATACCTCTGATGTGTTACAGCAGCGCACTAGCAAACAAATGGACAGACAGCTACAGCAATTCCATATTTGGAGTTGAACGAGGTCTTGAAGTGTACACACGACAGGGCATATTTGACATTAGTAGTTTGTGTTTCCCCGCAATCACAAAATTCTCTCTGTTTCCGTAAATACCCCCACTTCTCGAGGTTGTCCCTCGATCGTTCAGTACCACTCCTCAAACGATTAAGTGACCTCCAAGTAGCACAGCTGAGCTGATATCAAGGAGGTTTCGGCGTTGCTACGGCGTCTCCAGACTCCGTCATTGGATTCAAGAACATACTGTAGGTTCACCGCAGTACCTTATTCAATCAATCACTACTGATCTGCAATTAGGGCAGTCGCCCAGGTGGCAGAGTTCAAATCTCTTGTTTTTCTAGCATTTTCTTAAATTATTTCAAAGAAATTGGAAATTTATTGAATATCTCCCTGGGTAAGTTATTCCAATCCCTAACTCCCCTTCCTATAAATGAATATTTCGATGGCTTTCTTTAAAAACCTCGTAAGTCTGAATACTCTTCCTATCCATTATATTCCTTAAGACTGGTCAAGCCTCCCAGACACATATTTATATGCAGTCCAAAAGAATAATTTTCGTTATGGTCATTTTCCTCTGCCAATTTGTAAAGGAAAATGAACCATAAGTACATTATACTGTAGGAGTGTGTAAAATTTGACATGCAAATAACATCCCTACAATACGGTACGGCAAGGTCCATTTTCCTTTAGACATTAGCAAAGGAAAATGAACACAGCGAAAATTATTCTTATGGACTGCATATAAATATATGTCCGGGAGGCGTGACCAGTCTTAAGGAATATAATGAGTAGGAAGAACATTTGGACATACGAGGTTTTAAAAGAAAGCCATCGATTTGCCCCAATTTGTCCTCATGAGTCGCAACTTTATCTTCATATTGTGATCTTTCCTACTTTTAAAGACGCCACTCAAACTTATTCGTCTACTAACTTTATCTCACGCCATCTCTCCGCTGACAGCTCGGAACATACCACTTAGTCGAGCAGGTCGTATTCTTTCCCCCAAGCCATCCCAACCCAAACTTTGCAACATTTTTGTAACGCTACTCTTTTGTTGGAAATCACCCAGAACAAATCGAGCTGCTTTTCTTTGGATTTTTCCAGTTCTTGAATCAAGTAATCCTGGTGAGGGTCCCATACACTGGAACCATACTCTAGTTGGGGTCTTACCAGAGATTTATATCGATGGCCTAGATTGAATACCTCGTATCTCAAAAAGTTCTTCCTATCCAATATTTCCCTTAAGACTCGTCACGCCTCCCAGCCACATTTGGATATGCAGCCCATCAGAACAATGTTCATTGGGTTTATTTTCCTATGCTAACGCGTAAAGGAAAATGAACCTCATAAAAATTATACTCTAGGAGTTAGCAAATACTTCACGTAAACATACTTTCCTATAGCACGGTACGGTAAGGTTCATTTTCCTTCACAAGTCGGCATAGGAATAAAGAACACAACGAACATTGTTTTGATGGACTGCATATCCATGTGTGGCTGGGAGGCGTAACCAGTCTTAAGGGAAATAATGGATAGGAAGAACTTTGTGAGATACGAGGTTTTCATTCTAGGCCATCGATATGCCTTCTCCTTTACATCCTTACTACAACCCCTAAACACCCTCATTACCATGTGCAGAGATCTGTACCCTTTATTTACAATCCCATTTATGTGATTACACCAATGAAGATCTTTCCTTATAATAACACCTAGATACAGGTACTTACAATGATCCCCAAAAGCAACTTTCACCCCATCAACGCAGTAATTAAAACTCAGAGGACTTTTCCTATTTGTGAAACTCATAACCTGACTTTTAACCCCGTTTATCAACATACCATTGCCTGCTGTCCATCTCACAACATTATCGAGGACACGTTGCAGTTGCTCACAATCTTGTAACTTATTTATTATTCTATACAGAATAACATCATCCGCAAAAAACCTTACCTTTGATTCCACTTCTTTATTCATATCATTTATATATATAAGAAAACATAAAGGTACAATAATACTGCCTTGAGGAATTCCACTCTTAATTATTACAGGGTCAGATAAAGCTTCGCCTACTCTAATTATCTGAGATCTATTTTCTAGAAATATATCAACCCATTCAGTCACTCTTTTGTCTAGTCCAATTGCACTCATTTTTAACAGTAGTCTCCCATGACCCACCCTATCAAGTGCTTTAGACAGGTCAATCGCGAAACAGTGAAGTCAGGTAAAGTTTCATGAGGTCCTTCTACTTTGCCAGAGCTGGTGATTTGTTTAAATTGGCAGAAACTTTGAGGTAGCTCTTTCTTGATTTTAATCGCACAGATTCAGATAAATCTTAAGGTGGCATTGGGATAGGACAGGACTAGGACTGGGGAGGACATGAGCGTGGCCCGAGCATTTGCTTTGTGTGAACATGAGAAACCACGAAAAACCATTTTCAACGCTGCCAACTTTGAGGTTTGAACCCACCATCTTCCGAATGCAAGCTAATAGCTATTTTACCCAAACCGCACCTGCAAATCGCTTGGTGGTGGTTGGAAGGATGATGTGTTGTGTCGAAATGAATATATGTGATAAGGAGCACATAAAGATCCAGTCCCCGAGCCAGAAGAATTGGTCACACACGGGTAAAATCTTCAGCACGGCTGGGAATCGAACCCATGGTCACTGAACTGAAGATCACAACGCGGACCATTCTGCAGAGGAGCCAGACGCAGGGGTGCATTATTTTTCTTTCTTTCTTTCTTTCTTTCTTTCTTTCTTTCTTCCTTTCTTTCTTTCTTTCTTTCTTTCTTTCTTTCTTTCTTTCTTAATCCGCTTAACTTCCAGGATTGTTTTTCCCTCGGACTCAGCGAAGGATCCCACCTCTACCGCCTCAAGGACAGTGTCCTGGAGCGTAAGAATTTATGTCTGGGATACAACTAGAAAGGGGGACCAGTACCTCACCCAGGTGGCCTCACCTTCAATGCTGAACAGGCGCCTTGTGGGAGATGGGAATATTGGGAGGGATAGACAAGGAAGAGGGAAGGAAGCGGCCATGGACTCAAGATAGATACCATCCCGGCATTTGTGTGGGATAGAAGTGGGAAACCACGTAAAACTACTTCGAGGATAGCTGAGATGGGAATCGAAGCCTCCCCACCCCCGACCCCCACCACACCACTACTTAGTTGACCACCCGAGGCTATGTGGACCCATTTCCCGCCCTCGTACCACTTTTGAAATTGCATGGCAGAGCTGGGAATCGAACCCGGGCCTCCGGGGGTGGCAACTAATCATATTAACCACTACAGAGGCGGGCAGGGGTGAATTCTACTGAACTAAAATCAAATTCCATGGAGGAAGAAATAAAGTAAGTCAGCTTGTAGTTTTTCATTATTGTTAATATTAGGATCATTGCTACGACCTCTAATTTTATGTGTAATCCGAACCACAGCGATGTGTCGTTTCAATTCAAAAATCCGACATGCATAAAGCGGGAATCGAACCACGGACGTCTAGGTGAGAATGTGGTACAAGGAGTCTGGCTCCCAGTGTTGTGAAGCTGTTGCCTCGCCATTGGTTGACCCTCATTGAGCCCAGAGGGCGTGCCTACGGCAGCCTCAACCAGGAGCAAGGAAGGCGCCAGCGAGTCTCTTGGAGCTCTGGGACTTGACGTCACTGACCTCCCTCTTCAAGGAAGTGTGACTGGAGCAAAAACCGCGAGCCACAGGCCTACGTGACCAGAGAGCTTCGCTATCATATCAGAATAGTGATTTCCTTGAAACTCAAAGTTAATGTTAGATATTCTTCCTGTCAGAGAATACACACTATGAACGGAAGGAAATTGTTGACCAGGAAACTGCTACTGATGATGATGATGTTGATGATGACTCGCAGGCATGACAGCAGAATGCATACTCGCTTGCTCTTCACTGAGGCGACCGTGGTTCGAATCCCGGACTATGAAGTTCGATTTTTAAAATAAAATAGTATGTGCCTGTGGTTCGGACTGAGCTTAAGACTGGATGTACTGTGGCAATGATAACTATATTTTATTGGTTTAATGTCCCATTAACTAATTTTGGAATTTTCGGAGACGCCAATTTGCCGGAATAGTGTCTCACGCTTTTACGTGCCGGTAAATATATCGACACCAGAGTGAAGTATTGAACCACCTTCAAATACCAGCATACTGACTAATGTCAATAGATGCTATGAAAAGTGCTGCATTATGAAAGTACTGGGTTCGAACCTCACGGTCGGCAACCGGTAAGGTGGTTTTTCGTGCTTTCCCACTTTAACACTAGGCCAATTTTGGGCGTGTGCCATAATTAAGGCCACGGTCGCTTCCTTTCCATTCCAAACTCTTTCCTCTCCTATATTCGCCATAAGACATCTTATCCGCATCGGTGCAACGTAAAGCAAAATGAAACAAATGTTGGTTAATTTTGGTGCAATATTAATAAGTGCCACTGAAATGAAATGGCGTATGGCTTTTAGTGCCGGGAGTTCCGAGGATATGTCCGGCTCGCCAGGTGCAGGTCTTTTGATTTGACGTCCGTAGGTGACCTGCGCGTCGTGATTAGGATGAAATGATGGTGAAGACGGCACATACACCCTGCTCCAGTGCCAGCGAAACTAACCAATGATGGTTAAAATTCCCGACCCTGCGTGGAATCGAATTCGGGGCTCCTGTGACCAAAGGCCAGCACGCTAACCATTTAGCCACGGAGCCGGACAAGTGCCACTGAGGGGAGACCAATAACAACCTACTCAAACCTCATCTCGCACGGCTGAAAATAGCACAGTTGGGGTTTCTTCATGGACCACTTAGAAATTCGACCGTGTGAGCTGCCTATTAGAACACAGAGAAATGAAAAAGGGAACCATACTGAATGTACATCGTTTTAAAAGGTAAATCATTCTGTTTTACATTATACATGCATCTATTTTTTTTTTTTTTTTGCTAATTGCTTTACGTCGCACCGACACAGATAGGTCTTATGGCGAAAGGGCTAGGACTGGGAAGGAAGCGGCCGTGGCCTTAATTAAGGTACAGCCCCAGCATTTGCCTGGTGTGAAAATGGGAAACCACGGAAAAACCATCTTCAGGGCTGCCGACAGTGGGGTTCGAACCTACTCTCTCCCGAATACTGGATACTGGCCGCAATTAAGCGACTGCAGCTATCGAGCTCGGTTACATGCATCTTCATTACAGACTTTTATGCATTTCATCCTTAAGTCAGCAAGCCTCTATTTGTAACTATCTGTGTGACCCCGTTTACTACCATACATCTTATCTTGAAAAACTGTTCCGTAAACTGATGAACTAGATCAATGGTGATGAAAGTGTGGCTCGAGTACCACTAGGAGAACGCGGAGTGGTTTCAAGGGATACGCAAATTTATCATAGCTTCTAACACATTTTAGCGAGCGGTTCAGAAATTAGTTTAGCCTGCTCATTTTCAATAAAACCTTATTTTACTTTAGTGTTTTTTTAATACACAGAGTTCCCTTTTCGAACTGAAAATGAAAACCTACAACCTGTTTTCCAGTCATTGACCAGGTCAGAGATGAAATGAATGAAACTCCCCCCTTGCGGCGAGGACAGGAATTGTGCCGGCTGCCGAGGCCTGTCGCACTCCTCTAGGGCAATGATTAATGGCTGACAGATGGAATGAAATGTTAATGGAGAGTGTTGCTGGAATGAGAGATGACCCCCTTTCCGAACTATTCATCCTAAAAATATGTGTCAGTTTGTACTTACTTATGCTGCATTGCTCTTCTTTAACTTTTTGTTTCGAAAACCACTCATTCGCTTTAGTTTTTTGGTTAGCAGTGTACACCCTAGTATAGTGGTTTTGTTGCATTAATACTCGTCTACATATAAAGCGTTGCTAGGCAATGAACACCTCGTAACTCTGCTCATGAGGAAACCACGTTTCTCCATCTGCCTCTTGAAGGCTTGCCGCGTTACCTGAGACAGGAACAGAAGACACCAATGGTCGAATAATTGGTCTATCGTTTAGCAATCAAAATACCTAGAACAGTTCTCGGGAAATTGCTCACCGATCAGCTTTGAACTTCTTCTGTAAACTTTACTCCGAAGGAGTTACGGGCTTTCCTTTGGCCAGCGACGATGTAAATATTATACATTGTTGTTATTATGGGGGTAAGGATAGTGTAGCAGCTTAGTTGTTTGCCTGTCATCCCGGCGACCTTGGGTAGATTCGTGGTTTTGCTGGGTTGAAAATACCATGGTGTCAGGAAGGCATGCAACCTTAAATTCCCCGGCCATAACTCTTTCATGCCTCAGTCAGTGCCTGCAGGGACCTTGAGCAAGCTGCTGAAGATGATGACGATGATGATGATGATGATGATGATGATTATTATTATTATTATTATTATTATTATTATTATTATTATTATTATTATTATTATCGTTATTATTATCATTATTATTATTATTATTATTATTATTATTATTATTATTATTATTATTGTTATTATTGTTACGGGGTTATCCGTGGAGCAGAAAGAGGTTAAAGTAGGTGCTGGGGTGAATGGGTCTAACTACAAAGTCAAAATTAATTAAAAGCTTAAACTGAAGGTTATATTTTCAGAACTCAAGATTTAACAATTTTTACAGGTACAAGTAGCAAACATTAAACAAGGTTGAAAAAAACAGATTCAGAACCTTAATATCTTGGGGGTTTAAGCCCCTGGCTTTACATTTCCTGAGCTACAAGCTCAAATTTACAAAGAGCAAAAATTTATTCAAGAGCAGAAATCCCCCTAATTCATGGAGCACTTGCTCCGAAAATACAATGTCTGGCTTTCCAGAGGCACTCGTTACAATCACAAAATTGAAAAAGAGCTATAATAGCCTCTCAGTTTCTTCTAGCCTATTCAAGGCAATATCAGAAAGTTACCATCACTTGCCATCAAGGCAAAACTTACAAACTACCGGGCGAGTCGGCCGTGCGCGTAGAGGCGCGCGGCTGTGAGCTTGCATCCGGGAGATAGTAGGTTCGAGTCCCACTATCGGCAGCCCTGAAGATGGTTTTCCGTGGTTTCCCATTTTCACACCAGGCAAATGCTGGGGCTGTACCTTAATTAAGGCCACGGCCGCTTCCTTCCAACTCCTAGGCCTTTCCTATCCCATCGTCGCCATAAGACCTATCTGTGTCGGTGCGACGTAAAGCCCCTAGCAAAAAAAAAAAAAACTTACAAACTGAAAGGTAATGTTATACAGGGGTATCTAGTACCCAACCTACAGGGCCTTCGCGGAAAAGAACAGGTTAAGTAGATCGCCCGAAACACAAATTGAATGGAGGCGTACAGTGCTACAAAATAGTGAAACCTTAAAAACCTAAAGGGCACTAGACCGGAGAAACAGGGCCTATTCCCAAACTACTGAGGTGACTCGTACAGGAAGTAATTTACCACATTACAGAATGAAATGCAGTTATAAACGTCAGACCAAAATGAAGGGAAGCTCGAGAGGGTAAATCACTCTCTATCCCCGATTTACAGTTAAAGAGTTTACGAAGTTTTTACATTAGCCGAAAGAATATTTACATTTTAGAAAAGTTGGTTACATAGTTAAAGATTCGGACCTATCCCTTGGGTTAAACTGCGGAGGTACCAAGAAATAAAGATGTTATGTGGCCATTACCTTGTAAATGTACTGCTGACCGATGAAAGAGGCCGCCCGCCTCCTACTTTGACACACACCCTCAATAAGATGACGATCAAGTGGCCAAGAAACGAGAAAAGCCGCAGGTTATAAACCCTCAGGGAAGGTTCGAGATAATTCACGATTAATCAAGACACACCCACTGAATTTTATTGGTCAATTTAAAAGTTACACTCAAAATCGAAGAAGAAGAAGAAGAAGAAGAAGAAGAAGAAGAAGAAGAAGAAGAAGAAGAAGACTGTGATAGGTTGAAAATTAATTACAGAAATTTGGGATTGGCTGGATTCAAAACTGGCAGAAATAAAAAGGAAATATTGCCAACCCAAAAATAAATGAACATCAATCAGAAAAAAACTTATGAATACAAAACTTCTTTGAATGATAACTTCTTATACCTCGCACCAGGGTGCATGAACATAGTTTTTAGTGGTGTCCCCTGTGGAAAAATGTCCAAACTTCTTGATGAATGTCAAACAAAACAAGTGGAAATGCACTCAGGTTAGCAAACAGTACAATAACAAAATTACATCATATTTCTGTGGTGACATCTTCTGAGTAAAGTTCCAAGTTGGTGTAATTTCAGTTTCGCTGTTTTACCAGTAGAGGAGTTCATCAGACGCTGAATTTGAATGCGCGGCGTAGAGGAGTACCTCCCGGTACAATTATTATTATTATTATTATTATTATTATTATTATTATTATTATTATTATTAGGCATCCAGCAAAAATCATATATTATTTCTGGTATAATCGCAATATACTCGTACTTCGGGGGTACGGCGGTAAAACAATTCGGTTTTTGGGGTACGCCAAATAAAAAGATTGAATACCACGGAACCAGATCTATCGCGTCCTTCAAAATAAAGGGCTTTAATTCATTCTAGAAGATACGTACATACATTATTTACTACGCACTTGTTAACATTTAATTGCTTTTAGAGGCAATATACGTTTTAAGCACCGTACCTTATACCTTAGGTAAAATGTTTTCCAGAAGATGTAATAATACACACACAGGCGTACAGTACTTGTATTACTGTATTTTACCCTCCTCACTCTCTTGAGGAGTTTTGAAAATTATTGATATTTCTAGGGTTCTTGGGGTTATCAGGTTCTCGGGTATCAAGTTTCAAGTTTCTAGGGTGCCTGGACGTCTCTCAGTAGTTCTTATATATTTTTATACCTATCTTTATATCGTTACACTTTGACTTTCATTCACTAATATAGGAGACTGATGTCTAGATAAGTTTATATTGAATTAGTGTAATTTTGTATTGGACAGCTTAGGTTTCTCGACTCCCTAACCTTTGCGGGATTTTAACCGCATCTAGTTACTCGTACATTAAGGCCCACGAGAGTTGGAGTTTGACTCTTAGCGCCACCGGCTAGAAAAATATGACTAACGCTGCTTGAAAATGGTCTTTTGCTATGGCAACGACAACAGAGACGCCACATTTATGGAAACCATCACCACGTGGGTTGGCTCGCTCTCAGTCGCTTTTGTGATATTTGGAGTGATCCTGTGTTAGCTGTGTTAGTTGTTGCTGCTTTATGTATTTACGTGCTTGTTTTCTGAATATTACTTTCGCTTTTTTGTTTTTTGTACGTTAATCAGTGACTAGTTCTACAGTTCTAGTCTGTATTTAACATGTGCACTTGTTGAGATTATTGTCAGAAACTGATGATTTTGATACTGATTATGAAATCTCATATTTATCGGCAATGACGCATTCTGTCTTAAATGCTAGAAATATTAGCATGAGCTTAGGAATCGGGTCAAAGTTTGTTGAATTGCATTAGGTCAACATGGTTTATTAAACACTTAGCCTGTATGAAAGGGCTATATGCCGCAGATGGCAGTAACTATGACATCTCAGCATTCATATATTTAAAAATAAGGAGCCATATGTGTACAGTTTTTAATGCGTGAAATATTTATTAAAATTTATTTCAAATTTTTGTTCAAACATTGCAATAATGGTAAAAATAAATGTCAAATATAAAACAATGTTTAACTCAATATAAAATTATTATATCATCATCTGGCCCGCCCTAAAATTTTAATCAGGAGCCGCCCCTGTACTGCTCCATCAGGAGCGTGAAATGCAGGAGAGGAAGAAACATAAATGTGTGTGTTATCTAGTTTTTAAATTCAGGTGTATTTAAATCAAATAAATAAATAAACGAATAAGAAAATACTGCACCTGGAAATCTTGTTAATAAATTCATACAGCATCTCGCTCTCTTAGCTGTTCGATGATTGTGTTGTTGCACGTGTTGATGTACGCCTTAATAACATGCCTAGTTCACGTGTCACTAAAAGGTGGGGAGACTAGGAAGTGACGTAAGTCTGACGTCAGAAGGAATGTTGATCTCCAGAAGTAAGCGGATAAACATGCCTATGAACTAAACCGCAAGTTCTAAAACACTGTCAAGTTTCAGTCCCCATCCTTCTCAGAATAGCTCTTAATCTTTCAGCTGACTCACCAGAAACTTTTCTAGAAATGTGAATGATCTAATTATTGACAAACTTTTCTTCAGTCCCTCGGGAAGTTCAGTATTTCACATTTTCGTAATTAATGAAAACGAGTGCTACAGAAAGCTGCGGTTGTCTGTTTACTCTCTGGAAGGAAGGAGAAAATTGACACATCCGACAGGTTCCATAGTTCTTACTGAATCACAGTTAATAATAATTTGGTCTTCCTACTGCAGTCCTTGTAAGGCCGAACCTCCGATAAAGGTGGATGTGGTAAGTAAATTGCGTATCATTGTACTGGACGGAAGGGCAGAGTTAGTTGTAGGAATTCTAGGGGCAGAACAAACATCCATACATTGATGCGTCATGGAATGGTGTTTTGAACGTGACATAGAAACTGTTTGAGGTGTACATTATAGGACGGTTTCAGCATCAAACGTAATTCCGAGGCGTATCACGGTCAGCGTAAAGGCCGTGGAATTAAGCGAACAGCAGTGATATACAGAGATTCCTGACATCGGCAGCACTCTGAATGGGCACGTTCCTCTCGAATTACAATCATAAGGTGTCTTGTTCTTCCTTCTCTAGTTAAAAGTGGGAATGCTGCGCTGTTATTGATACTAATAAATGTCGATATTTTCTATCGATATTCGATTTTCAGTTTCGATATTTAGTGGCATCGATACAATGTTATCATAATACCGATATCGGAACGATCGTTAGGAAAAATTAAGGAATAGCGGTATTAATCGAACAATGCGAACAGAATTACAATTAAGAATACACTCCACGAGTAGTCTATTACTGTAACAGGAAGGCACGAATTATTTTAATATAGAAAAAATGGTAGTGGCCAATAACAAGGACTTTTGTCCTTATGTTGTTCGTTATCCATTCAGTTATCTGTGTTCTGTATGTGTTTAGTTGCTGTTGGCTTGTTGCATGTTCTAGATATTTTTACTCTGCGTGTAAATCAGAAGCATTCATAGCATAAATATTTCTGCGTTGGTACTTTCTAGTGAAAGTTACTTTGAATTGTGAAAATGGCTCCTCCGACTAGTGGATGTACCAAAAGTTGAATGTCACATTTTGTAAGCAATGTTCTAAACATGGCAAGTTCTGTGCAAATACAACAAACTTTAAACACAATATTTTGATGGCTATATTTCACTAGTACGTAAGCCTGTCTTCGACAGTCGAAATCACTGTCTACAAAGCAATAGGAAATTCTAAATGGACTATTAATATGTCTTGTGAATAAAAGTTACACTTTCCAGGTTTTGTACGGCGTTCGAATAGAAACAAATCAGGTATTGTAGAATTTCCTCACAAACCAAATTGAGTGCAGTTGTAGCTCGGAGTTCTATTGGATCTGCGTACTCTTGAGGAAGCTGCGTACAGTAGTCTAAAACGAATCACCATCAACAGCGTCATGTGCTCTTCCTCCATATGAGCTCTGCGGAGAGGTTTGGAATTTAATCCAGACTTTTGGCTCGCATTCTAGTGATAAGGAATTCCATAAAACCACCTCCCCTACACTGCCGAGCAACATTCTAATGAAAAAAATATATTTCCAACGAATGGGATTCGAACCGGCTAACCACCTTAACGCTTTAACGACCATCGGCACCAGCTGGGCTGCTCTATCTCGTGCTTATCAATAGAGATGAAACCCAGAATGGGAAAAAAATTCATTCATTTCACTGAAAGTTAGTATTTTTCACAGAACAGCTCAAGTATGATGGTCATCATTGCATTGTTCATGAGACCCATAACTGGTACCAGTCTCACAAATGCATCCGTGGAAGGCACCAGAAGCCAGGACATACGCAGTTCGACATCATGGCGATAGTGATAGCTGTGTACCTATGGCGAATGTGCGACGACTTCGCTTATAGAAATACAAATTTTTCTTTAAAAAAGTACAAAAGGCGTGGTCGTGAGAGGTTCATTGTATTTTTCTTGTGAAGAAGACATAACATCTGCAGATGTTGAAACCCTTTCGTTTCCTCAATATGACTTTAAATGACAGGCAGAATTACATATTTTTCTGTTGGAACTGTCATGATCCCATCTTTAACGTAATTCAATATAATTTCAAATCCTTGTACTTGAAATTTCTATCAATTGATGTAAAAAAATATTGATATTTTGTTTTGATAATGTCAGCATGTCATCGAATGAAATATTGGTATTTTAATATATGGAAACATCCCTAGTACTGTATGTTACTTTGGAATAATCTCTAATGAGAGCGAGACTAACCTGTACCCCACGTTCCTAACAGGTTCCGTGCGTGTCAGGTGTGTGTGCGGAAGTCTCTCGCATTTAGATTGTCGGTCGAATGGAAGACAAAGGGGTTTCGTTTATTTAAGCATAATAACGACTGGAAGGTGAGAACTACCTTAGATTTCATTGGGAAATACTCTACTTAAGGGATTATGAAGATAGTTTCTCTGCAATTGTACAAAAGGTTAACGGAGAGCACAGCAGCTAGTATTATGTATGTCTAATTGTTACAGCGAATGAGCTTTTGCTACCGCTTTTTGGTTTAAAAATTGAAGCCTGGAAGAAAGTTACCGAGGTCACCGTCGGTGAACTGTACCAGACAGTATATCGATGGCATTCTTTAAAAACCTCGTAAGTCCGAATACTCTTCCTATCCATGATATTCCTTAAGACTGGTCACGCCTCCCAGTCACATATTTATATGCAATCCAAAAGAATAATTTTCGTTACGGTCATTTTCCTCTGCCACCTTGTAAAGGAAAATGAACCTTAAATACCTTATACTGTAGGAGTGTGTAAATTTACTATGCAATCAACATCCCTACAATACGGTACAGTAAGGTCCATTTTCCTTTAGACATTAGCAAAGGAAAATGAACACAGCGAAAATTATTCTGACGGACTGCATACAAATATATGACCGGGAGGCGTGACCAGTCTTAAGGAATACAATGGGTAGGAAGACCATTTGGACATAGGTACGAGGTTCTAAAAGAAAGCCATCGATATGCACAACAACAAAATTACATGGGTGAGTATATAAAAGAAAATTGCATACTATTCTTGGGAATTTATTAAGAAATTACGTGTGGTAAATTCTTTAACATTAATGTTTACTTAATGTTATAGTGTAGTCGTTTCATCTAGAATTATATTTTTTTAAATTATTTTCCATTGAAAACCATAATTTAAATACAATCCTAAAAATGACATTGTCTCCATTAAAGTTTGTAGTTTGTTTTTTGAGTCATCAGTCCATAGATTGTTTTGAGGTTCATACCCCACTGTCGGCAGCCCTGAAGATGGTTTTCCGTGGTTTCCAATTTTCACAGGCAAATGTTGGGGCTGCACCTTAATTAAGGCCACGGCTGCTTCCTTCCCGCTCCTAGCCCGTTCCTGTCCCATCGTCGCCGCAAGACCTATCTGTGTCAAATTGTAAAAAAAAAAAAATATTGTTTTGATGCATTTCTACTTAACCACCACATTCTACATCTGTTGTAATCTGCTTTTCATTTTTATACCTTGGTCGCTCCCTACCGTTCTTGCCTCCTACATTTCCCTCAAAAAACTAACTGAACAAGTCCTGGGTGTCTTAAGATGTCTCCTATCATTCTATCTCTACTTCTCGCCAAATTTATCCAAATCTATCTCCTGTCACCAATTCGATTCAATATCCGTTCATTCGTGATTCGATCTATTCATCTCACCTTCGACATTTTTCTGTAACACTACATTTCAAAAGTTTTTATTCTCTTTCTTTCTGAACTAGATATTGTCCATGTTTCACTTACATACAATGCCATGCTCCATACGAAAGTCTACGAAACATTTTTCTAATCCCCATATCACTGTTTGAAGTGAGCAAATATCTTTCCATAAGAAAGACCTTCCTTGCTTGTGCTATTCTACATTTTATATCCTCTTTACTTCTGCCATCATAAGTAATTTTACTACCGAAACAACAATATTCATCTACTTCCTTGAATACTTAATTTATTACCTGCATCACCTGACTTTGTTCGACTGCACTCCATTACTTTTGTTTTGGATTTATTTATTTTCATCTTGCATTCCTTCACCAAGACTGTGTCCACACCATTCAACAATTTCTACACATCTTCTGCACACTGGGATAAAAATGACAATATCATCGTCAAATCTCCGTGTTTTGATTTCCTCTCCTTGGATTGTGATTCCCTTTCCAAATTCCTCTTTGATTTGCTTTACCTCCTGTTGTATGCAAGCATTGAAAAGGCATACCTAAGGCATATTTGTTTTTGGCAAGGAACTGATCCCTCATCACAACAAAATATACCCACAAAATAACAGTTTACAAAAAAAGTAAAGTGACATGACATAAACCAACAGTCAAAATATTGACAATATCACTTGTTTATAGGCTTGCAGTACACTTCACAGCACGCTGCTTGTTTCATTGTTTATATATTTATATTATTATATTTGGTACACAGTACTCCTCATACACAAAGAGAATATCACCGCAGCTGCACAGAACTGCTAGTGGAAACGGACTAGAGCAGAGATGAGCAGTAAACTACTGCTTTCATCCGCGATTCCACTGAAGCTAAACTTGTAGGATTCCAGCAAGATATAGCAAATACCTTGGATTCTGGAGGTCAAATGGACTGTATCGCGATTGACATGTCTAAAGCATTTGATAGGGTGGATCATGGGAGACTACTGGAAAAAATGAGTGCAATTGGACTAGACAAAAGAGTGACTGAATGGGTTGCTATATTTCTAGAAAATAGATCTCAGAGAGTTAGAGTAGGTGAAGCTTTGTCTGACCCTGTAATAGTTGAGAGGGGAGTTCTTCAGGGCAGTGTTATCGGACCTTTATGTTTTCTTATATATATATAAATGATATGAGTAAAGGAGTGGAATCGGAGGTAAGGCTTTTTGCGGATGATGTTATTCTCTATAGAGTGATAAATAAGTTACAAGATTGTGAGCAACTGCAACGTGACCTCGAAAATGTTGTTAGATGGACAGCAGGCAATGGTATGTTGATAAACGGGGCTAAAAGTCAGGTTGTGAGTTTCACAAATAGGAAAAGTCCTCTCAGTTTTAATTACTGCGTTGATGGGGTGAAAGTTCCTTTTGGGGATCATTGTAAGTATCTAGGTGTTAATATAAGGAATGATATTCACTGGGGTAATCACATAAATGGGATTGTAAATAAAGGGTACCGATCTCTACACATGGTTATGAGGGTGTTTAGGGGTTGTAGTAAGGATGTAAAGGAGAGGGCATATAAGTCTCTGGTAAGACCCCAACTAGAGTATGGTTCCAGTCTATGGGACCCTCACCAGGATTACCTGATTCAAGAACTGGAAAAAATCCAAAGAAAAGCAGCTCGATTTGTTCTGGGTGATTTCCGACAAAAGAGTAGCATTACAAAAATGTTGCAATGTTTGGGTTGGGAAGAATTGAGAGAAAGAAGAAGAGCTGCTCGACTAAGTGGTATGTTCCGAGCTGTCAGCGGAGAGATGGCGTGGAATGACATTAGTAGACGAATAGGTTTGAATGGCGGGGGTAAAATACCAGCACTCTTATCTATATAATTAAGTATGAGGTGAGGAAATGAGTAACGCATGGTTGTTCGTGAGCAGCGACGATCTGTAAGCGAAGCCTAGCACACCTTTTCCCCCGGTACCCGCACCTATCGGACTTAAGCAGCAAGCCACGCGAAGAGTATCGAGGGAAGAGGGACACAGAGCCTGGGCTGCAAGATCAGGCTCTCAGAAATACGTGCGACGTTTCTTCTCATTGCTTTCCAGTTTTGTAAATGGAACAATGCGTCAGACGCTTACTTTATAACAGAGTAGAACAGTGAATTGCTCTCAGACACAAAATACACTGACTGACAGAGCAAATGCAACACCAAGAAGGAGTGGTTCGAAAGGGATGAAAGTTGGGGAAAAAACAGAGACGGCACGGACGAATAATTGATGTTTATTTCAAACCGATATGCAGGTTACACAATGCGCACGGCATCGACTCAGTAGGATGTAGGACCACCGCGAGCGGCGATGCACGCAGAAACACGTCGAGGTACAGAGTCAATAAGAGTGCGGATGGTGTCCTGAGGGATGGTTCTCCATTCTCTGTCAACCATTTGCCACAGTTGGTCGTCCGTACGAGGCTGGGACAGAGTTTGCAAACGGCGTCCAATGAGATCCCACACGTGTTCGATTGGTGAGAGATCCGGAGAGTACGCTGGCCACGGAAGCATCTGTACACCTCGTAGAGCCTGTTGGGAGATGCGAGCAGTGTGTGGGCGGGCATTATCATGCTGAAACAGAGCATTGGGCAGCCCCTGAAGGTACGGGAGTGCCACCGGCCGCAGCACATGCTGCACGTAGCGGTGGGCATTTAACGTGCCTTGAATACGCACTAGAGGTGACGTGGAATCATACAATAGCAATAGCGCCCCAAACCATGATGCCGCGTTGTCTAGTGGTAGGGCGCTCCACAGTTACTGCCGGATTTTACCTTTCTCCACGCCGACGCCACACTCGTCTGCGGTGACTATCACTGACAGAACAGAAGCGTGACTCATCGGAGAACACGACGTTCCGCCATTCCCTCATCCAAGTCGCTCTAGCCCGGCACCATGCCAGGCGTGCACGTCTATGCTGTGGAGTCAATGGTAGTCTTCTGAGCGGACGCCGGGAGTGCAGGCCTCCTTCAACCAATCGACGGGAAATTGTTCTGGTCGATATTGGAACAGCCAGGGTGTCTTGCACATGCTGAAGAATGGCGGTTGACGTGGCGTGCGGGGCTGCCACCGCTTGGCGGCAGATGCGCCGATCGTCGCGTGCTGACGTCACTCGGGCTGCGCCTGGACCCCTCGCACGTGCCACATGTCCCTGCGCCAGGCGCTGCACCGTGGACACATCCCTATGGGTATCGGCTGCGATTTGACGAAGCGACCAACCTGCCCTTTTCAGCCCGATCACCATACCCCTCGTAAAGTCGTCTGTCTGCTGGAAATGCCTCCGTTGACGGCGGCCTGGCATTCTTAGCTATACACGTGTCATGTGGCACACGACAACACGTTCTACAATGACTGTCGGCTGAGAAATCACGGTACGAAGTGGGCCATTCGCCAACGCCGTGTCCCATTTATCGTTCGCTACGTGCGCAGCACAGCGGCGCATTTCACATCATGAGCATATCTCAGTGACGTCAGTCTACCCTGCAATTGGCATAAAGTTCTGACCACTCCTTCTTGGTGTTGCATTTGCTCTGTCAGTCAGTGTATATCAATTACCATGTTCTCGGACACGCTGATCACGAAAATAACATTGGTTTTCTTCGTATCACCTTTGTTACTTTCTTCGAGAGCGGAAGTCGCTATTATCCTCCTGCCTGGGCAACTTTCTTGTTAAACCCCTTGGTTTTATTACTCTAAAGCAGTTGACTATTCCGTTAATATGAAAGAAACATATGATAGCATGGAAACAATTCTTAAGGCTTTGAACTATACAGAACATGGTTGGCAGATTCATGCAGATCTAAAAGTGATAGGTATGCAAACAGGAATGCAGCCAGGAGTCACAAACATTTTGTGTGAGTGAGACAGTCCAAATAAGCGTAATAATTATGAAATTAGAAAGTGGTCATCCTGAGAAAGTGTAGTATTAGGATTAAAATGTGTTAAAAACTTGCCACGTGCCACTTGTTGATGTCACCAAAATAATTTTTCTCCTTTAGCATATCACACTGGGGTTGATGAAGACATATCAGGAAGGACATTTCAGTACTTAAGGGGAAAACTTCAAAGGTCGAATGAAGCAAAACTAAAGGAAGGTACCTTTATAGGGCCACAAATATGCGATCTCTTACATGATTCTGTATTCGAGCGGACTCTCATTCATGTTGAAAAGAAAAGCCAAGCTTGCTTTTAAATCTGTTTGTGTGAATTTTCTGGGAAACTATAGAGCAGACAATTACAGAGTTATGAGTTATGGTGGAAGATTTGTTGAGGGCTTACAAGACACTGGATGCAACATGACCCTTAAAATTCACTTCCTATATTCGCACTTGAATCTCTTTCCACCGAACCTTGGTGAAGTCGGTGATGAGGGTGGGGAAAGGGTTCATCAGGACTTATTAGAAATGGAAAGGCGATAAAAATGGAAATCATAGTCCAAGATGCTTGCTGATTACTGATGGCAGCTTATCGCAGATGTTTCGGAGCCATCTTCGAGAAAAAAGATTTAAGCAGAAAATAATGTTTACTATATAAAGTTAATTGCAACATAAATACAATTTTAGAATACTTAATATATTTCAGTTGTTGTGTATTTTGGATTATGGATGGTTTAGTTTGAAATTACACCAAATATAATAATATAAAATAATAGAAAACTGCAAATAAAAAACAGTGAATTATATAGCCTATGCAGTAGGTTGCAGGAAGTTCATCATGTCTTCTCAAATAACTGTTAGATGATGGAGAAACACGAGCTTTAGATTCGAAATCAGCATATCGTCGTTGCCAGGACATTACCTCCTATGTGATAAAATTTTTGGAGGTATAATGACCCGCAGCACATACATTATGAAGAGCGAGAATGCTTTGACAATATTCACACAATATTGCACCTTAGATGACAGAACCTTACCGGCCAAAGTTCTAAGATAAAATATTTCACATAGGAGGTTTTGTCCCGGCAGCGACGATATGCTTTAGATTCCCATCGTCCTCACTTGAGGTTTGGGCTTCATCGATAGCCTTTGTATACGCCGCTGAGTAACACCCAGCTCAAAAGAGCAGATAATTACAGCCAGTGGATCACTGGCGTCATTTTTAGAATACAATCTCGGCGTCCTTCCATGAATGAATATATTTACAAATTCACCAAGGTGATTATTCTCCCAGGAGGCCTGTGTCATGACTTGTACTGACAGGTAACGCATATGCTGTCGTGCGATTCACCGCGCCCAAGTAGCACTTCGTGAGGCGAAAACATTTCTACTTAGAGATTACATCGGCTTGTTGAAGAAGCCGATAGCACTGTGTTGAGCTTGCCAGATAGACACAGACACAGGCGTTAAAAGATCGGCGTGAAATGAATATATACATATGCCTTTCTGAATGCTTTAAGAGTTCAGCCGCAGATGTGTCGACCAAGGTAAATGCAGTATAACAAAGCAAACCAACTCGTTGTTTTCCTTACTAGAATCTTACTTCCACCTTTAGAACTCCATGACCTCGATTTTAGGAACCTTGAAATATGAATAATCAAACTTTTTTTCTTTATTTATTTTTCCCTTCTTTCCTTAAAAATAGTGATATCGTAAGTTTTTTCTTCTCTGCCTTAAGGCAAACTGCTTTGCCGTTTTTCTCTCTGTGTTCCCTGTTTAAACCCATTATAGATCACTGGTGTATCACCTTTTTAACCCATCTTAATATTATTTTCATTTACTCATTCAGTTACTGCTCAAACAAATTCAAGAACAAATATATGAATATTCAAATTTTGGAAGATTTAACAACATTGAATCTGATATTAACAGATTCAGTTTCTTATTTGCAAAGTAACATTCAACCAGTATTCGCATATTCATGTTCTATACAGAGTGGTAGGAAACAACATGAAACGGGTATATGAGCGTTAAAGGGTTGGTCATACTGATAATTAATTGGAAAAATAATTGGATATCTCGTGCTGTTTTCGTTTTTACAGCTGCTGAAGTTAGCCAATCAGATCGCTTCGCGGGCGACTTCAGATGGGGTTTGGGAGGTGGTGTTGCTAAATCTACACGTGGCTTATGACTGGCTTGAGAGCGCCAATAGAAGAAATAAACTTCTCCAGGGGAGGGAGTTGAACAAGGACCTCCCTGCTGATAGGTTCGGCCCACAGCAAGCACGCTACGGTGGCATTGGCTGAAACTCACGGTGTGTTAGTGTTTGACGCTCATTTCTTGACATGGCTCTCAAACCGACCAAGCCACGTACAGATTTAGTAACACCACCGTGTAAGGCTCATTTGAATTCACCCGCGGAGCCATCTGATTGGCTAAATTCAGCAGCTGATAAAATGACAACGGCGCGAGATGTCGACGTATTTTTTTTTAATTATCTAAGAGTATGACCAACGCTCTAACACTCAAATACGCGGTTCACGTTGTTTTAGACCACCATGTATATGCGCTCTATCGATACACCCGCTCGTCTATATTTCCTGCTGCTCTTTTCGTCTTTCACATCCAATTCTTCTCTTCATGTCCTCCAGATAATTTTTGCTTGATGGACTTCCCTTTTTCATCCCCAAAACGTTGCCCTCGAAAATTTTGATGAAAATGCCGTCTTCTTCTTCTTCTTCTTCTTCTTCTCTTTGTTTCGGCCATCTGAGGACCACGTTAATTCGTATCAGCTTCGTTTCTTTTGGTCGTTTTCTTTGTCCAATATTCTTGCATTCTCATACTTTTTGTATAGGAGGTACACCAACTCCGTACATTCAAACTAAGCGCCTTTTAAAAGGCCATCTATAATATGAACGGTGAAGCTCATTTCGGAGGAAGTTTGAACGTTTATCGCCAGATGTCTCTACTGTCGATTTATGTGCTCCCTCTGGGGAGAGGATGGACAATTAATTTTTAAGAAAGATTTTCTACTCATTAGTTGGTAAAACTGAATTGTTTATAGATTGTTTTTGGAGGGCTAAGGTTATCAGTATTTCTATCTCTTCCCGCCGGCGTAAAAAGTTAACAAATAATGAATTTTTGGAATTTATTTAATCATCCAATCAAATTTGAGTGTGTGTGTTCAGTGCTTCGGCCCAGAGAATTCTGGAACCATCCTCTCAGCTATAAAAGCTGGGACTTTTTGGGCCATGTTGTCTTATGATCGCTCCAGTCCAACAGTATAGTGTGTTCATGCCTCGCCCATCTTCGGAAGGCCCTCCAGCTCAAGGTAATGGGAGACATAATTTAATCACGTAATAGTAAAGAGTGGAAACCCTCTTTTGTTCCCCTTCAACTTGGTATTGAGGTAACTATCGTTTTGTAAAGCTTAAAAATTTCCTTTTGTAAAGTAAATCTTTCTCTCCATCTAGTCACCTCCATAGTATAGGCTTATCTTCTGTAACTTAGGTCCATCAGCCCACATAGGTTTTAGGGTATTTTCAAGTGAATTTCAAAGGAATGCAAGTGATCTTTTTTTTTTTGCTAGGGGCTTTACGTCGCACCGACACACATACGTCTTATGGCGACGATGGGATGGGAAAGGCCTAGGAGTTGGAAGGAAGCGGCCGTGGCCTTAATTAAGGTACAGCCCCAGCATTTGCCTGGTGTGAAAATGGGAAACCACGGAAGACCATTTTCAGGGCTGCCGATAGTGGGATTCGAACCTACTATCTCCCGGATGCAAGCTCACAGCCGCGCGCCTCTACGCGCACGGCCAACTCGCCCGGTGCAAGTGATCACCTCCTAACGTTTTTACTTTCGGCCAATAACTTGAACCTTTTCTTTTTCACTCAGGCCAGGTAGCATAGGTACTTATTACCCCTGTTAACTATTCTGTTTCCTATTTAATGCAATGTAGACTGTCGAGCGGGTAAGACAGTGGAAACTGTTGTTGTTTACCTAATGTAAAAAGTAGAATTGTGCCTTTGAAACGCCGTAAGCTTGTACATTTTGGAGAGTAGTCTCCTAGGTAGTTATGTGGGGCTAAGACTCTCTTTTCTAATGTTGTAGATTTTGGAGCCCAGTCTCCTGACTTGTAATTGAGTGGAGCAATAGTGCTCTGGGTAATTCTGTCACGTTTGAGCTACCTAACTCATCTACGTATTGTACCTGATTTCAAATAATTATTGTTTCTAGAGCTGTAGAGATCCCCTTATGTATTTACAAGTATTATGTGTTATTGTTTAACAAAGTTTAAGATCTGAGAAGAAACAAAGAAAAGAACAAGGAAACAAATAAAATTTCGAATTTTCGAATTTTTAAAAATTTGATTTTTCTCTATCCACCCATTCATGCTCGCGCCTTTTTACATCTCTGTAAACCACGGTATCTCCGTAACACTTCGCACATTCTTCGCTCTTCTATCCATGATGATTTCGTTCTGGGCCTAGTTCTGTCCTGAAGACCTGTGCAAGCCTGAATTTTTATTTTAAAATCACTCTGTTGTGTATCTCTGGTACCTGTATTCCCATTTCTTGTAGATCCCTTTGAACATCTTGGATCTATCGTACTTTGGTTCTCTAGTTCAAAGAAACTGTATCATTTGATCCATTCTCAAGATGTGTCCGAAGAACAAACTCTTTCCTTTCCGTATGGCGTCTAAGATTTTCTCCATTCTGGTATACAGTTCTTGGTTCCCTCGTCTACTAAACTGACCCTCCTCTGTTCTTCGTGGTTGCAATATATTCCTAAGAATATTTTGTCACACTATTTCTAATCTCTTACATACTCCTGTTCTTCAGCTGTATCTAATGATATATCCAATAAATATTAATTTTCCTTTCTGTCTCTCTCAACAATCTTCAGTCCTCCTACATTTCTCTTAATATTTACCGAATTTTGCTTTACTTGTCCAGCTCGTTGTTGTCATATTACGTCATGTATATATTTCTACTCTTTGAAGTTTACTCTTCCAACCACTCTAAAAACTGGCCCTGTCACGGCTCAGACAACAAGTTTTCATGACCAACCCTCTACGTCAGGGCCTCTCAAACGCCCAAAATCTCACGCGTGCAGAGCGAGGCGCAAGAGCTCCGTGCACTGTGCATCGGTGCCGCTCGCTGCCGCTCGGATCAACGCTTCGTCTCTGGGCAACTCGGCTATGCTCGGCTCTACTCGGCTATACTCGGCTCAACTCAGCCCGGATTTGGAGCGCTACGGCGCAAGTGGAGGAGAGGGAGACAGGCGGAGCGAGCGAGACAGGCGTGAGGAAAGAGAGAGTAAGCGCTATTGCTCCAAATCGAGGAGTGGGGGTCTGCACTCTGGTCAACCAAGCCAAGTCGTCTCTTGCACCGTGCACAGTGCATGCACCCTGAGAGGCCCTGCTCTACGTACAAGTACGTTTGATAAATCCTAGTGTTTCAAATGCACCTCCCTCGTCACTTCACCCAATCCTCACCCTCTCTCTGTCTAACTCAAACCTATGAACCCTAACCATGTCCACGAGTCAGGATCTCCTCGACGGACTGATTAGCCGAGAGCCTGACAGGCCAAATGTGTCAGAACCTACTCGATAAACCAAGTAACCGCGATCCTGCACCCACCCCTTTCACCCCGCCTGCCACCTCCCTAACACACTCAAACCCATGAACCTAACCATGTCAAGGATTCAGGACCACCTCGGTGAGTTGAGTAGCCGATATTCTGATAGACAAAATAACTCCTTCCATTACTCGCATGCCCATAACTTACATTGCATCGCCCCTTCCTAGTGATTCTCCACACTTGTCACCCCTCAAATTTCGTCCAGCATCTAAGCTCACCTCGAATTCGCCACGACCCGAACAATGAAGCCTTTTCTAGTCATCCCTTTAGTTCTACTAATGAAACACTAGAATTAGAGCACCAGTTGATCCTCTTCAGAAAACTTGTGTAGTAGTAGTAGTAGTAGTAGTAGCAGTAGTAGTCTTCCTGATAGATACTAGGGTCATCAGCTGATCTGCATCGAATGAACGAAGGAGGCGAAGTTCTTCATATCATGAAGCGAAGTAAATTGGTGTACTTCAACCATATGATGTAGAACGGCAAGTATCATCAGTTCAAAGCAATACTTCAAAACAAGTTACACGAAAAACATGGTCGAGGTCGTCCTTAAACACCATGCCTGAAGAACTTGAACTAGTGGTTTGGACTAAACACTCTCCAGTTATTCATATCAGCAATGAATAAGGAGAATACGATGATACGGATCTCACACATTCTAAGGAAACAATGCTCTTGAACAGGAAGTTGGTTATGAAAATAAAATTACGACGAATAGTCGTGAATAGGAATAATGTGATCAATTGCGAATTTGATACGCACAGTATTATGCAATGTAATATAAGTGGGAGAGGGGGGCTGAATTACTTCTTTTCGGAAAGAAATATGGAAGTCTCTGAGATTTGATAGCCGCCTCTATGGTTTTTACAACATTCATCAAGGTGTAATGAACGTATAAGTTGAGAGGTAAAAGTGTAACAGGAAATAACATTTTGAAGAACTTATAAAGGAATATTTCTTCACGTTTCCAGAAGTTGCTGCTTACAGTTTTTCAGTAGTAGAAAAAAGTTTTTAAATAAAAATAGTAAATTGATTTTAGAAATAAAAAGTGCCGCAATTTGAAAACTATTGATTTACCAATTTATCTGTTTGGTAGACCTAATGTTAAAGTTATCGAAGCCGCATTAGTTGTCTCGCCAAATGCTCATATTATTATTATTATTATTATTATTATTATTATTATTATTATTATTATTATTATTGTTGTTACCGTGTTTTGGTGGATCAGCAGAGGTGAAAGAAGATGCGGGCTGGAATGGGTCTAACTACAAGTCCTAAAGATGAATTTAAAATTTAAATAAAGGTTGTATTTTCAATAGACAACAAGGTTTAACAATTTTCACTAGGTGAAATAACAAAGAAAAATCAGGTACAATGTAACTTTACAAACGAAAGCAAATTTACAAATTCTGGGCTACGAGCCCCAAAGTTTAACAATTTCTGAGCTCTCAGCTCACAACGACAAATTACCAAAGAGCAGAAAACCTCTCATAACATGGAGCACTTGCTCCCACCTTCAAATCTCAAGCCTCTCTGAGTCACTTTTACCACAACACCATAAAGAGCTGACCCGCTCTCAATCTTTCAAGCCTATTAAAGGCAATACAAAGCTTTACAATCACTTGCCATCGAGGCGCAACTTACACGAATTAAACAGGGGTATCTCGTACCCAGCCTACCGGGCCTTAAAAGAAAAATAATAGGTTAATGAAATGGCCCAAAATACCAATATGAATGGAGGCGTTGCTTGCACTCCTACATGCAACTTGTTAAAACCTAAGGGGCACTAGGCCGATTACACAAGGGCTATTCCCACACTAGGGAGGTGACTCGTATAAGAAAAATAATTTAACACATTAATGAAGAGAAGAAAATCGGTTATGAAAACGTAGTCACCTCAAATCCAAATTGAAGGGGAGCTCGAGAGGGTAAAGCACTCTCTATCCCCGATTTACAGTTAAAGTAATAAGAAAATGTTTACATAAGCCGGCACTAAGTTACATTTTTAAACAGGTAGGATATTTTGAAAAGGTTTCGAACCTTCCCCGGGGGTTAAACTGCTGAGCAAGAAAGAAATAAAGATGTTAAACGGCCATTACCTTTGCTGAAGAGCTGCTGCTCGAAGGAAGAGGCGCAACCCGCCCCCTGCTATACTTCCATACACTAACCTAGATGTTGTTGAAGTGGCGGAGAGCCCGGAAAATCAGCAGTTTTTATACCCTAGTGGAAGATTCGAGACCTTTCATGAATAATTAAGACACACCCACAGACGTTTATTGGTCGTCTAAAAGTTACAAATCAAAAATTGAGGAAGAAGGACTGGATTGATCCAAAATTAATTTTAAAAATTCAGGATTGGCTAAGTTCAAAACTAGCGGAAAGAAAGATTTATATTGCGAACCTACAAATAAAAGAACGAAATTTAGTTATAGGAAAACTTATGAGTATAAAATATCTTCAAGAAAATTTCCATCACTTCGCACCACTGTGCATGATCATAGTTTCTGGTCAAAACTAGCGGAAAGAAAGATTTATATTGCGAACCTACAAATAAAAGAACGAAATTTAGTTATAGGAAAACTTATGAGTATAAAATATCTTCAAGAAAAGTTCCATCACTTCGCACCACGGTGCATGATCATAGTTTTTGGTAGAGACATCTGTGAGAGAATGTCCACACTTCTTGATAATTAGTAAACAAAACAAAACAATTCGAAATTAACACAGTGACATCTTCAGATAAACGGTTGAATTAATTCAGTTTTAAAGTTCAGAGTTTCAGCTGTAGAGGCGTACTTTAAGGTGGAAAATTCAAATGTGCGGCGTATAGGTGTACCAACCGGTACAATAATAATAATAATAATAATAATAATAATAATAATAATAATAATAATAATAATAATAAGAACAATTATTATTATTATTATTATTATTATTATTATTATTATTATTATTAATATTATTATTATTATTATTGTAATATTATATTATTATTATTATTATTATTATTATTATTATTATTATTATTATTATTATTACCGTGTTTTGTGAAACAGAGAGGTGGAAAAATGTGCGGTCATGATGGGTGGATAGAGAAAATATTAAATAGTAATTTACAACTTCAGAGTTCTGACTGCATTCCTTTCCTAGGTTTATTTCTTTATTTTTGAGTTTTTACACTCTGCTAAGCAATAACAAAGATTGAGGTACAAAGGTTTAGCTCGTGAGCTCCAGAAACAATATTAGAAACTTCTAGAACAATTAGACAACATGATTTATCAATATGAACTTGAAGCTCCCCAGTTACAAATTTAACAAGATGACCACTGCTCCCTTCAATACAGCCACATGGAAACTGAGCCCTAAAATTACTACATTTACAAGGAGTTTTTTTTCTCCACCTAGTTACTCTCTAGGAGACTATTCTCCAAATTTTACAAGTTCAGGACTCTTAAAGACACAATCTACATTTTACCAAAACCAAACAGTATTCACTGTCTCATCTGCTCAACAGTTACATTTAAAAGGAAATTAATGTAAGACCTTAATCCATTTACATGGCCGGATTACATTTTATACATTTAAAACCTTCCCCTTGAGTTAACTTTCTGAGACCATTACATGCTTACAATATGTCTGTCAATACCTTGAGCTGGTTGACCTTCCGGAGGTGGACGAAACAAGCCCTCTCCTGCCTCCTCTACTAACACACTCTACTACTGGACTGGAGTGATCGAAAGACAACATGGCTCAAACGGTCCGAGCATTTATAGCCGAGAGGAAGATTCCAGATTTCTCTAGGTCGAAGCCCTGGCACACCCACAATTTCCATTGGACAATCAAATAAATATCACAAACCCTGATTAGTTACTTAAATAAATGTACAAAATGTCCTATTGGCTACAATATTATGCTGGCGGGAAGAGATAGAAGTGCTGATAACCTTAGAACGCCAAACCAATCTAAAAACAACACAGTTTAGGAAACACATTTTTACAAAAATTCTCTTGAAAATTAATTGTCCATCCTCACATCAGAGGGAGCACCAAAGTTGATAGTAGAGACATCTGTCGATGAATGTTCAAACTTCTTCAGAAGTGAGTTTCATAGTTAATGTTATAGACGACCTTCTAAAAGGCGCTTAATTTGGATGCACGGAGCGGTTGTATTATTATTATTATTATTATTATTATTATTATTATTATTATTATTATTATTATTATTATCATTGACTCCCTTTACATGACGTGGCTCAGGCTATCAAGTCTACTGTTCTGCAAAATCACATATTACATTGTTCAAGTACAGCATTTATTTATTTATTTATTTATTTATTTATTTATTTATTTATTTATTTATTTATTTATTTATTTATTCAATTCGTTTACCGCCCAGGTTTGGTTTTCCCCCGGAGGGATCCCACCTCTACCGCCTCAAGGGCAGTGCCATGGAGCGTGAGATATTTCGTCGGGAGGAGGACCACTATTTCGCCCAGGCACCTGGTATGTTGAACAGGGGCCTTGTGGGGGATGTGAAGTTCGAAAGGGGTAGAAAAGGAAGAGGGAAGGACGCGGCCGTGGATTTAAAAGTTGGGTATATCATCCCAGCATTTGCCTGGAGAAGAAGTGGGAAAACCACTTCGAAGATGGCTGAGGTGGGAATCGAATCCCCTCTACTCAGTTGACCTCCCGAAGCTGTGTGGACCCCTTTCCAGTCCTCGTATCACTTTTCATATTTGGTGGCAGAGCAGGGAATCAAACCCTGACCTCCGGGGGTGGGGGTGGGAGCTAATCACGCTAACAGTGGCGCACCAGTCATGATATCCTGTGGAAAATTAATTGAGGTGGTTTCCCGTTGCCTTCCTCAATGCAATTTCAGGCTATTCATCAGACGCCCTTAACATAGGAAACAGTCGCTGTTTAGCCGCCCCTCCGAGGTACAGACGCTATGGCTGATATCTGTTTCCAAATTGGATACACATACCTTTTGCTCAATTAACCCGAGCACTGGACTGCCTCTTCCGCCACCGACACCGTCCTGAAGCCCTTCTTCTATGCTGTAGGTACCGTTGAAGACCTCGCTCGCAACTAGGGTTGCCAGATTTTTGAATGCCAATAAAGGGCAGTCCATGTCTATACTACCCGACACAACGAATTTTTTTCCAAGAAAGAAAATTAGATATATATATTTCACTGTACCAGGTAGACCTATATTTACATTGTAGGCACAGACTTTATTACAGTTCTTTTTCTGTTTCATTTTCTACATAAAAAGTTTAACACCCGTATTTTTCTTCACTTTTAGCCTTCTTCAATGCTGCTGAATCTCCATTAATCGCACTTTATAACAACACTAATATGAACTCCCTCTCACCCCACCACAGCACAAAACAAACTGCCAGCTTTAGCAATTCCTGCTAAAAGAATTTGAAAACAAAAGAATGCTAGGTTTCGTTAATTGTTGTGTTGGCATAAACCAGATGACTATGTGTCTTGCTTCCGCTAGTCCCGCGCTTGGTTTCGGCATCGGCGGTTCGCTCATTTACTGCATATTTCGTTCATAGTGCAGAATCGTTAGATGAAGAACAATCAACTGAAATGCTACTGTAAACAGATCACTGTAACCATGGCAGAAGTGAGATTTTGAATATGGGGTGGATGGTGGGAGGGCGTCCCATATGCTGTTTAAACGGGACAGTAATTCAGATATTAAAAAACGGGAAATCCCGTATAATACGATACATCTGATAACCCCACCAGGTAATCGCATGGGCAAGGTAGTCGCTCCCTACTTGCTACCTACACGCTTCTTCTTCTTATTATTATTATTATTCTTAAGACGCCGTCTCGATACGGAGGTTGGCGATCCACGTAGCTTATTCTAATCTTGGCAAAGAAACATGAAAAGCTTCTTCTGACGTGCATCTGTGCCATATTCGAATGTCCTTCAGTCACGAATTTCTCCGTCTACCAACGGACCGTATCCCTTGTATCCTTCAATAATTAGCTGTAATAATTGGTATCGCTCACCCCCTCATAACATGCCCTAAGTGTTGTGATTTCCTTTGTTTTATAATGAGCAACAGTTCTGTTTGCTTTTTCATCCAATGAAGGATCTCGACATTTGAAATTATCAATAACCAAGGTATGCGCAAGAACGGCAATACAGATACATTTCAAGGACATCTATACTTTTATCAGTGCTTGGATCCAGGGTCCAGCTTTCACATTCATACAGCAGAATAGGGAATATTAAGCTGGGGATTCGTACCTGCAGACTGATATTTGATCTTACCAAGAATTTCTTCATGGTAATGATTTGTTTCCAAGCCTCCTAAGTTAGATTTTATTTTTTACTTAGAATCACATTGGTCCTTCAGCATGGTGCACAACTATTTGAAGGGGGACACTTGCTACTATATGACCTTTCATTTTGAGATTTGTTCGTATTGACAGTTTAGAAAACACCATTTTTGTTTTAGAAGGATTAACATATAGAGCAAATTCTTCACCATGCTGAACTAAGCGATTTATCATGCACTGAAGGGTGGGTAAATCGTCTGCTATGACAACTGTGTCATCTGCATGCCTGATGTTGTTAGTAACTTCCCCATTTATCTTGATCCCACAATATCCTGTCAGCGTTTCCTTAAAAATTACATCAGAATAAATGTTAAACACAAGAGATGACAATACACAACCCTGACAGACGCCTTTTCTCATAGAAGCTGTTTCTGAAGTTCCTTGCTCGGTATTGACATCTACAGTTTGACTGAAGTATCTACTCGCTATTAAAAACATTAATTTTCATTTTTTCTTCTTCTTTCATTCTTTCTTTCTGGTAGCTTAACGTTGCACCTATACAGACCGGATTTTCTTGGAGACAATGGTATAGAAAGAGGCTAGGAGTGAAAATAAAGCATACATCCCCATAATTTGCCAGATGAAAAAATTTGAAACCGTGGAAACCATCTTGAGGGCTGTTAATACAGGGGTTCGAACCGACCTTCTCCTGAATGCAAGCTAACAACTACACAGTCTGTATCGCGAAAGCCAACTCGCCGCGCACCTAAATGTTAAACCTGAAAGTAGTGAAACTAGCGATTTCTTCCATTCTTCTCCCCTCTCATCTCATTAATGGGTATGGGGTACCTTACAGTTCCAAAGAAACTCTAGCGCAGCTGATAAAGCCTCAGTGAAGATGACCGCCAGTCTGTTGGAGAATAGCAAGACCGTAACTACATTCAGTGGGACGTCTGAAACAATGGATTATGTTCCGAATAATTTATGTCTACATGATTTACTGTAGCCATAAAGCTTTCAAGAAGTGCCAGTAGCTCGGTACTCCTGGGTGGAGCTGCGCCATATATGGTGTTCTAACTATCCAGAGCACTGAACTAAGAATATGTAACATTACCGATTCCACGCTTATTGTAACATCATTAATGTTTTTCCTACACCATCCATATCGTTTTTTGAATGGTTTTATGGGAAGATATCTCGCTTTCCTTTAATCTGATTTCGTGTATCGTAATCAAGCAGTATCTACGTATATAAAATGATTTAAACCCGCGATCTTAAGATCAAAGGCCATCACTCTACCATTGATCCACAGAAAGAGGTACTACTACTAAAATATTTTCATTCCTCCCCTGAAGGGAGAGGCGGGCCTCTTAGACGGTGACGCCGTCTCTCAGGCCAGGAGATTTTTTGCTGTGAAGATGTGTTGAGAACGTGAGAGGGTTGGCAGCCGTGGCCTATACTAGAAACTTTCCCGGTATTCACCTTAGTGCAGGAGAATGGGAAAACGCGGAAAACCAATATCAGGACAGCCGACCGTGAGTACCAGCCCTTTTCTGTCTCCCGAATACAGAGGCATAGCGCCACGGTGGAGTCGTGGCCACCCCTCATCTGCTCGGTTGGCCGGTCGGAGTGAAAAGCTGTCGGACCACGAACCAGCCGTGGCCACTTGTGGTCAAAAAACTACTCTGCATCCGCCCACGGAAAGAACTATTCTATAGAGGCTTCACGGGTGAATTCAAATCGGCTTTGCGCGGAGATGTTGCTAAATCTGCACGTGACTCAGGATCGGCTTGACATCCATACCAAAAAATCAACATCAAACGCCAACTCATCCTTGATATGGCGCGATCCTGTCTGCTCGGAGGTCGGTATTCAAACCAACCACCTAGATTAACATAGAGAGCTAGCTTGCTGGAGCTAACTGAACGAACATCAACCATGTTTTGAGTGGTCACAAAAGCTAGGGGGCGTGGCTGTCTAATGACGGAAATCATTGAAAATGCACATTATAGAATCACTAGTGTAAAGTTAAACGCTCTTAACTGGAAGCTTGGAGTATTAATAATCACAGAGTGTGAAGAGCCACTTCATCCATGTTGCGGTGCGAGATTTGATTGTAGCTGATTGTAGGGTAGTTTGAAAAGTATATAAGGATAACGGTTATACAGTGATATACGAACAGGCCACGAAATAAGAACACGAGAGTTACCCTGCTTGGCTGTTGTGGTTAAGCGTAAAGTACAATAAAAACCGTGGACATAAATTAGTATTTATGGAGGAAATCCTTTTTAAAAAAACCGACATACGATAGGTTACAACCTCATTTCGATAAGATTTTTAAACGTATTCCGTCCCTACAGGTACCACTGGGATTTATTTATTTATTTATTTATTTATTTATTTATTTATTTATTTATTTATTTATTTATTTATTTATTTATTTATTTATTTATTTATTTATTTATTTATTTTATGCTACTTTTTCAACGTCACAATAATACATGGAAGGTTTTTGACGACGGAAGGATGTGAAAGGGCTAGGATTGGGAAGGTAGCGCCCATTGCCTTAATTAAGGTACAGCACCAGCATATGCCTGGTGTGTAAATGGGAAACAGCAGAAAAGTATCCTCAAGGGCTGCCGGTGGTGGAATTCGTACCCACTATCTCCCGAATGCAAGCTCACAGCCTCGTGACCATAACCGTACGGCCAAATCGCTCGGTAAAAACATTTAACATATTGTAGGGAGACGTATATATATTTCCATTTACCGTATCATACTGGGATTACTACTTGAAAGTTAACCTTGAAAGTTGCACATTATGAAGTGTAGCCTAATTTTAAAAAGTAATGCGACTGATGTCTACAACAAATACTTCATATATTTCACAAACACCAGTAAAATCTGTATTTACCATGCTTGGTGTACGTTTCACTGAAATAGACCCACATCAAAAATGCCCAAGCACTAGACACAGAGATTGATACATCGCCTTCAGGACCATTATGGAGATTAAAAAAAAGAAAACCCTGAATATCAAACTTCAATGAATCATACACCAACAGCAGATGGCAACAAAAATGAACTCTCAACGGCAAGGATGAACATGTACCAAGAAATCATCACTTATGATAAGTCGGAAAAAGGGAATATTAACCACTACCATACTCCGATTAGTGTAACCGTACGCTGAGCATACGGCTGGCATTTAAGGCAAGAATCTAACTTTTCAATTGTTACAACATACGATGTTCAATCGCCCGAACCCACAAGCATCCGATTTCGCGTTTTGCAGTCATTCAAAACAACGTCTAAAATAGTATTACAGTAGTTATGTAGCGTCACAGACAGGAAATTTAAAAGCGAGCTCTCTTCCTAGAAATAGATAACATAGCGACATGGTATTTAGTGTACTCAGATTGTAACATAGTAATATTCAGTTAATTTCTTTTTGCCTCATATTAGAATAATTTTTCATTTAAACTACTTAGTAGATATATTCCTTAGGTATCAATTTGATATCTTTCTGTTGTTATCCACTTTCTATTTATCCAACAATTTTTTCATCAATAGTAATTGTACCGGGAGGTAAACCTCAACGCCGCGCATTCAGAACTCCCCTATCGATCAAAAAGTGAAACTAATAACACAATGAGTTGGAACTTTAATGAGAAGATGTCACCACTGAAATATTGAGTAATTGTTTTGTTGTAAAGTTTCCTAAACTGACTGAATTTCTCCTTGTTTTATTTTGATATACATCGTGAAGTTTGGACATTTTTCTACAGAAGACACTGCCAAAAAACTATGATCATGCACCCTGGTGCAAGGTGAAGGAACTTATAATTTAAAGAAGTTTTGTATTTTTAGGTTGTCCATAACTGATCTATGTTTATTTATTTTTGGGTTGGCAACACTTCCTTTTCTTCCCGCCAGTTTTGAATCCAGCCAATCACTAATTTTTGTAATTAATTTTCAACCAATCCCGCATTTCTTGTTCACTTTGTGTTAACCAATAAAAATTAAGTGGGTGTGTCCTGATTAGTCATGAATGATCTCAAACCTTCCCTGAGGGTATATAAACTGCGGCTTTTCACGTTTCCTTGCCAACTGATCATCATCAATCTGTGTGTGTGTTAAGGCAGGAGGCGGGGCCGCCTCTTTCTTCAGTCAGCAAAACATGTACAAGGTAATGGCCACATAATTCCATCCTTCTTGCTGTAGCCGCAAATTATTCCGAGGGGAAGGTCCGAAACTTTACTATGTAACCTTTTCTAAAACTGTAACTTTTCTCTCGGCTAATGTAAAAACTTCATAATATCTTTAATTGTAAATCGGGGATAGAGAGTGAGTTACCCTCTCGAGCTCCCCTTCATCTTGATTTGAGGTGTCTGTGATTTAGCAACCTGTTTTCTGTAATGTATTACCATTATTTCCATGCGCACCATCTCAAGTAGCTTGGGATTAGCGCCTGTTTCATCGGCCGAGAGCCCGCAGGTTTTAATTTTCATTATCTGGGAGTGCAGTGTACGCCTTCATTCAGTTTGTGTTTCGTTCCGTTTACTTAACCTGTTCTTTTTCGCAAAGGCCCTGTAAGTTGGGTACTGGATACCCCTGTACATTTTGTAAGTAGTGCCTTGAGAGGCCAAAGATTGTAAAAGTTAACGTTGTCTTGAGTGCGCCGTATGAAACTGAGAGCCTGTTAGCTCTTTTTCCAAAGTTTGTAAAAGTAAAGTGTGCCTCTGGAAGGCTAGATATTGTATTTTGGGAACAAGTGCTCTTGAATTAGGGGATTTCTGCCCTTGACTAAAGGATTCCCCTTTTTCATTGAAGTTCTGTAAACTGGATCCGGTATATCTGGAATTGTAAAACTACGGGCCTGAAGCCCAGAATCTGTCAAGTTCACAGTTTTTGAATTTTCCTAGTCTTGCTTCAAGATTGTTTTTTTTTTTTTTTTACCTGATATGCTTTTATGTTCATCTAGTGAAAAATTGTTTTGAAGTTCTAAAAGAAATATAATCTTCAATTCAAGTTTTAAATTAATTTTGATATGTAGATAGACCCATTCACCCCGGCATCTTCTTTAACCTCTTTCTGCTCCACGGGGATCCCCGTAACAGTAATCTTAATTGCATTATTGTTAATTCTTATCCGACACTCGTCTAATCTCATAAACTGTAATTGATTACCATGATATTTTAAATTAATAGTGTAAAAATTAAAAAAATTATGTGGTTAAGTGTAAGATAAGGCCAACAGCCCTACCTTCGCTACTTTTTAAAGACACAATTAAATAAATAAATTAGTTAATTAATTAAATAAATAATATAAATAAATAAATAAATAAATAAATAAACGATTTTGGACCCTCATCTTCACGGAAATGAACTTAGAATTTCAGATAGTAAAATAATATACCAGTTCCATACGAAATTAGGTCACACCACTTCAATACATAGCCTACAGTACTTTCACTCAACCTGCTCCTGAACTAGATATGATACAAAAGTTATATTTCCACTAGTACAGCCTCTCATCGCTGGATTCCATGGTTCAAATCCCGGGCACTCCATGTGAGATTTGTGCTGGACAAAGCGGAGGTGGGACAGGTTTTTCTCCGGGTATTCCGGTTTTCTCTGCCGTCTTCAATTTCAGCAACACTCTCCAGTATCATTTCATCTGCCAGTCATTAATCATTGCCTCAGAGGAGCGCGACAGGCTTCGGCACAATTTCTATCCTCACCACTAGATGGGGGCTTCATTCATTCCTTTCCTGGCCCGGTATAATGACTGGAAACCGTCTGCGGATTTTCATTTCGCAGGAAGTATGTTGGCAATCATTAGTATCTCAAAATCACCTGATGAAGTTCTGTTCATTTTTGCTATTTCCTTTACGTCGCACCGACACAGATAGGTCTTATGGCGACGATGGGACGGAAGCGGCTGTGGCTTAAATTAAATTGGTTATTTCAGAAATCATACATTTGGCATTTATATCTTTTTGAGAAAACTAAAAAGAAAGTGTTTTGTTCCACCAATATTTTTTTTCAAGATCTGAAAAAATGGACACGTTAAAATAGACATGTGCCAATCATATTGGCTCAATATTTGGAAGATACACGTCACCTTTGAATGTAAAATGTCAAATTAAAATATCTTTACATGTGTTGTTTCTGCATAAAACAACTTTTTCAGAAACTGAAGTACACTTTTTAAAATGTTATACTCATGAGTATGCTAAATAGGCACGAATATTTCACTCACTACAGGTCTGCTGTCCGCCTCTGTGGTGTAGTTGTTACCGTGATTAGCTGCCACCGCCGGAGGCCCGGGTTCGATTCCCGGCTCTGCCACGAAAATTTGAAAAGTGGTATGAGGGCTGGAACGGGGTCCACTCAGCCTCGGGAGGTCAACTGAGTAGAGGTGGGTTCGATTCCCACCTCAGCCATCCTGGAAGTGGTTTTCCGTGGTTTCCCACTTCTCCTCCAGGCGAATGCCGGGATGGTACCTAACATAAGGCCACGGCCGCTTCCTTCCCTCTTCCTTGCCTATCCCTTCCAATCTTCCCATCCCCCAACAAGGCCCCTGTTCAGCATAGCAGGTGAGGCCGCCTGGGCGAGGTACTGGTCATTCTCCCCAGTTGTATCCCCGACCAAGACTCTAAGCTCCAGGACACTGCCCTTGAGGCGGTAGAGGTGGGATCCCTCGCTGTGTCCGAGGGAAAAGCCGACCCTGGAGGGTAAACAGATGATGATGATGATGATGACAGGTCTGCTACAGTAACGTGAAAATCACTAGTGTTCCATAACACTATTCTAGTCTTCTTCGTCTTCAACATCAGAGGGAATGATACGAACCAGTTCTTTCTCAGTTGGCCAATCGAGAATCTGACTGTAAAACCATTCACGGCCACGAGTGTACATTTCTAGCTTCTTCAAATCCTCTATCTTGTTCTTATTAATGTAGAATTTTCCTTCGTTGTATGCTTTCTTACTAGGAAGAGAAGGAGTACTAGCTGTTTTAGAAAACCTGAAGGTATTTTGACACAGTCGATTAATGAATGCGATGGTAACTACCTTCCCTTTATTGTGGCAACTGTAAGAATATTTCTTGAATGCAGAGATCTTGAAAAGCACTCTATTTTTTCTTGGGCACTCCTCGTCCAGACGACTAATCTGAGGTTGTAGACTTCTTATAGAAAGCCTGCCACCAATCCTTGAATGACAGAATATCGTTGGTGGCTACTTCACGAACGTCCGTCTCCATGGCTAAATGGTTAGCGTGCTGGCCTTTGGTCACAGGGGTTCCGGGTTCGATTCCGGGCAGGGTCGGGAATTTTAACCTTAATTGGTTAATTTCGCTGGCACGGGGGCTGGGTGTATGTGTCGTCTTCATCATCATTTCATCCTCATCACGACGCGCAGGTCACCTACGGGTGTCAAATCAAAAGACCTGCATCTGGCGAGCCGAACATGTCCTCGGACACTCCCGGCACTAAAAGCCATACGCCGTTTCATTTTACTTCACGAACGCTGAACCTGTTACTAGCACTCGCTCGTTTAATGAGTTCACCACACTGTTAGGGAGTGTAGATCCTATTTGCCCTTCGAATAACTCGTTTGATGCTGCCAAAATAATGATCACAGGGTAGGATGGAGTGTCCCCGAACAGGGAAAAGGTACTTGATTGATTCAAACCTACCATTGTCACATAAACATAATAAAAATCGTACAACTGTTTTTTTTTTTTTTTTTTTTTTTTTTTTTTTTTTTTTTTTTTTTTTAGGCCTGCAGTTCCATCACTGAAAAGCAAGAGTAGGGGGTAGTTAATTTTCTAGGTAGTCCAATGAAAAGGTGTACACTTCATCAGAAGATTTTTTAGCCTATCCCTCATGGTACGCATACACTTTTGATGTATTATTTTTTCAAGTTATCGATTCAGAGTATCTTGACCCACACTTCTTGTACAGGGATTAGTGGAAGAGGTTGATGTTGCATATAATCGAAGGCTAGGGCCGAGTATCATCCTCATCATTTTGAGATGCTGCTTTCAGTGTAGTGTAGAACTTCTTGGCACGTCTGTGAGGAGTAATCATTTCTGCAGTCACATTCCAGTCACATTCCTTTGGACACTGTCACTTAGAGTAGGATCTAACATCTTTACTTTAAAAATTTCGCATTTGTTGGACACGTGTTCATTTTCTTTTGCCGATGTCTAAAGGAAAATGGACCTTACCGTACCGTATTGTAGGGATGTTGACTGCACAGTGAATTTACACACTCCTACAGTATAAATATGGGACTGGGAGGCGTGACCAGTCTTAAGGAATATAATGGATAGGAAGAGTATTCGGACTTACGAGGTTTTTAAAGAAAGCCATCGTATATTCTTGATCATAACAGGCGTTCAGCCCCAAATTTTGAGTTGTGATTATGAATCATTACACAAATCTCACCAGAAATAGCATTACCACTTCGGTTCGTCCCTCTTAGATCTTTAGGACTGTTCCCAGCAACAAGTAGATTACAAAGAATGCGAACTCTATCTGCAGTAGGTAAGGGTTGTTCTGCCCGAAGGCAGGTCCGAACCTCCGCAGAGGTATTCCTCAGCCGGAGTTTACGTGCGGTAGGGTGGCCAGTTCCTTTCCGATCCTCCATTCCCTTACCCCCCCCCCCCCAACCAACAGCGCGTGGCAACCCATCCAACTCCTGACCACGCCCATTGTTGCTTAACTTCGGAGATCTCACGGGATCCGGTGTTTCAACACGGCTACGGCCGTTGGCCTATCTGCAAGAATGCCATGCAATTTTATAAAGGTAGTTTTACATACCTCATGGATTTTCCCATCCACCTTGATATGTTAAGTAAAGAAGTGGTTCTTCACTTTATGTCAGGAATCCGGAATAGCTTTACTAGGACCTGCTTCTCCTTCCTCTTCTGTTTTACGATGTCTTGGCACCTTACACCTCCGTTTACACTCTCTCTTCTCAATCAGACTCTGTAAATATGAATCTTATAAATTTGTACTTTCCATGGAATAAAAATAAGTCCATAAATCACACTTACCGTAGTTTATTCTGTGACTCTGGAATAACATTTGCTGGCACATTTGCACACATATGAATCTTGAACCCTTCCAGGAATGTCCTTGCCTTTATATGACTTGCAAGCAATACCATTTAACCTTGGATTTCGAATGATATTTCTCTCATATTTATCTTCATTTACTACACCCTTTCTTTATTTTACTACAACCTCTGAATCAGTATCACTAAAGGATATCATTAATTTCAACACTCCCTACAACTATACCCGAGTAATTTTAATGAACTAATAATAATATTAATAATAATAATAGTAATAATAATAATAATCGTATGGTCTCAGCTACCGTGTGCAGACATTTCAATTTGACGCCATCTGGCTGCCTGCTCGTCAATTTCGACGTTCCGTTTTACTCTAGGCCCACTAGATGGCAGACCGAGTAAACCGAAACTCTCTTGCGCGTCTATGGCTGAGATTTAATGAATTTTGTCGGGTAAACACCAAATGTGTCACCAGAGATCTTTTACATGCCGACATCGTACGACATGGAGTGTCGAATGGACTTTTCTCCGCCCTTCAAAAATCCGACTACCTCTGCTGGTTTTGAACCCGCTATCTTGGGATCCGGAGGCCGACACTCTACCACTGATCCACAGAGGAAGGTAATAATTAAACTTACTAATAATGATTGCTGTTAACTTCAACAATGTATTATGAAGTCGGGATAGCAACTGTTGGTCAAACAGCCAATGATGACAAACATTTCCCATTTACTGCAGAAATACTACTGTACATGTGCTACACACGTGTTGTTTCTCCAGTAACCAGAAAATTCAAAGCTCATAAAATTATGTACAAAGATGGAACGCATTAGTGAATTCTGTACCAAATGATGCATCCTGGTGTACTCTGTATGGATACAAGTCTACTCAAAACCGCCAAAATTGTCACATGTGTGGTTTCTGAAATAACCGATTCAATTTAAATACAGCCCCAGTATTTGCCTAGTATGAAAATGGGAAACCACGGAAAAACATCTTCAGGGCTGCCGACAGTAGGGTTCGAACCCACTATCTCCCGGATGCGAGCTCGCCCCTAACCGCACGGCCTACTCACCCGGTGATGGAGTTCTGAACATTCTTCTTGGTCTTCCGATGTCTAGAGCCAGTGGCCCTGATGAATTGAGTCATATTCTTCACACTTCTTTACCTTTATCTCTCTCTCACTCTGTGTGTGTGTGTCTTAATAGCAATCAATGCTTTAATTCTGGAGCTTTTCCTGATGCTTGGAAAGAGGCTAATGTAAAACCCATTCATAAATCCGGTGAAAGGCATAACGTCTCCTCATACAAGCCCATTTAGTTCACATCTATCTTCTAAGCAGACATTGAAAGAATTTTGCACTCCCGCCTGATGTATTTCTCAGCCCCTTTCCTGTCAGACAAACAACACGGTTTTATGGAGAGTAAATCATGTCTAACAAACCCATCTGTCTTCTATCAATACGTTACTTCCACCATCGCTAACGAGACGCAGTTGGATGTCAACTACATTGACCTTGACATTTGACTCCATAAAGCATAATCCGCTCATGTGCAAATTATCCCACAGGTATAATATTCACGGCAATCTTTCAGCTCTCAAAAATTTTCTAAGTCGTCAACAGAGTCGTACTTCCACGCTTCATCTCCTCCTGGCTGAATGTCACGTCTGCTGTCCCACAAAGGGGAATTTTATTATCTCTGCTATTTCCTCTCGTTGTAGATGACCTCACAGATGAAATAAAGAGTACTCCGTGTAACTTATTACTATACGCCTCTGATCTGTATATTCTCAAAAACATAGTGAACTTCATTGATTGTGAGTGTATTCAAAACGCTTTGGACTTGAGTTACTCTGGGTTACTTGATAGAAACTCAAAATCAATGCGGAAAAATGTCGATCTGACGAAATGAACGTGGTGTTACCAACAAGTATGAAAATAAACGACACTCTACTGAAGGTTGTTACTGAGGTCAAAAACTGTGTAATAATTAATGACCGCAACCTACTTTTCATATAAGGCAAGCAAAATCACGAAGGAAGAAATATACCAACAGATATTCTGGAATCTCCTGAGGAAATAGATAAAGAAAGGAGATGAAATTCTGAGGGAATAATTGAGTTTGGCAGTGACCAGAATAAAAGATAAGAAAACTTCAGGCATTGACAATATCCCAGCTGAACTGATCAAAGTCGCAGGAAACCACTATATGAATGCATTGTATCGTCCCAGTATCTGACAAATCTCTTCCTATTCGTTACTGCCCTTAAGACATGTCACGCCTCCCAGCCACCCTGGCCAGAGAGTGGGCGTTACCCACTAGGTGGCCCACCCCTTCCCTTCAGGTAGGGGAATGAAAACTTTCGATGATGATCTCAGTCACATATTGATGTACAGTCCATCAGAACAATTTTAGTTATGTTCATTTTCCTCTGCGAAGATGTAAATGAAAATCAACCTTAAATATCAATAGCAATATGTGGCTGAGTGTTGTGACTATTCTAAAAGAAAATAATGGATAGGGAGAGCCTTCTCACATTCATGGTATTGACGTTCCTCTGCCTGCTTGTTCCAATACCAAAAATATCCTTGCCGAAAAGATAGGACAATATCCCGCCATCGGTTTAAGATCACATGCTTCTAAAATGCTAACACCCATAATCTTCAAGAGGGTTAATCTAATTGACCTGTATAAAGCATTTGATAGTGTGGATCATGGAAGCTACTGGCAAAAATGAGTGCAATTGGACTAGACAAAACAGTGACTGAATGGGTTGCTGTACTTTTAGAAAAAAGGATCTCTGGACTTATTCCAGTTCTTGAATCAAGTTATCCTGTTGAGCGTCCCATGCACTGGAACCATACTCTAGTTGGGGTCTTACCAGAGACTTATATGCCCTCTCCTTTACATCCTTACTACATGTGCATTTATAATCCCATTTATGTGATTACCCCTACGAAGATCTTTCCTTATACACCTAGGCCCTGCCTAGGATGATTTCTAATGCTGAATGGAATTAACCAATTAAGGTTAAAATCTCCGACCCAGCCGGGAATCGAACCCGGGACCCTCTGGACCAAAGTCCAGCACGTTAATCATTTACCCATGTAGCCAGGCATGATCAAATCTTATATAGAGGTATAGAACTAAACATTTCGTGTATACTTCCCATCATTTTGCTCTATGATACAATCTAACGATTTATTTTCTGAAGAATTAACCTCCATTCCATAAATGAGTATCAATTTATTTCTTACAGGTGGCAGACTTTGCTTTGTCATACAACATAGCAATTTATTGTTTGCAATGCTTATTGAGTGATTGCCTTCAGACGTATTTCCTTTTGAATCTTTGTATTCCAACCTATACAGACTTGCCAACGGCCATAGACGTGTTGAAACACCGGATCTCGTGAGATCTCCGAAGTTAAGCAACATCGGGCGTGGTCAAGATTTGGATGGGTTGCCACGCGCTGTTCGTGGGGGGTAAGGGAATGGAGGAGTGGAAAAGAACTGGCCACTCTACCGTGCGTAAACTCCGGCTCCGGCACACCTCTGTGGAGGTTCGGACCTACCGGCCAGAATACACCCTTACCTACCTTACCTTATAAAGACTTCGTATTATTCGTACATTGGATTACTGTACTTGCTTCAATCGTATGCACCATAGTTTTCAATATCTCTGTGTGATACAATATTGCATTCCATTATCATAACAGTTCATGTCTATTATTTCGTTACCTCGATACTTTGCAAGTATGTCCATAAGAATATTAATGAAAACATATCACGTCGCGGGCGGAGCCCGCGGGAAACTGTAGTAGTTTTATACTGTCGTTCATAATCCTCTTAAGTTACGTTCGTTTAGGTGTCTGCAGTAGAATTTCTGCTAGGAAGCTTGTTTTTTTTTTTTTTTTTACCGTGTATTCAAACAAGACATCTGTACGGCTTTAGAAGTATTGCGGTGAATGGGTGGTGTATTTCACACGACAATAAAGCTTTGAAGTAACCGCCTTGAGTAATTGAATGAAGTGTATGTTTGTTGAGCTGCCTTTGCTAGTGAATACGTTGGTGTTCTCAAGGCCAAACGGATCGATTCATGGTTACGGCACCAATGTTCGTAGTTTTCACAGTTACGAACTGATGCCAGAACTTTGGCTCGTCGGTGTATAGAAGGACAAACAAGGAGAGTTTTCCGTTGATTATTACTGTCACATCGCTATCATTGTCATTCATGTGTCTCTCTTAATGACCTTCATTTTTATCTCTATGCAAGAGTTAAAATTTATCTCCCGTCATGCGCTCTTGATACACGTAATTCAACGCCGACTTTTCCCAGTTATTGAAAACCTTTCCTTTCAAAAGTGGTGGTGGTTGGTGATTAAAGTTTTTAGAGGAAGTACAACTAGGCAACCATCCTCTACATAACATTAATCAGAGAGAAAAAAGTGGATGAGATCCGACACTATGAAAAATGAAGGTATCAGCCAAAGGAATACAAGAGCCACAATTGAAAGACTCCGTAGGCCCCGCAACCTAATATCGTCGGGGTCGAAAACGAATAGGAGTTGACCAAGAGAGGTCGGATAGGATAGATGAAAGTAAGGAGCCTGCCACTAGTAAGTGTAAGGACTCAGCTAAGGGCCCCGTTGCCGCCACCCCACACTCCTATGTTGAGGGACTCTTTTAGTAGCCTCTTACGACAGGTAGGCGATACCGTCGGTGTTATTTAACCACCCCCACCCATGATCATCCACTATACTTCACATCACAGCCTGCATGGTTGGTAGGTAACCTCGCATCACACATTTTATTTAAAGATATATTTATGATAATTTGATTTTCCTAAAGGGAATTTGAATAATTTTTTTTCATGTTCAGTTGTTCTCTTTTAATTATCCTCGAATGTCGCATCTACTGTAGATTATTATTACTAATCTTTCTCTTCACCCTTCAATTGAAAGCGATATCACGGTATCTTCTTGAAATGGATTTAGTTTTGACACTTCCTTTTAAGTAGTACATCTAGTACTTATTATTCATATCGATGGCTTTCTTTTAAAATCTCGTATGTCCAAATGTTCTTTCCTATCCATTGCATTCCTTAAGACCGTCACACCTTCCAGTCATATTTTTATATACAGTTCATCAGAATAATTTTCGCTATGTTCATTTTCCTTTGCTAATGTCTAAAGGAAAATTGACCTTACCGTACCGTATTGTAGGGATGTTGATTGCATGGCAAATTTACACACTCCTACAGTATAATGTATTTAAGGTTCATTTTCCTTTATAAATTGGCAGAGGAAAAATGATCATAACGAAAATTATTCTTTTGTACTGCATATACTGTAAATATGTGACTGGGAGGCGTGACCAGTCTTAAGGAATGTAATGGATAGGAAGAGTAGTCGGACTTACGAGGTTTTTAAAGAAAGCCATCGTATTACTATTATTATTTTAATATTGTTTTCATATTATTGTCATCAGTAGTTATTACTAACAGTGTTCTAGGTTAAGACTGGTGACGTGTAAGAAAGGGAGCACATCCCTAACTTTGCCAGGACAAATCAAAACATATATTATTATTGTCATTATTATTATTACCCAGATCCAAAATGTTGAAATATCTTGTATTAAACTGTATCAGATCGAGGTTAGGAGCTTTCAAAATGTAAGCAAAGCGGTTAATTGTATTGACGTTTGTTGGATAGCTGATGGCCGGTTGGGGGAGCACAAATCAATTATAGGAATACATTTAAAAACAGAACTGCAAATGTTAATTAGTCCTCGACCTGCTTATATATATATATATTTATTTATGTATTTATTTATTTATTTTACAAGTTACTTTACGTCGCACCAACACGGGCAGGTCTTATGGCGACAATGGGACAGGAAAGGCTAGGAGTGGGAAGGAAGCGACCGTGGCCTTAATTAAGGTACAGTCCCAGCATTTTCTGGGTGTGAAAATGTGAAACTACGGAAAACCATCTTCAGGGCTGCCAACAGTCGGGTTCGAACACACTATCTCCCGTATGTAAGCTCACAGCTGCGCGCCGCTAACCACACGGCCAAATCGCTCGGTGCTTAGCTTTTATTCTGCTCTTTAAAACAGTTTCCCCTCAGACAAAGTGTGTGACAACAGGGCTTCAGGTATTATTGGTGGGGTCTGTACAAGAGCTGTGTCTCCCAAGGACGGACCTGAATTCCTTGGAACTTCTAATCCCAAAATAGTCTCCTCTCACATGTCACGATATTTCACGCCTCGCTTAACCCATCACAGCCGGTTAGATTCACTCGAAAAACCACCGAAGCGATCTTTTGGGCATATTAGACATCAGCTGACACGACGGTTTACAATAAGAATTTATTCTACCCTAGTTCAATGACACATACATTAACTTTTTAACCAATTTTTCACCTGGTCGAACATTTCATGTCATGTTAAATGGTACGATCTCTTCCACTCACAGTATATTAAAATACACTGGCTAACGTCTTTCTCACTAATATTCCAGTCATATCGGACAATCTGACGCCAAGAGTAATACCATTTGAAAGGTCCTAATGGTTCACTGAGATGACTTTGTTAACTAGAAAGGTCCACAATTTAAATTCTAGTACTAAATCATCACCTATCTCCAGATTACCTTCAACATACCTGCACCGTGATGTACTGTTTAGCATAGTAGCTTTCCAGTTAGATAGCCCATATTCGATTCCCGGACCTACCAAGTCTTAAGGGAGATTCCACCCAAAAGGGTAACTTTAAATTTCCAAATCACGTTCTTCATGAAAATGTGTAGCAATGTCCAAGTTTTGAAGCCCAGAACTATATTGGTTTGAAATTTGAATATTTAATGTGATTTTTGGGTGGTTTTGAAAAATTTTGTTCTTAGGCCTCAATTTTTACATTCCAGATTGTTGAGGTACATCGACAAGACATAGTGCAACTGTTACTTACGTTCATTTGATGAGAAATTTTATTCACTTCCTTTGAGTCTTTTTTTTTTTTTTTGTGTATTATTTCAGATTTTAAACTTAAATTTTCCTTCATCAGATAAGTGTCACAATAATATAGAGAATGATTGCATTTCCTATAATATTAATGCATAGAAGAATGTGGATACCTCATGACTACTTCCTACAAAAATTTCACTGAGATTGGATAATATTTAGGATTTGAGAAGAAATACGTATAGATTAACCACCTAATGAACACACAAGATAATCTAAAAAGAATATTTATCTAACAAATGTGGACATGTTTTGGCTCTTGGAGCCACTTAAATAAGATTAATAGCACATAAATAAACACACCTTAAAGGAAATCGGGAATGTACTAATGACATACTAAATATTGATGATTGAGACAAGACAAAACAAAATATTGGGGCTGATTGATAACAATTTCATAAATGTAATCTAGGACGGCTGAATATATATTACCAAGTTCTTTGATTAAAAATTTAAAGTCACCACGAGATGGCTAAATGTAGACCAACGTATAATACTAATATACCGGGTGGTACAGCTGCCCCTATTTTTTCCCGAATATATGCAACCAGCTAGGACGTAAATGCCTCTTAGTTCCATCTTGCGCAACACCTTACAGCAATGTTATGTGCAGTTAACCCGATGTAGACTTCTCCGCACAATGGAAAAATGGTGCAAGAGGCAGTAAGTGAGGTCCATCTCAAAAACACTGTACCATTGTATGTAGAGCGGTGTCCAATACTCTACTAATTTTTTACGAAATGTTACTATACTGTACAAACCATAAACACGCCTATAGCTGTAGGTAGAGAATTGCGCACCTGATTGGTCCAAGAGGCCATTTTCTTTTGATAGAAAGGGCGGTCGTGGTATCATAGAAAACGTGATAGGGTAAGACCAATTACAGACATGTCAATGCACCACCATTTTGT